>NW_006769343.1:0-392 GCF_000442215.2 Lipotes vexillifer
TCAGTGATTCATTGGTTTTACTTCTGTTATCTCTGAGCTTTTGACAGTATACTTATGAATTATTTTAATTCTCATAGGATCCTCTTGATAAGTCATACAAGGGAGTGTGGCGTTGTTACTCCATAACCAGCTTGTTATTGTTACTTTTAATTTTTCAGGTAAGACCTATTAACAATAATACTAAATCAGGGATTTGGCATAGAGATATTAAAAAGGTCTACACTGGATAATATTCCTAAACTATATCTCTTTTATGAAGAAACAAAATCTCCTGTATAAAGTAAGAATAAAATAAATTATTGATTAATATGTTAAAATAGTGACTGGTCTCCTTAAATTCTCTTTCTGATCTTTTGTTGTTAGGAATGCAAGAGATTTCTGTGTATGGTTTT
>NW_006769346.1:0-480 GCF_000442215.2 Lipotes vexillifer
ATCCTTATTGTAGCTACTACACTTTTGCAGTTCCTGACAAGGACTGCCTGGGCCCACGCGGTTGTTACCAAATAGTGGAAAGACAAGAGGTGGACAGCTTCTCACTGCTGCGATGTCACATACCAGGAAATACCAGAATCCTCAGGCCAAGCATCAGACACAAAAGACTCATGGTCCAGATTAGCTGTCGTCTTCTACCTAACAGGCAATACATCCCTGTAAACCACCACCGCACAGGGATTATCCCCAGAAGTTCACTTCCTAAAATTAAAAGCAGAATCGCGCACTGAGAGGAGAAATTAGTGATGCACAAGTGAGAGGGAGAGAGAGAGAAAATCCTTGTCCAGTAACCACACAGTATGAAAAAGCCAAAATGCTCAACTTCTGCACATGAGATTTAACAGAACAGAGCAAACATGAGCTAATAACTCTTAAGGGTCCAGGGCTGAAGCAGGAACCTGTGGGGGCGGCGGGGGGGGG
>NW_006769347.1:0-615 GCF_000442215.2 Lipotes vexillifer
GCCCGTGCTCCACAAGAGAAGCCACCGCAATGAGAAGCCCGCGCACCACAACGAAGAGTAGCCTCCACGTGCAGCAGCTAGGAAAAGCCTGCGCGCAGCAACAAACACCCAACACAGCCGAAAAAATAAACAAATAAATAAATAAAATTAAAAACAAAAACAAAAAAACCCTATATACACTAGAGAGAATTGGTGATTTTTAAAGAAAGTTGTCAAACCGAGGTGTACTCTGAGTCAGATCCTCATTCAATTTCACATTCATTTATCACCTACTGCCGACCAAGCCCTACTCTGTGCTGAGAACATCTGTATGTAAAGCCTTTCAAGATTTATGCTGTCCCTTCCTATAGGAGGGCACATTTTTATTTTTAATGCCTACACCCACCCACTGCAGGAGTCACACAGGGACTAGCATTCAGTAGGCACATTTTCTCTTTTTTTTTTTGTGCTACATCGGCCCCTCACTGTTGTGGCCTCTCCCGTAGCGGAGCACAGGCTCCGGATGCGCAGGCCCAGTGGCCATGGCTCACAGGCCCAGCCACCCCGCGGCACGTGGGATCCTTCCGGACCGGGGCACGAACCCGTGTCCCCTGCATCGGCAGGTGGACTCTCAAC
>NW_006769348.1:0-211 GCF_000442215.2 Lipotes vexillifer
ATGTACACAGCTAATAGGAAGGATGAAAGAAAACAGTAATAAAATCATCTATATTCACAATAAAAAATTAAGGGACACACAAAACAAGTAGATGTAAAATATAAGGTCAAATTCAGCAACTGTGGGGGAGCAGAGTAAAAATGCAGGATTGTTAGTGTCCATGTGAAATTAAGAGCTCAGCAACTTAAATAATCACACACACACACACACA
>NW_006769350.1:0-7970 GCF_000442215.2 Lipotes vexillifer
TTGTGGCCTCTCCCATTGCGGAGCACAGGCTCCGGACGCACAGGCCCAGTGGCCGTGGCTCACGGGCCCAGCCACCCTGCAGCATGTGGGATCTTCCTGGACCGGGGCGCGAACCTGTGTCCCCTGCATCGGCAGGCGGACTCTCAACCACTGCGCTACCAGGGAAGCCCTCAACTCTCTCTTGATTCCAGTCCAAGCTGCCTGCTGAAATAAGCCCATGATCATGCACCCCCAACCCACATCCCATATTCTGCACTCCTTCTTGCCCAAGGAAGAGTCTCTGACAGTCAGTTGTATCAGAAAACCCATGGCAAGGGTTTAAATAGAGAGTGTTTAGGGAAATTAGTTAAAAAGGGTTCAGAGGGCTGAAAAGCAAAAGAAGTGACAGAAATTAACAAAATCAGGAGCTGCTGGCATTACTAAGACTGCAAAGACACAGGGAGAAGACGCTACTAAAACTCAAAAGCTAGGGCCATGCAGTGAGACCTCAAAGCCCACCTGGAGTAGCTGGGACCATTGAGGAGACACAGCTATTGTTAAAGACTGCAGGAAGCAGAAAAAGTAGAGAGAAATACTCTGGCTTCTTGCTTTTTGCCACCTTCCAATCTCCCACCAGTGCTTCCCACTGACCAAGCTTAGCCAGAAACCAATGAGAAAAGAATCTAAGAAAAGTAATTTGCAGGATCAGTCACCTGCAATTCACAGCAGAGCAGGAGAAAGTCAGGAAAGGATCTGAAAACAAACAGAAAAATTACATACACAGTTGTTCCCTGAGGATCCAGTTCATGTGTCTACCACTTGACTCAATTCTCAGGTCTGTTGCTGTTAGACACTATCTGTCCATAATATACTCACATTTGTATGCATTCTGTTCCAGCTAATGAAGATGTGCCAGGGGTTTCTAGTACAGGACTCTTCAATGCTATGCTGTGATCACTTACAGGTATAGACAGTCTGTGTATCAAAGCTAAAACTACAGATGGTTCTCTGAACTTGAGTTCATCACAAAGAACACTATTACTGCTGGTCTCCCCACAAGGGCAACTTCCAGATAAATGTACCTAGAAACTTCCTGGTCTCATACTGAACATGGAAGCAAGGTAACTGGGTCATACCCTCCTCTTGCCAGACAGTCTGCTTGTTGAAGATACCTTATCTCCAAGAAGTACTAAGCAACACCTTTCACAGCTTCATCCCTGGATATGGCCACCAGTGTGATAGGTGAATTCTTGTTGGAGCAGAATCAATGACCTGTTACCCTGTGGAAATCTGGCCCTAATTTCAGGACATGAAAGAGGAAATGACTCAGTTGTGTAGGCCCAGGTCCAGGAAGGCTTCAGGGAAGTTCTGCATGCACAGCTGGCTATATTGCCTGAACCTTCCAGATCTTCTGAATTTGCTAAGCATCAGAAACACTCTAGTAATAACTTTTCTATTCTCCTTGATGCTCTGCCATTAGACCTCCCACTGATAATATGAAAAAAAAGTATAACTTGCTGCCTGCCCAAGGTAACGACCTGCTGATGTCCATGGAGAGAATAATATACAAGGTGGGGAAGCTGTCCTTCCAACTGGACTAGGTGGCCAATTTCCCCATGTGTGTTGAATCCATGGTGGTGGCACACATGCAACTGAGAAACCTGCTGAATCCTACTCTATGCTGAATTTTAAACCATAAAATAAAACCATCCTCTAATCCATAAGATGAAAACAGTACAGAATTGCTTTCTGTATCCTCTTTCAAAATCCTAACTGCTCTAGGACACAACCCCCTTTAATACTATCTTTCTCACACAGATATGATTTTCACCTCCCAGAAGAGCCAAACCAACTAATTTTCTATTTGAAACAAGTTTTGGAGTTTTTAAGGTCCTCAAAAATTGTAATATTTGTCCACTGTCTGCCACTTTTCTACCCTATCCCACTGCTAACGTATAAATTAGATCATGTTATTTACGAACTTGAGTTTACATAATTTCTACTTATAAGATTAGTGAATCCATTTAACTCTTTACTACAGAATTGACATATAATCCACTGCTGACTGTCCACTCAAGGCACCTTCATGGATAACAACTTTGCTTTCCATCTGGTTCTTGTTCACATTTCTCCTTGAATAATAGCTCTCCAGCAACTGACCATCTGAGAAAAGTACTTACTGTCTCAAGGGATCACCAGGACACCCTATGGTAGACCAAAAACTGGCACAATCCATGAACAGGGACCTAAGTAAGAATTTCTAACAGTACACCCTTTCCATGAGGCTTCCCATGACAGATGTACCAGTGCCTCTGCTGGGAGTTGGCTTCCATTTGGGTTACAAAGAGATCACCAATTCTTTCACCCCACAATATTCTACCACTTTGTATACCAGGACCTGTTTATCCCATCACTCTGCCCCCAGGCTGTTTGAATGATCTCAGTTTCTTTAATATACCACTCCCTCCCCAACTAAGGAAAAGGGTCTTGTTAATGCACCTCAGAACTTCAGGGACTCAACTTACATTCTATTCCCACCCTAATTTTGAATGCACTTCTTGTGTTCAGATGGCTCTCATTTCTACCCTCTTACTCTGTTATTTGTTCTCCTTTCTCTGCTCAGACATTCACTGTGATGTGTATTTGAATGGTCTAACTGGATATCTTTTCTGGCTTTAGCTTGTGGATTTTATTCTCAGCATCTCACTCTGAAACTCGTGGGCCAGCTTTGACCCACCCCTGTGCCCAGCTCAGACTCCCAGAAACAATGTGGCCAGGGGCCAGGGCTTTAGTCCCTGCTTGTACAGGAGTTAAGGAGTTAGGTTAAGGCTTAAGTAAGAAAGGACTATATTTGGCTTAGTGTACAAAATGTTTTTCACTATGAATAATACTGGCTATTTCTTTGAGTCAAGCTCTTGACTGGAGATGAAGGCACAAATTATTTTCTCATCTTCAGTCTCTTAGTGTTCAGATCTCAGATATAAACACACACACATACATGGTTTTTCCCTAGTATTTCCTCCTACCTATCACCCTGGGAAGTTAATTAAATAGATATTGGACTTGATTTTTCTTAAGGAGCACTAAGAAAGCCCTCAAATGGAGTCTTAATTGTCTGTGGGGTCACATTGTAGATTTAAAGAATTAATTCTCCTTCTTAAATATGAAAACTTTATTTTTCCTCACTTAAAGGGTGAATTTTTCTATAAATTCCACTCTTGAACATAAATTTAAAATCCAAAAGGAAACATTTTCTTGTGAATTAAACACTTTCTTAGTATAATTAGAGTTGAACCACCATAAATATACTTCATCATCCATGATGTAATAATAAACTGAAACCCCAGGAAACTGTGTGAAATATGCCATTTCATTTTAGACCTGCTATCCCTCTGTCTTTTTCTTAAGCATCCATAGCTTTATATTCTTTACACCTCTCCCCTTCAGTCCAAACTATCTAATCCAGTGTTTCTAAAATTCTAGTGTGGGTATAAATCACCTGGGTATCTTGTTAAAATACAGATTCTGAATCATGAGGCCTGGGATTGGGCTTGAAATCCTGTATTTCTAATAACACTTAGGTGATACTGATGCTGGTTGCAGACCACACTTTGAATGGCAAGTAGTTAATCAACTTATCCATATTACCTAGTAAGGCATGAGAAGTATCTCTCTCCTCTCAGATGGTGGCATTTTTCAGGAGAAAAGCAGCAGCCAGGTAAGAGATCTCTCCTTATGGAACTTCAGACAGCAGCTCTAGCCTCAAGTGAGTCTAGAGGCAATTGCAGTGGCAACTCTGGGGCAGCCCCCTAAACTTCCTCTTCAAGATTGTAGTCAGGGTAGCAGATATTCTGGTGGGCCGGTTTTCTGGGGTCATTCTGATATCATGCTGATAAAGGTGCTTTTGTAAGGTAAGCAGTAGAATTAAAATGATAGAACTAAAATATTCTAATCATAATACCCAGTGCAGGGTTTTGACTATTTGGGAACAGTTTGCTTCCATTTCATTGTTAGCAGATAATGACTAAGTGGCTTTGACTCTTCCATGATGTTGGAAATGTACTTTCTTTGCATATTGATGCAAAGTAGAAAAAGAATAGCTGTAGAGCCTTGTGAGATGTAAAGGGTATGTAAATATACATTTTCATATTCAATTGTTTTTTCAAATCAAAATTGTAAACTTTGATAAAAGAAACACATTTCTCTACAATGGCCTAGGGTGAGCAGGGCTTCTCTGTCAAAGGATCGGTGCTTGAGGCCATTTCAAAACCTCTTCGAGTCCTCTAGTTTAGACCAGTTCAACTTAAATCTTAAAAGAACTTAAAAACCATCTTTTTTTTAATATCCCATTTTATCAGAGTTTTATAGCAACAATAGCATGGTGCACACAGGCTTGAATATCTCTCTTATCAGCATCTCTGAGAGGAGGGAAGAATTGATTTCTCATGCAAAACACTAAGAAATAAGAGACATAACTTAGAAGCAAGATTAAAAATGGAAATGGACTAGAATCTGGGTCTAGATACCATCTAGAAAATGTAGTAAAACATCCATGTTTTCCACACTGCACCACTCCGTGTTGTGAAGTTACCTGGGTCTTCTAGTGTACTGGCTACTTCTTTGTAAGTGGTTGAGTAAATTTATCATCTCATTGCCATATGAGCTCACTGCTGGCACCGTTTCAAGAAATCTCATTATTTTTTGATGTCTGTGATGGATTAAAGATGAGAATATTGCTGACCTAAGGGTTCGTTAGCCTTGCCTGTCATATTTGTCAGCTACAAAGCATCTCTGCCAAAGGGTTAGGAGGGCGTTTAGGATAGTGAGCCATTAAAACGCAGTTCCATTACTTACACACACTTAGACAGAGGAAATGGAGGGTAACAAGTGTGAGCGTTGTCCCATGGGATCCATTTTCTTTGTTACACACGCGAAAAGGAAAAATCAAGATGACAGCAGAAACAGCAAGAGGCTCTCCTGACATGGGATGGCCACATCTTGTAATTTCTCACTGTGGGTGAAAAGTGCTTGTTTGATAACCTCACAGGCAACTCTGGGAGTTCTGCGGCCAGGCAACATCCTGCATGGTCAGCCCTAATTCTTAAAGTGAACTGACCTTGGATGGCTCTCTGGCCTCTTGGAGGCAGAACTAGGCTGTCTGAAGTCTTCTGAGTCCTAAGAACAAAGACTATCATGGCACATGTTGAGAATAACCAGTAATGCATTGTGATTGGAAATATTCAAAATATTCTCAAGAATATTTTAAATGCCTAATAGCCTAGTATAAAATTACCTTTATTATTGTAATTTTCAAGTAGCCATTATGTTCACAAGTTTTCAGGAATGTTATATAGTACAAGGTAAACTGACTGACATCTACAGTGTTACTGAAAAATTGATGATCTTATTCATGGTAATGCTGTCTGAGTTTATTCCTTTTCATGATTATTAGGAGGTACTACTTATGGGCCAGAATACCCAGGAATGTAGGTACCTTTGGACATTTCTTCCCTGACGTCCAATGTAATCATTTATGGCACTAAGTAGTCTACAAGCTGATAGATAGTGGCAAAATAATAATAATACAAGCCCATTTCCTGCTTTTATGAAGCTTAAAATCTGGTATGATGATAGATGTTAGATAATCTTACAAACAAACATGTATCATTTGTTTTGTTCAGCTCATTTTAAAGTGTTTGTTAATCTGCTATGTGCAAGATACTGTGTTGGGAGTTGTGGATGATATAGACATGAAAAAACATAGGCCTCTAGGCCTGCATGATGCTTATAGTCTTGTGACAGAGAAAGATATATAAAGAGATCATTCTAATACTTTGTAATACATTGTATGAAGCTAGGATTCAGCAGATTCCTTTCCCTCCAACCATTCACTTCCCTTCTTTTCTTCCCTCAGTTTAATTATTCAACTAATTATTATGTTAATAATATATATTAGGGACTATGCGCTAAATTCAGTCCAGATAGGATCAATTTCTCGCTTATTATGTGCCAGGCACTGTGCAAATTATTTCACACACATTAACTCAAGCAACTCTAAAAATGGTACTATTATTGTTCTCATTTTATAGATAAAGAAATTGGGACTCAGAAAGTATATATTTTGTCCACATAGTGAAGTGGAAATGTTGGCTTTTGAGCAAAGGTCTGTGTGATTTCATAGTGTATGTTCTTATCCACTCTAAAATTATATAGAAGATCTGTGTTGTGAGATGTTTTACAAGGAAAACACAACTTTTAGCTGAAACTAAATGAGAAATTATTTCTAAAAAATAAAAATATTTACCCAAACCCTTGTTACTCAATTTTAACTCATTAACAATCAACAAAATAACACTAAATTTTTAAAAATAATGTTTTAGTGTGTTTTATTAAATAATACTATAAAATAGCATGCATATGTATATGTACATCTATATGTGTATATATACACACAGGCACACAAAAAAAGACTTGAGTAAAAATGTTTTTATCTTTAAAATCTTAGCTCTGGGCTTAAAGGAAGAACTATTGGGACCTACTAATTGGCTGCACCAAAACAATGCTTGTAAAAGCACAACCCTGAAAAAGTGTGACTTGGGAAGAGTAGTGACGTGTACTGGAAGGAACATCCATAACAATCTCTGTCCAGCTTGGCATGCACATCCAGGAGGGTGGAGGGGGCCAAGTTGAAATTTGTTGAAGATCTGAAGTATCTGCCTCCTTAACCTTCTTTGAGACGGCAAAGAAGGAAGGAAGGATTATGTTTCCTATTATCTTAGTTAACATGGAGGTCACATGATAACACATATTAGCTCTCTCTAAGGCAAATTTTCCGTTTGCATTAGTCTTGCAGTTGTGAAATATGATGACTTATAGCTCTTTCAGTAATGTTTTAGGGAAGCAAATTTGGAAATGATCTGCATAAACCATGGACCCTCAGGTACTGCTTCTGAGGGAGAAAGTCAGTGAAAAGATAGATTAGACTCTGCCTTGGGAAACATACACAGTCTAGTAGGGCTGAGCTGTCACTTGATACCTGTGAGGACCACAGAGGCTGGCTGAGTGTGGCATTGGCCACGGTAACAAGGTGAGGCACACCTGTGTATTTAAATGCTCAGAGCCACCAAAGCTAGGCCTGTTTCTCTACATGCGCTGTGAACTGTGGCTTAAGAAACACCTAACTCACACATCCATCCCACAGCACAGGCCATTCACATTCCCTCACTCCCTCAGGCTCTTGCTGGAAAACAGAACTACTCACCTGAGGGAAGAATTGCATGTCTAAACCCCCCAAGATAAGTAAGCTAATGATCTCTGCCTTAAAGCCTTTTTGGTTCCTAAACAACAAATGTAAACAAGCTTAAACGTGTACTCCTCACCCTTACAGTGTCATTGTGGAACAATTTGATACCTCTAGATCCAATTTCATGCATCCAGTGTTTTAAAAATTTAACTCCACTGTACCAACTTCCAGATTAATCTCCCTAAAGCTTTGTTTTGCTCATGCACCCTTTACTCAAATCCATTCAATAATGTACTCCATCCACACCCCTTGCCCCCTACATATGTGACTCCTGGCTATAGGATAAAGTATAGAAGATCAAAGAAAAAGTATTTAAGTTCCCAGAATTGTTTCCTATAATATTCTCATGAGTTTGAAGACTCCTGAGTACAAGGACCATGTCTGTTATTTCTTTGAATTCCCCAGTACAGTATCTAGCATGGTGCCTTAAACATAATATGCCCTCATTAGCACTTGAAAATATTTGCCTTTTTAATATTTATTATTTGTATTTTCAAAGCCGCATTATTTTAAAAACATTAGTTAAGTTATTTGGGGGTAAAATATTAGGAAATTAGGATCATTCATCCCATCATTTAAAAAAATATACCTTTAACATTTATGCTTTTTCTATGCAATATCATGTTCTGTTGCATTTTCAAAATTCACTTTTAGCTATCCATACTTTTCTAAGAATAGGAGAATTCCT
>NW_006769351.1:0-206 GCF_000442215.2 Lipotes vexillifer
AAGTATAATATACTTTTAAATGTTTCAGAAATACATACCCAGAGGTGGGTATGTTTCTGTAGGTCTTCATGTTATAAAAATGCAGCTGTCTGGAATAATTTCTAAGGCTTTGAGTTAGTGAAGGATATTCCTTTGGATATCCTTTTTTTGTTTTTGTTTTTGTTTTTGTTTTTGTTCTGCGTACGTGGGCCTCTCACTGTTGTGGC
>NW_006769352.1:0-525 GCF_000442215.2 Lipotes vexillifer
TGGCGATCCATTTTTTCCTTTCGTGGGTATTTAACTTGTACCTTGGACGAGGTTCCTGTAAAGGGGGCAGACACAAATTTTGGGGTGGCTCTGTCTTTTTGATTTCTGTTCCCCTAAGCCTAGTGCCCGAGGCTATGCACCTTGTTTTTTCGATGTTTCAGGAAATACCATACGTTTCTCCAGGGTGGCTGTTGGCAATATACATCCCGCCCATCAGCATAACAACGCTCCCTGTTCTCCCTGGCCTGTCCTGCCTTTCTGGATTTTACACTTTTTTCAAATGGCCTTTTTGACCGGGGGGAAGTGACAGTTCATTGTAGCGCAGATTTCCATTGCAAGCTTGCTTGGTTGGCCAAAAAGGGCGTATGCGTTTTTTCCTGAATATATTCAGGAAAAAATGCATACGCCCTGTTTGGCCAAGGGCATCCTGGTTGGCGTTCTGCCTATTTTCATATGCTATATATGCAATTCCAAACCACCTCCTAAAATCGGTTTCCTGCAATTCTGCCTCACATTCAAGTTCTC
>NW_006769354.1:0-361 GCF_000442215.2 Lipotes vexillifer
TGTAGGGGACGAGAACGGTTTAGGGTTAACGTACGTTTTAGGGCATGGGTTATTGTTAGCGTATGGGTTAGGATTTGGGTACTGGTTCGGACAAGGCTTCAGGTAACGGGCAGGGATAGAGTTAGGATTAGGGAACGGGGACAGTTTAGGGTACAGGTAAGAGTATGACAACGGTTTAGGGTTAGTTTATGTGTTAGGACAAGGGTTAGTGTTACCGCACGGTTTACGATTAGGGCTCGGGTTCGGGTAAGGGTTAGGGTTCGGGTTATGGCTAGGGTTAGGGTTAGGGAATGGGGACGGTTCCGGGTACAGTTTACGGTATGACAACAGTTTAGGGTTAGCGTACGTGTTAGGGCAAGGG
>NW_006769355.1:0-528 GCF_000442215.2 Lipotes vexillifer
GCTCACCACTATTATTCAACATAATTTTGGAAGACCTAGCCACAGCAATCAGAGAAGAAAAAGAAATAAAAGGAATACAAGTTGGAATAGAAGAAGTAAAACTGTCACTGTTTGCATATCTCTATACATAGAGAATCCTAAAAATGCCACCAGAAAACTACTAGATCTAATCAATGAATTTGGTAAAGCTGCAGGATATAAAATTAATGCACAGTAATCTCTTTCATTCCTATACACTAATGATAAAAAATCTAAAAGAGAAATTATGGAAACACTCCCATTTACCATTGCAAGAAAAAGAATAAAATACCTAGGAAAACCTACCTATGGAAACAAAAGACCTGTATGCAGAAAACTATAAGACACTGAAGAAAGAAATTAAAGATGATACCAAAATATGGAGAGATAGACCATGTTCTTGGATTGGAAGAATCAATATTGTGAAAATTACTATACTACCCAAAACAACCTACAGATTCAATGCAATCCCTATCAAATTACCAATGGCATTTTTTACGGAACTAGAAC
>NW_006769357.1:0-204 GCF_000442215.2 Lipotes vexillifer
ACTACATAATGATCAAGGGATCAATCCAAGAAGAAGATATAATGATTATAAATATATATGCACACAACATAGGAGCACCTCAATACATAAGACAATTGCTAATAGCTCTAAAAGAGGAAGTCGACAGTAACACAATAATATTGGGGGACTTAAACACCTCACTTACACCAATGGACAGATCATCCAAACAGAAAATTAATAAGG
>NW_006769358.1:0-835 GCF_000442215.2 Lipotes vexillifer
AGTTTATGGAATTGAGCCCTATAGTGTCTAGTGACACTCTTAACAGTAATAAAAAGATAATTTCTTCCCACATATTTTCTGATGAAATAAATAATATTTCAATAAAAATATTATACTACAATAAAACTCACGATGTACAACAAATTGTAGCCTTTGTTAATGGCAGATAAGTAAAGTGACACTTCAATTCTTTTTTCTTCAAGCTCAGTAGGTATTAACAATTTTTCTATTTCTGTCTTATTTGAAGTCTTTTTTATCTTTTGCTCTTGTTAGGATATATAATTTGAAATCAAAGTTCTTCTAATGAACTGGACGCCAGTGTGCTATGTAAACAATAGATTTTTATTTGGAAGTAACGCATGCCCCAACTCCAGGGACTAGCAAGATAATTTAAACACACAAACAAAAGAGTGACTTATTTAACCTTATGTTTTAACAGCACTTAACAGAATTATTAGCTCATGTCAATTCGAAACCCGAAAGTATTGGTGAGTTCATGCTTCAGCAAAACATCTCTCATCTCTAGAAATGACTGCACTTGAGTTTCCTCTCTCACTGATGGAATCATTACTGTTGATTTAAGCCTAAATTAAATGATTATCAGCAAATTTTACTATTTTATTTAAAGACTAATAAGTATTTTGAGTGCTTATTACCTACTGAATACCATGCAAATTGCTATAGAAGAAAATTAGGTGGCTTCTTCTCTCAAGTGGTTTACAGTTAAGAGGAAAAGATTATATATAACATAATGAGAGAACAAGAAAGGGTCACGATAGGGCTTCCCTGGTGGCACAGTGGTTGAGAGTCCGCCTGCCGATGCAGGGGACACGGG
>NW_006769359.1:0-3400 GCF_000442215.2 Lipotes vexillifer
TTTCGATTCTGGTTTGGGTTTGTCCCCATCGTGCAATGTCAGTCAGTTCAGTCTCATTTATCAAGTGCACCCATCAGAAACACAGACTACTGATCTCTGTCTGTGCAAGGGAAGTCTCAGCTCCCTCCAGTGGAACAGACAGTTGCCTCAAGTCTCCTGGCGTCCTTCCCAGAAACTTCTCCAATTTGCCAGGAGAGACCTAAGTGGGTCACATAAGGAGGCTGGGCCTGGTGTTGGGATCCCCGCCACCTCCCTGTGGGTGTCAGGATTCCGAGGTGGCTCTCCAGATTATTCTGCTATGTTCCTTACCTGCTCAGTCCCCCGCAGTCACGTTAGAGCCATATTTCTAAGTTCTCTTCTAGTTCTGGGCTTTCCTGGCTGTCTAGGGTTGCTTTAGTGTGTCCTTAGTTGCTTTTGTGCGTCCATAGAGCAGGGCCTCGGTCAGTGTGACATGGCCCTCAGAGGCCTGCCGGGAACTTGACCAAGACCTGCTGACTGACGCTCTCATCTTCTTGACTCAGCCCCAGTAAGGACCGTGGGATGTTCCAAAAGCCTATTGGTGGGGGTAGGAATGCCAGCATCTAGGATGGTGATTGCCTGTGAAGGGCGGGATGGGGATGCCGGCAGGGGAGGGTGTACAGGTGCTTAACTGTGGAAATGTTTACTTTCTTAAGCTGGCTTCTTGATACACAGGTGTTCCTTGTATCATCCTTTCTATCAATACTTGCCGAGGTCTTAAGGATTATATAACAGATTTTTTGAAAAGGCCTCGTCAGTGAGGCCTCATTACCTTATTCCTGCCATCGATGAGACGCCTGACAGCTGGTGTGGAGAGAAGCTGCCTCCCTCTCTTGAGAGAATCTTGCTGCTTTCGTGTCCCCAGTGGCCCTGGACACTCTGTCTCTCTCCCTCTTCCGGCTGGTCGGCTGAGCTCACAGTGACCCAACCTGGACAAACATGTTAGGCCCCTTCAGCACCTGGAGAAACCAACCCTGCTTCCCCGAGGAGAGGCTGCTGCGCTCAGCCCCGCGGAGCAGGGCCTTCCTGATGAGGCTTTGTCCTGTGAGGTTGGGGCTGAGAGCTGCTCCATCAGCCTTTGATCCCATCCTGTAACCCATTGACCGTGAGGACTGGCTCTCACCTGGAGCTGATGGTGCCGGGCAGCTTCCTGAGTATTTTCTGTATCATTGCTTATTTAACGTCACAGCAGCCACTGAGGCAGGTGCCGTGATTCTCCCATTTTACACCTGGGGAAGCTGAGGCATAGGAGAGTGAGGTGATTTGCCCGAGTTCACCCACCTTTTAAACGGCGAGGACACACTTCAGACCAGGCGGGGTGGCTCTAAGCCGGACCCCGCGTGGGGAGAGGAGGGCTGGGCGGGCAGGGAGGCCATGGGCTGGCTCCTCCTCAGCTGTACCCCGAGCTTCCGTCTCCCCACTCCCCAAGGGGAGCTCAGAGTCGGGGGGCCAGGGGACGGAGCCCACTCATCTTTGGGCGCCATGGCTGTGGAACCCTGACTGGTCACTTGTCAGCTGTGTCCCCTCCAGGGTTTTGCCTCCAGAACAGGTGAGTGCAGTTCTGCCGGGCTCCCTGCTGGACCCGGGGAGGTCATGGTCGTGGGTGTCCTGTCCCCTCCTCCAGCTCAGTTTGCCCAGCTGGCCCAGCTGAACCCCCAGGAGCGTCTGAGCCGGGAGACGGCCCTCCAGCAGAAGCAGGTGTCCCTGGAGGCCTGGCTGCAGCGCGAGGCCCAGACGCTGCAGCAGTACCGCGTGGTGAGTGGGCTCTGCGTCCCTCGCCTCCTGGGCGTGGAGGTGACACCCCGAGCCGAGCTGTCCCGGGGACCTGAGGGAGGCAGAGAGCCAGGAGGAGAGCGGGACCCAGCAGAGCAGGAGGCCAGAGCCTTCCCCCCTGTGTGGGCACGCAGGGCAGAGCGGGTCGGCAAGGGGTGAGGGGAGGCCCTGCGGCGTGTTCTGAGAGCCCAGAAGGGCCGCTCCCCCGCCGCCCGCCCCGCAGGAGCTGGCCGAGAAGCACCAGAAGACCCTGCAGCTGCTGCGGAAGCAGCAGACCATCATCCTGGATGACGAGCTGATCCAGTGGAAGCGGCGGCAGCAGCTGGCGGGGAACGGAGGCCCCCCCGAGGGCAGCCTGGACGTGCTACAATCCTGGTAATGGGTGTGGGGGGCCAGGTGGGGGCGGCAGGGGCTCAGCGTGGTGCCACCAGATGCTGCCCTGCTCCTGTGTTTACGTGAGCAGCCGGCTCCCTCTGTCGGGGCACAGGTCTTATTTCACCAGTGGTCTGGTTCCTGATGCAGACCTTGGTGCCCCCGTCCTGTGCCACCTTCCCCGGGAGGGGCGTCCCTGGGTGAGGGAGTGGGGTGGGGCCAGGTGTGCAGAGCGACGCTCAGGCTGGTTGGACCCAAGTCAGGGTCGCTCCTCCTGTGAGTTTCTTTGTGTTTCTGGAAGGCAGGGCAGCCGTGCTCCGCTCAGTGGGCAGGCCAGGCGGCTAAGGCGCGGAGCCTTCCTGGGGGTGGAGCTGGGTCTGGGCCTTCTCCCCAGCCTGGGAGCCTTCTGGCTTCTGGCCTGGAGGAAGCGGGTGAAGGCTTTGTCCTTCCCTTTGGCCTCGGGGCTCCTGTGCAGGTGTGAGAAGTTGGCGGAGATCATCTGGCAGAACCGGCAGCAGATCCGCAGAGCTGAGCACCTCTGCCAGCAGCTGCCCATCCCCGGCCCCGTGGAGGAGATGCTGGCTGAGGTCAACGCCACCATCACAGACATCATCTCAGCCCTGGTGACCAGGTGATTGCTGCCTCTTGGCCACGCCCAGGCCCCATCCGGTTGGCCGGGGTCGCGGGCAGCAGGATCTTTACAGACGGGGCGCTCTGGCTTAAACCCTTCCGTCTCTGCCTCACACCCTCATCCCATCCCCCTCTGCCGCCTGTTGCTGTGGCCTCTTGCTGTTCACCTTGCCCAGTTTCTCTCGTGGACACTGTATGGGCTTGTTCCCTGCAGCCCGTTTCAGCTGTTGAGTTCATCTCACTGCCTCCCCTCCTGCCAGCTCCCCCGACTCGAAGTGGCCCCCCCGGGACCGGGGGCTGTGCCACAAGCCCTTCCTTCGCCTGCTGTGCCCCGCGCAAGGTGGCCTCGCCACGCGGAGGGAGGGACCGGAGCGCTGTCCCCTGAGTCGTCACCTGGTCACTTGTGTCCCCGCAGCACGTTCATCATCGAGAAGCAGCCCCCTCAGGTCCTGAAGACCCAGACCAAGTTCGCAGCCACCGTGCGCCTGCTGGTGGGCGGGAAGCTGAACGTGCACATGAACCCCCCCCAGGTGAAGGCGACCATCATCAGTGAGCAGCAGGCCAAGTCGCTGCTCAAGAACGAGAACACCCGCAAGTACGTTGCCCT
>NW_006769360.1:0-1527 GCF_000442215.2 Lipotes vexillifer
TTATGGTAAGTCTTTGGGGAAGGGTTAGGATTACGGTTAGGGTTAGGGTTAGGGAACGGGGACGGTTTAGAGTGCAGCTTAGGATACGACAAAAGTTTAGGGTTAGCATACGTGTTAGGGCACGGTTTAGTGTTAGCATACCGGTTAGGATTAGGGCAGGGGTTAGAGTAAGGGTGAGAGTTAGGGTTAGGGTTAGGTTTAGGGAATGGGGATGGTTTAGGGTACAGGTTAGTGTACGACAATGGTTTAGGGTTAGTGTACGTGTTAGGGCATGGGTTAGAGTTAGCGTACAGATTAGGATTAGGGGAGGGGTTAGGGTAAGGCTTCGGGTAAGGGTTAGGATTAGGGTTAGGGTTAGGGTTAGTGTTAGGGAACGTGGACTGTTTAGGGTACAGGGTAGGTTATGACAACGGTTTAGGGTTAGCGTACATGTTAGGGCACAGTTTACTGTTAGCGTACGGGTTAGGATTAGGACGTGGGTTTGGGTAAGGCTTCGGGTAAGAGATACGGTTAGGGTTAGGGTTAGGGTTAGGGTTAGGGAAAGTGGATGGTTTAGGGTACAGTTTAGCATACGACAACGGTTTAGGGTTAGCATACGTGTTAGGATACAGGTTAGTGTTAGCATACGGTTTAGGATTAGGGCTCGGGTTAGGGTAAGGCTTCGGGTAAAGGTTGGGTTCAGGGTTAGGGTTAGGTTTAGGGCTAGGAAACGGGGACGGTTTAGGGCACAGTTTAGGGTACTCAACGGTTTAGGGTTAGCCTACGTGTAGGGCACGGGTTAGTGTTAGCGTACGGGTTAGGATTAGGGCACGGGTTAGAGTAAAGATTCGGGTAAGGGTGAGGTTTAGGGAATGGGGATGGTTTAGGGTACAGGTTAGGGTATGACAACGGTTTAGGGTTAGCGTACGTGTTAGGGCACGGTTTACTGTTAGCGTATGGGTTAAGATTAGGACGTGGGTTTGGGTAAGGCTACGGGTAAGGGTTGCCATTAGGGTTAGGGTTAGGTTTAGGGTTAGGGAAAGGGGACGGCTTAGGGTACAGGTAAGTGTTTAGGCTTAGCGTACGTGTTAGGGCACGGGTTAGTGTTAGCGTACGGGTTAGGATTAGGGCACAGGTTAGGGTAAGGCTTCGGGTAAGCGTTAGCTTTAGAGATAGGATTAGGTTTAGGGTCAGGGAACGGGGATGGATTAGGGTACATGTTAGGTTACGACAACGGTTTAGGGTTAGCGTATGTGTTAGGGCATGGTTTAGTGTTAGCGTACGGCTTAGGATTAGGGCACGGGTTAGTGTAAGGATTTGGGTAAGGGTTAGAGTTAGGGTTAGGATTAGGGTTAGGGAACGGGGATGGTTTAGGGTACAGGTTTGTGTATGACAACGTTTTAGAGTTAGCGTACGTGTTGGGTCATGGGTTAGTGTTAGTGTACTGGTTAGGATTAGGGCACAGGTTACGTTAAGGCTTCGGTGAAGGGTTAGTGTTAGGGGTAGGGTTAGTGTTTGGAAATGTGTACAGTTTAGGCTACAGGTTAG
>NW_006769361.1:0-755 GCF_000442215.2 Lipotes vexillifer
TCCTTTCCTCCCCTCACTTTCTTGTGAGCTGGCCGCCATCCTGCAGGATTGCTTCAGACCCTACTGTGGTTCAGGCAAGGCATGCTGAGGCTTTGGTTCATTCTTCTTGCTGGTGGGAAATTAGAATTCAACGTGCTCGTCCAAACACCTACAGCTAGTCTCTCGTTGGTTCTCCCCAATCGTGTCCATCTTACGCAGAAATCGTAAAGTGTGCCAAACAGGGCGTTGAAGGCACTGACTCTGCAAGTGTGAGGAGTGTCAGGAAAGCGTCTTGAACGGCCAACACGTGTTCCAGGGCACGTAAACTGAGATGCATTTTAGGAACGTTGCCCGATCACACGGTGGACCATACTCTGGGTTTCCCATGAATGTTTTAGTGGAAGGAAGAATCCATTAAACCTGGGGAGTTGGGCCCCATCGAATGGATACCATGCAGTATGACTTCAAAGGCTTTGCCTTTGCTTACCAAACCTCACCAATCCTGTCAGCCCCTAGTGTCCAGCCTTATGTCTCACACAGCTGTGGGTATAGATGTGGTAAATCCAGGTTTCATCCCGAGCCGTGAATGAATTAAGTAAGAATGTCTCTCTATTTCACTGTCATTTTGTTTTGGTTTTGAAATTTATTTTTATAATGGGATTTGGCTGATTTTCACTGCTGCGCTTTTGTCGCTCTACACACCCTTGATTCTCACGGAGACATATAATTACATAGGTTTTAAGATTCCTACCAGTCAGGTCTATTCCTATGCGTTG
>NW_006769362.1:0-5688 GCF_000442215.2 Lipotes vexillifer
ACGAACCCAGGTCCCCTGCATCGGCAGGCGGACTCTCAACCACTGCGCCACCAGGGAAGCCCTGGATGAGTGATTTTAAAGGTAAAAAAACAATAAATACCATTCATTTATTATGCCAGTGTGCCAGGCATTCTACTAAGCCTTGTTGTTTCATCCTCACAACCAACCTTGGACATAAAGTACTATTTTTCCCACATTTCACAGAGAAGAAAACTGGGCCTCAGAGAGATGACCCAGGTAATAAAAGGCAATTGGGATTAAACCCTGTATTTGTCTGACTGCGAAGCCTCCCCAGGCCTCAAAGACACAGGATGGAAGTAAGGTGCGGGAGGTATCACATATCTAAACTAGCACCTTGCTTTGTTACCACTAAAAACACAAACACAAAACATTACACTAAATGCTAAAGGGAGAGAAAAAAACACCCAAATTACAAAGTCCAAGTATAAATAGTCCAGGTGGAAAAGAAGCAAACCTGAACGAGCGCCTCACACAAGTGCCAGGTACTCGACAACGTTTATTAACAACTCCATCTTACTTCAGCCCCGTGAGGTATTACTCCAATCTTATGGAAGAGGAAACTGAGGCTCAGACAGGCAAAATTACCATCTCAAGGCCACAAAGACAGTAGGCCCATGGAAGGGGAAGAAATCCAAGCCTCCTGCTTTGCCTAATTTGTACCTGGCCTCTGCAAGGGTCCAGTAAAACCATAACCACTAATGGCTATAACTTTCCATGACGTGATGTGAGAACTTCACATACACGATATTGCCTTCCATCAACTTCCAGCAAGGGATTCGGTTAAACATTGGGTGAAGTGACACCAGCCCACACAATGAGTAGTGGGAGCCCGTATGTGAACCCTGGTCTGATTCCAGAGCCACCTCCATCCAGCATGCTATCTCTGGCAGGCCCACCAGCTACGGCCTGGGAAGAAAGTTGGGGAATGACCCGATTACAGTCACTGAAGCAAAATCAGGTCCTGGACTTGAAACCTCCATTAGCTCAGCAACCTTTCTGTCCCTTTCTTCCCGGGACCCACGGGGCCTGCTAGTGACCATCCCTCATCCTTGGGAGGGGACCATGCAAAGTCCCTTCTGCACGCTCCACTTTCAGCACCAACATTGGTCTAAGTTTCAGTGGTGGCTTTTTGCCAAAGCTGCTTCTGAAGCAAAGGTGGTAAAGAAGGGAAGGTGGGCATCTTAAGGCACAGGTGACAGGTACCTCAGTGAGCTAGAGCCTCCTGAATGCGAAGCTGGAAGAGGTCCCTTATGTGAGGCTAAAATGAGCAGCCTAGGATAATGGGCCAGCCTGGGCCGGCCCTGGTGTGTGGGCCCGGAAGGGCAGGGTGTGGACAGAAGCAGCCCAGACAGAGGAGAGGAAAGGGGACCTCAGAGCAGGGAGGCCTGGACAGATGCCTTACCTACCGCCCTGCCTCAGAAAATTAGGAGCCAACACTTGGCCAGGAGACATTTGTAATCTGTTGAATTCTAATCTAGACCCTGGGCCCACAAGTGGTGCAGAGGCCAGAGGGAGTGAATGAAGAGCACCGCAGAGAACCAGGCAGATGGTGGGGCTCAAGCTTTTTGAGAATGCGCCCCATGATTTGTGTACAGACTCTGGGGCCAGGAAGGCGAATATTCTGATTTTTCCATAACAGCTGGACATCCTGATTAATGTGGTTATGTCTTTGATTTTGAAACAAAACACAAAACAAAACAAGCAGAAACAAAAAGGGACAAATAAGGAAAGGGCTGTCTGTCCTGGGGCACTATATTGGAAAAAAATAATAATAAAGCACAAACTCAGATTCCAAAGTTCTGTATTTTTCAAAATAAAGATCACACATTGTTTAGAGACAATCTACACAAGAGTTACAAAAAATAGTTGCCCAGGCATAAGCATACACAGGTTTGTTAATTATACACATATGGTTACAAGTGTGCTTGCAAAAAAGTTCATTGGAAATATACACAAGGCTCTGGAAATGTACACCGTGTAGTGTTACAATTCTATATTCAAACAAGGAAAATTGACAGTATGTTACATTCACTTACAAGTAGACAAAATGCAAAATACAGTTCATCTTCTGTACAAAAAGGAAGGGCAATTCACACTTTACAAGGTGAGAGGGGCTCTGATTGTAAGGAAAGTTAGGGCGGGGCTGAACTTTGCACATCCTTTTGACTGTCACAAAATAAGCAAAACATTACTTTTTTAGGATTAAAAAAACCCAAAACCACTAGTATGAACTGAATCATCTTGAATAACATTTAGAAAGGATCTTGCTACTATCCGACTAGGTGACAAATAAAACCAAGCTATTTTTTTCTTTTTAAAAGTTAACTAGGCTGTATAAAGAACATTTATTCCTTCAAAAGAAAAAAAATTTACTTCTGGTTGAAATTACAATTTACAATATACAACACTATATGCTACGACCATAAAAGGTGAATATACACTGAATGCACAGGGCTGGCTAATTTTCTTTTCTTACCAAAAAACGTGTTTATGTTGATTCAAACTTCTCCACGTAATTACATTACAGGTATACAAATGTACAATTGTACAATCAGAAGTATGTTCGACTACTAGGGTACATTATAGATACAGATTAGACATCAAAACAAGAAAATACTACAAATTTGTATATATGCAAAGTCTACACCAAGTATACACTATATATTTATAGAAGCAAGACCAAAAGCAGAGTTGGATTTTTTTTTTCTCATGCTAAATAATCAGATTTTGCCTTTCAATGTTAACAGAAAAAAATCCAGTAGGCAGTAAACAATTATACCCGCCTGGCCTTGAAAGACATTCTGGGTGCTCACATCTCCTCACAAAACAGACTACACTACTTTCTTCAGCATAGTAGTCTCCAAAAAAGGTAATTTTTAGAAGTTTCATAAACTTAATGTCATAAACTGAAGCTTTAGCAACTCTGAAATGATTTTCATTTTATATATATATATTTATATATATATATATATATTTTTATAAACATTGTTAAATGCCAGTTTGGGGTCATTTAACTAAAATTCAAACTTCTCAGGTTTTTTTGTTTGTTTTTCTTTTTTACTAAAATGAGGAGTTGGGGAAGAGCTATTTGCAAAACTTGCCAGCGAGGCAAATGAGTTAAAAACCTTTTTTTTTTTTTTTTAACTTTTTTGTTAAACCAACCACCCTGAAAGTTTCCACATGTGGAATATAGATACAACGTTGAACAAAATATGTGGCCTCCCATGTACATTGGTTACCTATGTACAAGTATCCTATACACCAGTAAAACAACAGGGCAATTAGTCAATTAAAAAAAATAATTAGTACATGTTATGCGTAATAAAATTAAACAAATTTACAAAGGCTTTTCCACTTGTGGATTTGATTCCTTTTTTGGGAGGAGAGGGTAATCCTGGAGCAACCATTTACCCATTTCAGATTCTACACTAGAATATTTCTGGTTGCTGGTTGGATTCACCAGTGGGCCAGTGAGGTCAGTGGGAACAAGGGGACGGGGGAGACACTGCCTCAGATAATACCATTAGGGGGGCCACAGATGGGCCCTAAGTCAACGCCATTCTTCATGTAGTATTTCTCCAGCTTGGCCAGAATGTGCTTGCCGTAAGTGTACTTGCGAAGAGTCGCGATGTGAGGCCGGATCTGGGGAGAAAGCAGAGTCCGTGTCACTCTGGCCTGAGGCAGGTTCAGGCAGGCTCCTGGGTAACCTGCTCCCAGGCACCACAGGGCGCCCGCCAGCACGCACGCCTCACAAGCAACACCTTTCACTGGCTCAACCCGAGCCCCTGAATTCTCAGGTTGCACTGACCGAACAGATGAGGGGAGCAGCTCCTAGCCTAAGCGCTGAGGCAGGACCTGAGAGCTCTGGAGGTCAGATGGCCACAGACCACTTCCGGAACAGTATGTGGAGAAAGTGCATCCCAAGACTGATAATCACACTGTCCACCACTGCCTGCACTGCGTCGCCCTCAAGGAGGCTTTGGCCCCTCTGGTCCCTCACAAGGCACCTCAGCTCTCCTGAGCAGCGGGGGTTTCTTTCTGGGCACCATGAATCCTGTGCTCACCACCTGACCCGGCTCTCCAGTTCACAGAGAATCACAAAAAGCTACTAATGATGACAATAAAAATGACTAACATAAGCCAAGCACAGTTCATTTTGAAGCTTCATAAGAGAGGTGTGATTATCCCCATTTCACTGACAAAAAATGGAGGCACAGTGGGTAAGTCACTCATCTAAAGTCAAATGGCTAATAAGGGACAGCAGAGGTATGGGAACCCCACTGTCTAGCTCCACCAGAAAATTTTTTTTTTCCTCCAGAAATTATTCTTCTCCCCACTGTCTCTCATGGCTCTGCTCCAGTCTCGCCCTTCACCCTCTCCAAGCACGCTCAGATCAGCCCTACGAGCATCTCTTCTGTTCTCTGGGCAGACCCAACGCCAAGTCCTGTGCATCCCAGACAACTTGGGAGGCACTTCCTGTCTGGAACCCCCTTTCCTCTTCTGTGAGTTCATGGGGCCTTCTACATACCTCAGCTACAGCACGTAACACACTGTGTTCACAATCATTTGCATAACCACCAACCGTCCACACAGACGGTGAAGACCCACAACATTAACCTGCTTCCCCATCGCAGCCCACGCTTATACTCAAAACACAGGACAGTGTACCAGAGAAGATGGATGCTCTCAAGCCTGAGCACTCTAGGCAGACCATTTTGTCTGTTTCGTTGTGCCCTCAAAGCAAAGAAGGATCAAGTGGCTCTAGAAACCATTTCTGCACCCCACACAGGCCACAGACCTGTATCAGCTATTATATTCGCCTGTCTGGAAAACTATTCAGTCCTTGGCTCAAATTCTGAGCTGTGTGACCCAGACCATTTGCCTAACCTTCCTAAACACATCTACAGAAAGGATGCCACACTTTCATTTGGGGTGCAGTCTGGCCTCTATATACAACTGATGTTTTGGTCACTAGAACTGGAGGCTCCAAACCCCCCTTGCTTTTGGTAGCTCTTCTTTTAGAAACTAAGTGAAATTCAATTCATTCACCTGTCTCTCCCCAGGACTGGCTCACTGGCTCACTGGTGAGACCACTTAACCTTTACACCTGTCCTCTTCCAGACAAAAAACTAGCAACCCATGTGCGCGTACGACATTGCTGAACTCCATTTTTCACTTGATTTAAAGGAAATGCTGAACTATTCTAACAGTCGCCCGTCCAAGTCCTCACTGCCTCATCTCCCGCTGCCTCCCCTCCTCCAAGTTACTCATCAGCCAGGACCATTACTTGAACGTAAATGTGACTCTGGCGCCACCGGACCTGCTGTGCTTCTTCAAAGACACTGTCTTGTCTCCTGCTTCCAAACCTTCAAGCTCTAGGTTCCCTCTGCCTGGAAAAGGTTCAGGGCTTTATTCCAATGTCACTCTCTTGGGGAGCCTTCTCTGCACCCCACATTAGAAGAGGTACCCTCCATATTCTCCCACAGCTCTCCCCAGCATCGGCGTAACCATCTACGACACTGCTGTGTCTACCAACACAGTGCCCTGATAAAGGAGCGCTTGCTGTAGAGCATGTGTGCTTGTTAACTATTTGTTGAATGAATGAATGAATGAACTCCCAACCTGCCGTGTGTCTCCAACATTCCCTCTGCCTTCACCAGCGTCCTG
>NW_006769363.1:0-367 GCF_000442215.2 Lipotes vexillifer
GGGAGGAATTCCAGGTCATGCCAAGAGTCGAGCAGAGGACCATGAGGACTGAGGGAACCACCCGAGTCATAAAAGTGGGGACGCCACAGAATCCCTCCCTTACTGTCGGCCATGAGTGACTACAGGCAGTCATGCCCACGTGAGGCAACCCTCACATCCTCCTAGGTGGTCTCAGGGAAGTAAAGGCTGTGGTATGAGAGCACAGGCCTCTCTAGCTCACGGGAAGAGCGAGCGTAAGGACTCTGAGTGAGGACCAAGGGGAACGCCCAACCGAAAAGAGAGAGGAACAAACACACAGCCCCACCACCCTTTCGGCCCTGGGAAGCCCCAGGCAGGGGTAGTTCGATGTGTCACCCACTTGCTTCCG
>NW_006769364.1:0-291 GCF_000442215.2 Lipotes vexillifer
GTACCGCAAAAAAAAAAAAAAAGGAAATACCATTAATGGTGAAACAGTAAATATACTGAACCATTTCATCCCCCAACTCTCTTCAGGTTGGAATCCCTCAGTGCCAAAGACAAGACATTTCTTTGAAATTTGTAATTTTAGCAACAAAGTGCATACAAAACTACTATTTAACTCCATCAACTTTTATTTGCTTTACAAACTAGTGCTTTTCAATGACTTTCTATTAAGTAAAATGAGCACTTCAAGGGTCTTACACTGCTCTTTTTTTTTTTTTTTTTTTTTTTTTTTTTT
>NW_006769365.1:0-305 GCF_000442215.2 Lipotes vexillifer
TGTTAGGGCATGGCTTAGCATTAGCGTATGGGTTAGGATTGGGGCACGGGAAAGGGTAAGGCTACAGGTAAGGGTTAGTGTTAGGTTTAGGGTTAGGGTTAAGTAACGGGGATGGTTTAGGAAACAGGTTAAGGTAAGACAACGGTTTAGGGTTAGCGTACGTGTTAGGGCACAGGGTAGTGTTAGCGTACCGGTTAGGATTAGGGCACGGGTTACGGTAAGGTTTCAGGTAAGTGTTAGGCTTAGGGTTACGGTTAGTATTAGCATTAGAAAATGGGGATGGTGTAGTGAACAGCTTATGGTAT
>NW_006769367.1:0-4252 GCF_000442215.2 Lipotes vexillifer
GAAACTAACACACCATTGTAAAGCAATTATACCCCAATAAAGATGTTAAAAAAAAAAAGGAAAAATAAATGGCTCCAATAAAAAAATACATAAATATACAATGTATAGACTAGTGCTCAATATTGAAAATAATAAAGGATAAACTCATAAAAAAAAAAAAAAGATGTGGCAGAGCAAATTTTGATACAGGGAGATCAGAAAAAGATCACCAGATATTTAAGATAATTTCCCCTAACAGAACTCTTTAAGAATAGGTACCTGGGGCTTCCCTGGTGGCACAGTGGTTGAGAGTCCGCCTGCTGATGCAGGTGACACGGGTTTGTGCCCCGGTCCGGGAAGATCCCACATGCCACGGAGCGGCTGGGCCCGTAAGCCATGGCTGCTGAGCCTGCGCAGCCAGAGCCTGTGCTCCGCAACGGGAGAGGCCACAACAGTGAGAGGACCGCATACTGCAAAAAAAAAAAAAAAAGTATCTGGACCACCAATTGGGGAGCTGGAAATATTTCTTGATGAATATTCTACCAGTTTAAAAGCTTCTTGGTCATGAATTAAAACAACTATGGACTTCTTGGATTTTGAAAAGAAATTACTTTTGAAAATAAAATTTTGGTTATAATTATATGCATTTTTTATTAAACTTTTGTACAAAGAGAAGCTATATTTATCTAATTTGTTGAATTAAACATGGAGTCTTTCAAAATAAAGTGGCATTCAAAGGGAGTTGAAAACACTTTATGGTTTAATAGAACTTTTTTGTTTTCTCATATAGGTTCTTATTTTATTAATAAGATACACTAAAATTTCATTTGTTTCCTTCATCTTTACTGCATTCTCTGCCAAAAGTTGAAGTGCTATTTTCATGAAAAAGAATGTATACAAAACAATTTATAAAATTCAATGAAAGTAATAAAATGTTCTCTAGATGTGTAAAGGAAAGAATTTTGCATAAGCAAAGATTCTTTGGTTGACACACCAGAGAAATTTACAGATCTTACTCTGCACAGCTGTTACCTGCCCTATTGTAAATTTGGTTAAAATAAAATAATTCCTTAGTCCATATCTAGTTCCTCCATGTCCTCCCACTCCTACCTTGGAACAAATAGGACATTCCTAGGTTGAGCATCTTGTGGGGTCCATAAAGATTCTATTTGTGCACATAGCTTTTCCTCTCCAGTCTTAATGGTAGATTTATAACCCCACCTATCAAAGAGTCAAAATTCTGTTGCCTATTAGTCCTAATAAAGCAGCAGGAGTTTCCTGAAGGGAATGCTGAGAAACCTAATTGTTCACAGCTGGAGGGTAGAGGGTACATTCCATCAATGAGATTTTAACCCTTTCTTTCCTCACTTCCCTCTTGACTTTACAGAGAGGAGTTGGGCTCCAAGGATTCATAACGGAGGTATTCATATTTTCATGATAGTGAAAAACTGTGGCAAGACTGAGATATTTATTTGGATTTGGTGATATAGTGATGGGTAATATCAGAGGTCTGTGCAAGAGTGTCAGTGTCTGAGACAAAAGTCAGTGCTGAAGTGTGACTGTTTTGGAGGGTCAACTAAATGAGTTACTGGATCAGCTACAGAAGAAAATTCTCTTCCTGGCTTTCCTATGAAGTTCTGTATAAAATATAAGAATGAAGAGTCAGCTTATATATAAATGTCTCCAGAAAAAAATGTAACATGCAAGTCCTTGTAGAGATATACTCTTTGGACACCAAATCCTTTAGAAATATTAGAAAAGTCTTCACAATCTACACTTGCTGTCATCCACAAATAGTTCCTGAAATCTGTTGTGAGAGGATACTGTAGTGGACACTGGCAATGCAAAGAGAGGTCTTATAATAGACATCTAGAGAGGCAGGGCATGTTCATGTAAAGGTAGGAGACATATCAAGGTAGATGCTATGCCAAGTGTTACAAAACTAGAGGAAAAAGGGGAACCCATAGTAGAATCAAAGGAAATCACAGAGCAATGATATGTATAGTACAAGGTCAGGAAAGGAAAGAATGGGAATTTCAGGAAGGAGTCGATGACCAGCACTATTGATTATTACCAGAAAGTTAGTGAGACTAAAGGATAAAAATGAGTAAGAAAATAGCACTTAGCTATTTGGAGGTCATCTGTGACAGTAACATGCAGTTTCAGTTGAATGGGGACGATGAATGTGAAGAAGTAAACATGACCTGAAGTGAGACAAATTCAAGATTATAGTAATCATGGGTAACAAAGTATTAGCAAATTGAATTCAATCATACGTATAAAGATAACACACCACCATGATCTAATGGGGTTTACCTCAACAAGGCAAGATGGTTAGTAAATACACACACACACAGACAAGGGCACACATACATGCAAATAGTTGGTTTATCTACTAACACCATATTAACATAATAAGATTAAAAATTTTTAAAGATAATCATATGATCTTCTTAATAGATGCAGAAATACATTTGACAAAAATCTGCATTCATCCATGATTTAATGAAAAGAATCTCAGAAAATTAAAAATTAAAAGGACCTTTCCTGATGAAAGGCATTTAAGAAAACCTCTACAACTAATATCTTACTTAATGGGAATGTCTGAACAAAATTGAGAAAAAGATAAGAATGACTACTCTCATCATTTGTATTCAAAATTTTACTAGAGGTCCTAGCAAGTGTAATAAGACAAGGAAAAAATAAAACTGGAAAAATGGTACAGGTGAACCAGTTTGTAAGGCAGAAATAGAGATACAGATGTAGAGAACAAACGTATGGACACCATGGGGGGAAAGTGGCAGGGGGGTGGTGGTTGTGGGATGAATTGGGAGATTGGGATTGACATGTATATACTAATATATATAAAATAGATAACTAATAAGAACCTACTGTACAAAAAAATTAAATTAAAGAAAATCTGGCTTTACTCACAGACAACATGATCATGAAATTATTAGATGTTCTAAAAGAATCCATATATAAAAAAGTTGTTACAACTAAAAAGTGAGTTTAGGAAGGTGATAGGATAGAAAGTGTGTGAAGTATTTCCATATACTAGCAATAAACAACTGCAAAATGAAATTAAAATAATATCATTTACAATAGCCCAAACCATGAAATACTTAGGGATAATTTTATCAAAATACATGCCAAAGCTGTACACTGAGAGTTATAGAACTCTGCTGAGAGAAATCAATGAAAAACAAAATAAATGTAGAGAAATACCATGTTCATGATTCAAAACGTTAAATATGGTTAAGATGTCAATTCACTTCAAATTGATCTCAAGATTCAATGTCATTCTAATTAAAATCTCACCAGGCTTGTTTACAAAAATTTATTTTCAAATTTTACAATGCAAATTTTGGGAATTCAAGGATTTTGAATGGTTAGAGCAATTTTAATGAGAAGAAAAAGTTGGAGAACTTATAGTATGTGATTTCAAAACTTACTGATTTTGGCCTATGACAGACATATAGATCACACAGCAGAATAGAGTCTAGAAGCAGACTCACACATATGGTTTGTCAGTTGATATACCAAGGTAATTTCATGGGGAAAGGATTGGTATGTCAGTACATAGTTCTGGGAAAATTGAATATCTTTATAGGGAGAAAACTCCAACATCAATCATTCCCTTATACCATATTCAGAAATTAATTCTAAATGGATCATAGACATAAATGTAAAAGCAAAATCTATAAAACTTTTGGAGGAAAAATATAGTATTTTTGTGATGTTGATTTCTTAGATAAGAGAGATAAAGCCCTAACCATAAAAGGAAAAAACTGATAAACTATCCTTCATCAAAGTGTAAAGCATTATGAATAAAATAAAGATGAAAAGACAAGCCTCAGACTGGAAGAAAATACCACAATACAGATATGTAGGACTTGTATTCAAAATAGATAAAGAAAGCTTACAGCACAATAATAAGCCAAACAACCAATTTGAAAAAATGGGCATAAGATTTGAACAGGCATTTCACAAAACTAGATCTATAAATGGCCAAAAAACACATAAAAGATGTTTAACGTCATGACTCATCAAGGAAATACAAATTAAAACCACGAGAGCACAATTTGCCCACTTGAATGGTCAAAATTAAAGTCTCATAATATTCAGTGTGAGGAGGTAAGGCAACTGGACCTCTCAGACATTCCAGGTAAAGTGTAAACCAGTACAAGTATTTAAAAAATAATTGGGAGCTTCCCTGGTGGCGCAGTGGTTGAGAGTCCCCCTGCTGATGCAGGGGACACGGGTTCGTGCC
>NW_006769368.1:0-265 GCF_000442215.2 Lipotes vexillifer
CTTTGTTATAAAGCAGAAACTAACACACCATTGTAAAGCAATTATACTCCAATAAAGATAGTTTTTAAAAAAGGTCACAAATAACAAAGTTTACTGAGGATGTGGAGAAAGGGAAACTCTTGTAACTCTTGATGTGAATGTGAATTACTGCACCTACTGTGGAAAGCAGAATGGAGGTTCCACAAAAAACTAAAAATAGGACTACCATAATATCCAGCAATTTCACTCTTGGGTATATCAGAAGAAAACAAAAACACTATTTCAA
>NW_006769371.1:0-2695 GCF_000442215.2 Lipotes vexillifer
TGGGATCTTCCTGGACCAGGGCTTGAATCTGTGTCCCCTGCATTGGCAGGTGGATTCTTAACCGCTGTACCACCAGGGAACCCATTATTTGCCTTTTGAAAAACAAAATTTATTGGAGTATAGTTGATTTACATTGTTGTGTTCAACAAGTAAATCTTGTCTTTTATTATTTTCTAAATCATCCATATAATATCCAATAAATTGTTATAATAATACGATATGTCCTAAACTAGCCAAAGCAAGTAGATTTAGGTGATGCTATTAATTTATATACTTAAGGATTAAAAAATTATACCTAACCCATAAGTATCATTCACACATCTAATTTAGCAATTTTAAGTAGTTGTGTTTTCTTTAATGGATGTTTTGACATGGAATATGTATATTTATTCTTCAGCTTAATGTATTTTCTAAATATGATTAAATCCCTTTTTAAACTCTTGATGGAAGCTCATCTTCTCCCCAAAATAACTGTGAGTGGATATAGTACGAAGGTGGCTCCTTTACAGAAAAATGCACTTTTCAATCTCAATACATATCTTTAGAAATGTTCTTTCAGTTTATGCTGATTTACAGATTACTAGTGATTTAATTAGGCCAGCGGTTACTAGAAAATCTCAATCTTATTTTTATAAGCTACTGTCAATTAAAAATGAACCAGAAGAAAAATAAAGGTTTAAAAAAAAAATGTTGGCATAGATTGGTAGATAATGGAGTTATTTTTATTCCCCTCATATTTTTCCAGACATAATAATACATTTTTCTTGGAGGACAATTAACAGTAAATATGTAACAACATAGACAACAGCTACATATCTGCAAGTATAGGTGAAAATTGGTTGAGTAATGTGCTATGAAAGTTCTTGCCAACAAGAGGCTAATATTCTTGTGATATAATACAATATATTTGTACTAGGAAGAGAATCATATTTTATATTCCCTAGTCATTTTCATAACATATCCCGTCTGGTTTAAATGTGAGATTTCAAAGGTCCTATCTGTCTTCTATTTTATGAAGATTTTCTACTCTGTCAGGATACATTTACAGACTGAAAGGAAATGACTTCATCAATACTGCTTAAAACCAGTTTCATACTAGAATATTGCAGATAATTTTCCAAAAAAATTCCATTATTTGGCGGCAATTATTTATCAGGTGTTTTTGATAAACTAATATTATGACTTGTATATTGAGTTAATAAAATGGAAGAAACGGAACTTTACAGCTCAGAACTATGTCAATTAAAATATGGTAGGAAATTTTCAAGAAACTAATATAATACAGAATGTATCAGAAACACTATTGATTTTGGTCATTTTTGTTTTTGGTAACGTCACTTAGTTTAGCTATTAAAAAAATCCCTTGAAGATGTCAATACTGCAGATGAATTAATGAAAGATCCCTAGTGGGCCTGGAGCTTTATTATTTTCTATAGAGAACTACGTGTATGTAGCTAAATACTACTTACTTTTGAATCAGAAGAGCAAGTGTCCTACACCGATTCTTTATAGGGTTTTGGAAATCCTCCTTATCACTCATTGTTATAGGGTGCAGGCTCAAAGGAACCAGTGACAGTGTAAATTGGGTTCAAGAGGCATTAATTCTGCCTTATATCCTATAAGTAGTCTCTACCGCAATGCTAACTTTGGAGAACTGTGACAAAGCACCCTCTTCTAGGACAGCACATTGAACTTATAAAAGCTAGCAGTTTATAAGCTCTCTCTTTCAACAAAATCACATCTTGAAATTTGGCCATATGTGTGCAAAACCTTCCCTTGGAGAAGCTGAACTTTTCCCATATGTCGGCTTTTCTCAGAAAGTAAAAACTCGTGGGTCTCCGTCAGGGAGGCAGCATTACTCAGCAAGCGATAGTTCAGAACTCAAAAGTGAGAAGAGACTTTGCCAAGCAAGCAGGATGTGGTGGATGCTTAAAAGTCCTTGTGCATGTGTGTGTGTAGGAAAATGAATGGACTCTTCAAGGAAAAAGTTGCAGCCATAACCTGGAAGGATTAGGGGAGCAGAGCAAAAGCCTTAGCATCTGCCTGACCCTGTCTCTCGGTGAGTGAAGAAATGAATAGAGAAACTGAGAGCCTCTGTCATGGACCAGGTCCGGGATGTGCACTCGCATTCCATCAGCACTGAGGTTTGAGCAGAAGTGCAACACTTCAGCCCCAGGCACAGCCCAGGAGGCAGGCCCCTATTTATGAGAATTTGATCTCAAATACAGACATGCTGGCCAATGGGATATGGGAAGAATAAAGACATGGACAAAAGGTTTGGGTGCCCCTCTTTTTTTCCCCTGGGATTTCCTTCCTGAATTTCCTGGATCCCCCTTCAGATGCAAGGACCACCCATTGGTCTAGGAATATTTCAGTGGCCACTTCCTTGGCTACATTACAATGACCTGTGTCCTGGGAAAGCAAAGAGAAGGGAAAAAATGTTAGACATACTTGAGTGGACGGATTTAAATAAGATTTTTGGATGCAAAAAATAATTACTATCCATTCTTAAACATGTCAACATTCTACTGCCAACTTGCGTCACTGACCAGTTTTCAATGACCCTCCCTCCCCCATCGGTGACCTGTTTCCTTTGTCATCTATTCACCATCTACTAACCACTCTAACAGTGCACTAGCCACTCTTTCTCAACTCCACTCCCATCCACTCATCCCCCCCCCCCCCCCCCCCCCCC
>NW_006769372.1:0-213 GCF_000442215.2 Lipotes vexillifer
CCCGTGCCCTAATCCTAACCCATACGCTAACACTAACCCGTGCCCTAAAACGTACACTATCTGACAACCATTGACGTATCCTTACCTGTACCCTAAACCATCCCAATTCCCTCACCCTCACCCTAACCCTAAACCCTAACCCTGACCCTGACCCTAACCCTAACACTAAACTGTGCCCTAATTATAAACCGTACGCTAACACTGACCCGTGCC
>NW_006769373.1:0-423 GCF_000442215.2 Lipotes vexillifer
CTCCCAAACTCATTCTATGAGGCCACCATCACTCTGATACCAAAACCAGACAAAGATGTCACAGAAAAAGAGAACTACAGGCCAATATCACTGATAAACATAGATGTAAAAATTCTCAACAAAATACTAGCAAAGAGAATCCAACAGCACATTAAAAGGATCATAAAACACAATCAAGTGGGGTTTATCCCAGGAATGCAAGGATTCTTCAAAAGACGCAAATCAATCAATGTGATTAATGATATTAACAATTTGAAAGAGAAAAAACATGATAATCTCAAAAGATGCAGAAAAAGCTTTTGACAAAACTCAGCACATATTTATGATAAAAACCCTCCAGAACATAGGCATAGAGGGTATTTACCTCAACATAATAAAGGCCATATATGACAAACTCACAGCCAACATCATTCTCAATGGTGA
>NW_006769374.1:0-214 GCF_000442215.2 Lipotes vexillifer
ACCCATGTCCCCTGCATCAGCAGGCGGACTCTCAACCACTGCGCCACCAGGGAAGCCCAAAATGTGATATTTCTTACACTCAGAATTATGGTGAAAATTTATTGCCCTTTCTCTTTTCCCCACTTCATCTGTAAAAGGACAATTATTATTATTATTTATTTTTTTGCGGTACGCGGGCCTCTCACTGTTGTGGCCTCTCCCGTTTCGGAGCACA
>NW_006769375.1:0-294 GCF_000442215.2 Lipotes vexillifer
GGTGCCCACGGCCCCTGAGCTGGATACCTCTCAGGACGTGAGAATCTGGGGACCTCCGAGCTGGCCCTGTGTCCGGAGCCCTTGGAGCGTCCACTCACACGCAGGCCCGGGGCACTCACCCCTTGAGCTGCGTGCACACCTGCCCTTCATACCAGGCTCGGGGCCCGAAACCCCACAAGGGGGCCACCACGTCGACGGGAGAGCTGTGGAGCGCTCGGGGGCCTTCCTACGGAGTTGAGGTCCAGCTCCACCCTCCCTGGTGATGGCTGACTGCTCTGAGCCCCAGTTTTCTCA
>NW_006769376.1:0-394 GCF_000442215.2 Lipotes vexillifer
CTGTTTAGGGCACAGGTTAGGGTACAAAAACTGTTTAGGGTTAGCGTACGTGTTAGGGCACGGATTAGAGTTAGCGTACAGGTTAGGATTAGGGCACGGGTTAGGGTAAGGCTTCGGGTAAGGGTTAGGGTTACGGTTAGGGTTAGGGTTAGGGTTAGGGAATGGTGACGAATTAGGGTACAAGTTAGGCTACGACAACCTTTGAGGGTTAGCGTACGTGTTAGGTCACGGGTTAGTGTTAGCCCACGGGTTAGGATAAGGGCACGGGTTAGGGTAAGGCTTAGGGTTAGGGTTAGGGTTAGGGAACAGTGACGGTTTAGGGTACAAATTAGGCTATGACAACGGTTGAGAGTTAGCGTACCTGTTAGGGCACGGGTTAGTGCTTACGTACGGG
>NW_006769377.1:0-1245 GCF_000442215.2 Lipotes vexillifer
TTCCTTTCCTCTTCCAGCTTCTGGTGGCTCCTGGCTTCCCTTGGTTTGTGGCAGCATGACTCCAGTCTCTGCCTCTGTCTTCACATGGCCTTCTGCCCTGTGTGTGTGAAATCTCCCTCCTTTCTTTTATAAGGACATTAGTCATTGGGTTTAGGGACCATCCTAAATCCAATCATCTCTTGAGATCTTTAACTTAATTATATCTGCAAATACCCTATTTCCAACTAAGGTATGGGGGTGTTATGATTTGGAAATATTGGGGGGCACCCAATTCAACCCACTACAGTGAAATAAGTTATAAAATTAAGTGTAAGATGAGATCTTATGACCTGTATGTAAACATATAAATGTATGCATACATGTATAAATATATAATACCTGCATAAGAATAATTCTGGAGGAATATAATGCAGATGAAAATATTAGAAGGGCTTTTCTTTTCTTTCTTTATAAAATACTTTTTAATTTATTTAAAATAACAATGATAAAACCATTATATTCAACCCATAAAATTAACAGAAATAACATTTTTATGAAAATAATTATACTTCTAAAATGAAAATAGTAAGAAGAGCAGCATTGTTTTATACTTTGGGCAAATCTCTCTAATGTCTGGCGTAATAGGAGATAGTGGAATTCTCATACCTGATTCTACAGTCAGACTATTGTTATATGTTGCTTTGGTTGAGTCATATAAGAAAATCTAGCCTCACACAAATATGTAGTTGGAAAAGGGGAAAGTATTTTAACAGCCTTGTTAAATAATTGTGGATTTTCTTCTTTGCTGCTACATGAAAACTCAGCAAGAACTTCCTTCCAAAGAGTTCACTATGGAAAGAGGGGGAAAAGAGTAACTTTATAGTGGGGACAAACACTACCTCAGACAGGTGTGATCAAGGTTAACATCAGCAGTGTTAAGTCATATTGATCATATGTGCCCTTGATATGATCTGATGAAAAGAGCACTTGACCTCTGTGGTCTTCCTCCCAAAGCCCACAATTCCAGTCAAATCATGAGAAAAACATCAGACAAATCCCATTTGAGGGACAGTCTACAAAATAACTGACCAGTATTCCTCAAAACTGTCAGGGTCATCAAAAAGAAGGAAAGTCTGAGAAATTGTCACAACTAAGAGGAACCTAAGGAGGCATGATGACTAAAGGTAATGTGGTATCCTGGATGGGATCTCTCTCACATAGCTCTTCAAATGTGCAGTCGGCAACGGTTCCACAGGCTTTATTCAG
>NW_006769379.1:0-6410 GCF_000442215.2 Lipotes vexillifer
CCAAAGGGCAGATTTGAACAGTTGCTAATCAGGGAAGGGAGGGGATGCAGAGACAAGGGAGGAGCAGCCAAGAAACAGTAAGTGCAGTCTTGGGGCAAGGTCCTGGTTCCGCCTCAAGGGTTAAACAACAATACCTTTGAGCTCTTTACAGAACTAAAACCCAACAAATGGAAGATGTCAGTATTCCTTATTCCAGAGAAGACCACCTGAGGCCAGACTAAAGGAACCAGAGAAACTCATCAAGAGATTACCTGAGACCAGATGAAAGGAGTGCAGGCCCCACACCCACCCCAATCTTATCAGTAACTCCGTCCTAGGACCATTGCTATAAAACTCCTCACCAAATCCTCCCATGTGGGGACACACAAATTTGAGGTCAGGAGCCCGTTCTGTCCCTGTTTGCCTGGCAAAGCAATAAAGCTATTCTTTTCTACTTCACCCAAAACTGTGTCTCTGAGATTAGATTCAGCACCAGTGCACAGACACTGAGTTTTCAGCATCACAAGGAAGTCACCATACATAGCCCATACTTAACTAGTGGGGAGTTATGTTCCACCTCCTTTGGTGAAGAATACGTTCAGATTTTTTTTTTCCATTTTATGATTGGGTTGTTCGTTTTCTTATTGTTGAGTTTTAAGGATCCTTTCTGTATTTTGCATACAATTCCCTTATCAGATATGTGCTTCACAAATATTTTCTTCCAGTGTGTGACTTTCTTTTCAACATTCTCTTAATAGTGCCTTTCAAATAGCAGTTTTTAATTTAAATAGAGTCTAATTTATCAGTTTTCTTTTATTAATCATGTTTTTGGTGTTGTACATGTAAATTCATCACCAGTCCCAAGGTCCTATCAATTTTCTTCCATGCTTCCTTCTAGAAGTTTTATAGGTTTGCATTTTACATTTAGGCCATGATCCACTTTGAAAGAAGTACGGTCTTGGTCTAGGTTCATTTTGTCATTATGGACATCTAATATTTCCAGCACCATTTGTTGAAAACACTATCCTTTCTTTACTGAATTGCCTTTGCTCCTTTGTCAAAGATCAGTTTGCCACAGAATAACTTGCTAGAATTTTTGTTGAGATTGAGAGGAATTTGTAGAGCAAGGTGAGAAGAATTTATATCTAACCAATATTGAAAGGCAAGCTCTGTCTTTTCATTGGTGTATTTAGACCATTCACAATTGAAGTAACTTTTGATAAATTTGAGTTTATATCTACCATGTTTGTATTTGTTTTCTACTTGTTGCATTTGTTTTATTTCTATTTTTTCCCTAAAGTTCTAGATTTCCTGGTCTTAACTGAGCATTTTCTGATTCTATCTTATCTCTTTTAGCATATCAATTATGTTTATTTAAAAAATATTTTAGTGGTTGCCAATAGAGTTTTCAATATGCATTTTTACCTGATCTAAGTCCAACAGCAATAACACTATACTGTTTCATGTATGGTACAGTACTTTATAACTGAGTATTATCAATTCCTCTTTTCCATCTCTTATGACTTTGAATCATTTATTTCAGTTTTCCATATACTGTAATCACCCAATACATTGTTTTTATTATTACTTTAAACAGTTATCTTTTAGATAATTTCAAAATAAGAAAAATAAAAGATTTTATTTTACCTGTATTTATTTCTTCTCTGACTTTCTTCCTTTCTTTATATAGATCCCAATTCCAGATCCATACCATTTTCTTTATACCTGAAAAGTTTCTTTTAAAATTATTTGTAAGGCCAATCTCTTGGCAATGAATTCCTTCAGTTTTTATTTGTTTTAAAAAATCATTATTTCTCTTTCATCTTTGAAGTACGTTTTTGCTGGATGTACAATTCTAGGCATGTGGCTTTTTTTTCTTTCAAAGCATTAAACATTTCACTTCACTCTGTTCTTTCTTTCATGGTTTCTGATGAGAAGTCCACCTTAGTTCTTGTCTGTGTCCCTCTATAGATAAGCTGGAGAGGAGTGTTTCTAGCTTTTTTTATTTTTTTAAGATTTTGTTTTTCTTTTTCATTTTCTGGAGTTTGACTGATATGTCTGATTGTAGGTTTTTGGGTAGTTATTGTGTTTTGTGTTCATGGAGCTTAATAAATCTGTGGTTTGTTGTCTGTCATAAATTTTGGAAAATTCTCTCCATCCTTATTTCAAATATCTCTTCTGCTCTCTTTCTTCTTCTTCTGGTATTCTAATTACACATGTATTACACTTTTTGATTTTGTCCCACATCTCTTGTCTTAGATGTTCTGTTCTTTGTTTTTTCATTCTTTTTTCTCTTTGCACTTTAGTTTGGGAAGTTACTGTTGACCTATCTTCAAGCTCACTGATTCCTTCCTTACTCATGTCAAGTCTGTTGAGACTATCAAAGGCATTTTCTAATCTCAGTTACAGTGTTTTTGATTTCTAGGATTTCCTGGTGATTGTTTCAAAGAGTTCCCAGCTCTGCTTACATTACTCATCTGTCTTGTAAGTTGTCTACTTTTTCCATTAGAACTCTTAATGTATTAATCATAACTATTTTAAATCTTCTGTCTGATAATTCCAAAAACTGTGTCATATGTGAATCTCCTCCTGATTCTCTCTTTGTCATTTCAGAATGTGCTGTTTTTCTTGCCTTTTAGCATACTTTGTAATCCTTTGTTGAAAGCTGGACATGATGTATTAGCATGGAAACTGAGGGAAATAGGCACTTAAAGTGAGGTTTTATGTTTATCTGGCTAGGAGTTGGGCTGTGTTTTAATATTTACTGTATCTGTAGTACTAGAGACTTCAAATTCCTCTAGCATCCTTGCTTTGGGCTCCCCTATTGATTTTGGGATGAAACCAAGCAGGACATTTTGGGACCCTCCTGGGTACAAAAGCACTTTTATGTTCCCCATTTCCTGTTTACAGGGAAAAGGTTTCAGCCTCCTAGACCTTCCCTGAGTTCCAAAGGGCACATTCAGTTACTAATTAGAGGAGTGAGGAAATACAGAAACAAAGGAAAGGCCATCAAGAAACAATAGTGCAACAATTGGGCAGGGTCCTGGTTCCTCCTTGAGGGATATACATAACAATATACCTCTGAGTTCTTCTATAGGAGCTAAGGCCCCCACCCAGGTGGAGGATGGTAACTTCAGGCTGAGCACAAGCAAGTGGATCCCAGACTGGCTGGAACCAGAAGGCTGATGATTGAGATTCCTGGAACATGACCCTGTTACCTCTCTACCAACCAATCAGAGGAGGGTCACACACCCTGAGCCCTCCCCCTATATTTTGCCTATAAAATCTCTTTCCCCAAAACCATTGGGGAGTTTGGGCTTCTTGAGCATGAGCCACCCCATTCTCCTTACTTGACCCTTGCAATAAACCTTTCTCTGCTCCAGACTCTAACGTTTCTGTTTGTTTGGCTTCACTGTGCATTGGGCATATGAACTTGGGTTTGACAATATCAGGTCTATGTAAGTAATTCAATTACTTCAGAGTTTCTTTCAATATCACCTCTTCCTTGGAGCATTCTTTGAAACCTCATCTCACACTGAACTCATCTGCATCTGAGTCTAAATCTTTTTTTTTGTCTTTTTCTCTTAATTTGCACTTAATTGAATACTACTTAGTAATACTTGATTTTCAATGAACTGCCTCTTCAACTAGAAGCTCTTTTATAAGAGGGACAGTCTTTTATGCAACCATTATATCCCAGGTTGTGCTATCATTAAGTGTATATGAGACATGTAGGAAATATTGAATTAAATGTTTGGGGTAGTCCAGAGGTTACTTTTCTTTGACTTTGGTATTAGTGAGGCTTCATCAGACTTTCAGAATAGAAGTATGTCCAGGTCACCACAGTTAATAGAGGTTTATTGTAAGGATAGATGGGTTGGTAATAAGGAGAGGGTAAAGCAGCTAAATAAACCACCAGACCCCACATGTGGCTGGCACATCATTCATTACTTGTTCAAATGTATTCATTTCAAAGTAGGTGTAATGAACCAACAGCAATTCTGCAAGTATTCCATGTGGATGACAACTCCTGCATCTCTCCTCCCCTCTCTACCTACTTTCTGCTTGACTACCCTTCCTCTTACTCTCACCATATGTTTCCTTGATTGAATGATTGGTTTAATAAAGATTTGCTGAGCACTCTCTGTGTGCTAGGCACTCTGCAAGGCTTTGGAGAGGTAAAGGAGAAGAAAGATACAGTCCCTGTGCACAGAATTTACAGCCCAGAAAGAAAGACAAGTAAATTGGCAATTATAGCATCATGTGATGAGTGCTATGACAGGGGAACCTGAGAGTATAATGGGAGCACATAGACGGAGGATATGATCCAGTCTAGGGGGTCAAGAAAATCTTCCTGTAGAAAGTAACATCTAAAATGAGAGGTAAATGAAGAGGAGGAATATATCAGCAGGGTGATTGTGATAAGTCTTTGTTACAGGCAAAGGGGAGAGTAAGCATGAAGACCTAAAGAGATCACATAGTGTTTGAGAAAGAGAAAGTAGTTTTAGTATGGCTAGAGTATGGAGTATAGGATGGTAAGCAGAGGGAGGAGGTGCTAGAAAGATAAAGAGATAATGCCTTAAAAATAAGCAGGGTCCAGATTATTAAGACATTTTAATCATATCAAAAATTATAAACTTTATCTTGAATGAGGTGGAACTGTGTGGGGTAACTGGAAAGATCTCCAAGATGTGTTAAGAATGATAGACAAGAATACAGTGAAATAAACAAGAAAACATATGTTTATGTTCTGTATGTCTAAGTTTTCTGAATCTTTGCACTAGACACTTTAATAGTGGTTTCCTGTGAGAAGGAGGAGAAGCAACTTGGACTTAAATATGTTTATGTTCTTCAGAAATAATTCTATCATGTACATTCATTACTTTTACTTAAAACTGTTTAAAAGTATCTTGCTTTAAAGAGTGATTTGTGTTATTGTGTTTTCCTCTCTGGAACCAGAACAGGCCAAACGGAAAAAAATGTGAGCAGGGGAAATAGACAGTGAGTACCTGAGAAGTAAGTAAAGATATTTTACTGGAAATAATAATAATTAAAAAAAGTGTAAACTGTATCCTAACTGCCCCTGAAGAGAAAACACTGGAGACTTTCAAGGATGAAAATGACATGATCCAATTTATATTTTGGAGATACCTTCCTGTTAACAGTTGGGAGAATCAGAGCAAGTCTTGACACAAGAGACTAGTTATTGAGTTTTTTCCAACAATCCAAGTAAGAGATGATGGGTGTGATGAGAAAGAAATGAACAAAATGGAGGGAGAAATATTTAGGAAGTAGAATGGCTAGGCTTAGGACTTCTTGTCTATGAAGTTTGAGAGGTGACTGACCAGCCTCTTCTTGCATTTGCTTTGGCACACCCCTCCTCCCTGGGCTAGTCAGGGAGAGCTCAGGGCAGTAGAGTCATGCAGCTCAAAACATAGTGCCATTCTGAGCTCTTGTTTGGACTACTGAATAGTCTGACTTCTGATTCCTGAGGGTGGGAAGGAAAAAGGAGATTCTAGGGGAAAAAAATCTGCAGAAGCTTCTCTGCACCAAGAACTAGGGAGGACTTTATAAGGGCAAGTAAGAGGCTCGTTGAGGATAGAAGGGGCAGTAGGAAGCCAAAGTATCTCACTCCTGCCTTTTCCAAAGGTGGTGTGGATGAGTGGAGAGGACATAATGTTCCCCAAGATGCTCTTGTCCACCATAGGCAGGTGTTTCTTTATGGAGAGTCACGTGGTAAATCGAGGCAGTTAGCTTCCCCCTCATCCAAGTATTAATGTTTAGCAGTTCCCTAGGAGGAAATGAGAGTCACACTGCTCTCTCCAGACCAGGGGATCCTAGCACTTGAGTAAGCAGTCCTTCTCCTGGTGGCTAGTCCCCATCTGGACTGGCCCATGAAAGCTGTTTTTTCAGATCCACAGTAATGCCTCCATTTTAAATTTATTCACTCTTCTGTGCAAGGAGATTTCACTCAAAATAAAGCTATGCTATCAGTCTAATTATTGTGTAATTCTGAATGAAGATGACATCCACCACCAGCAGCCAAACTGTAATGCTTATGTCTTGATGGGTTATAGGCCTATATTTTTGTGCTCTTATAAAACTATTTTTGGTGAAACTGAAGAATGAGAAGGAGAGGGAGAGGGAGGGGAAGACAAGGAGGAGGAAGAAGGGGAGGAGGAGAAGAGGAAGAAAGAATATTGCTATTTAAAACAATAGCCGCCTTCTGAGGGAAAGGGGGATGGATCTTGTTAAAAATAATCTGCTAGGGCTTCCCTGGTGGCGCAGCGGTTGAGAGTCCGCCTGCCGATGCAGGGGACACGGGTTCGTGCCCCGGTCTGGGAAGATCCCACATGCCACGGAGCGGCTGGGCCCGTGAGCCATGGCCGTTGAGCCTGCGCATCCGGAGCCTGTGCTCTGCAACGGGAGAG
>NW_006769379.1:6451-56794 GCF_000442215.2 Lipotes vexillifer
AAAAAAAAAAAAAAAAAAAAAAAAATCTGCTAGACTTTTGTGCCACCCGTGTAATAGTCAGCCTCTGTGCCAAGCACTGTAATGGGTTTTGGTATAGCCAGTGTGGATGGGGAACTGAGTTTTAGAGGAAAGACTAGAGAGGGTTTGTTCTACATCATAGTATGAAAAGAAGTCAGAGTTCTTTTCAGGGCAGGGGTTTGGGGGTGGTGTGGATATGGGAGAGAAATAGGTGAGGAAAAGATGGGAAGAAAAATGGGAGGGAAAAAGCACCAACAAGATGGTGAGAAGCCTGTTAATTCACATAGGTGCCACGAACTTCAGCACTCTTCATAGGACTGTGGCTAATATAATTTTTAGGACAGGGGTGACCAACATTCATTTGTAAGTGTGCATTTCTGCAGTCTTCTATACCCTTCTGCTCTCCCCATCATCTTGAACTTTTAGTAAAGTCATACCACATATGAGAAGTTCTAAGCAGAATAAAAGGGGGAATTCCCTGGCAGTCCAGTGGTTAGGACTCTGTGCTTTCACTGCCGAGGGCCCAGGTTCAATCCCTGGTCAGGGAACTAAGATCCTGCAAGTCTCATTGCATGGCCCAAAGCAAAACAAAACAAGAACAACAAACAAGCAAGCAAACAAACAAAAACAGCATAAAAGGGAATTCTCTTTTCCAGGGGAATCCATGAGTGGGGTAGTATGTTTTAGACATGAAGCCATCTATAAATTGAACTATTGTAATGGGAACCAGAGGTAAATATGAGAATATAAACCTCTGAGAATTCAAAGCAATCATGGAGAAGGCATTGGACTTTTCATAAATTATAAAATGGAGGTTGAGAAAACGTTCTTATTTTATTTTATTTTTCTGCGTTATGCGGGGCTCTCACCGTCGTGGTGTCTCCCATCGCGGAGCACAGGCTCCGGACCCGCAGGCCCAGCGGTTATGGCTCACAGGCCCACCCGCTCCATGGCATGTGGGATCCTCCTGGACCGGGGCACGAACCCGTGTCCCCTGCATCGGCAGGCGGGCTCTCAACCACTGCGCCACCAGGGAAGCCCTCTTATTTTATTTTATTTATTTATTATTATTTTATTTTTATTTATTTATTTTTTTGCGGTACACTGACCTCTCACTCTTGTGGCCTCTTCCATTGCGGAGCACAGGCTCCGGATGTGCAGGCTCAGCAGCCATGGCTCACAGGCCTTGCCACTCCGTGGCATGTGTGATCTTCCCGGACTGAGGCACAAACCCGTGTCCCCGCATTGGCAGGTGAACTCTCAACCACTGCGCCACCAGGGAAGCCCATCTTATTTTATTTTTAAAAAATATTTATTTATTTTTACTTATTTGGCTGCATCAGGTCATAGTTGTGGCATGCGGGATCTTCACTGCTGTGCACAGGATTCTCTCTAGATGTGGCCTGCAGGCTCTCTAGATGTGGTGCACGGGGGTTAGTTATCCCCTGCATGTGAGCTCTTAGTTCCCTGACTAGGGATCAAACCCGTGTACCTCTGAATTGGAAAACAGATTTTTAACCACTGGACCACCAGGGAAATACCAGAGAAAACTCTTTTAAAACAGGGTTTACCCCAGCTAAAAACTTAGCTATAGTAGCCATAACTGCCTCTAATATGTGTGAGTTGTGGAAAAGTACAAAAGGATACCCAAATATATTTAAATATATAAAAATTATTAATCAAGGGGAAAAATTGGTAACTAAAATGTTCTAAAATCTTATCTAGACAAATATATCTTCATACTATCAAAACTAAAAAAAAAAAAGATGTATAAAGTTATGGTTTTGATGTGACTGGAGGCTGGCAAAACATTAACTATGACTGAAATTATCTATTGTTGCATATGTCTGGGTGTTCAGTTTAGGGACTAGTCATGTTTGGATAAGAAATGAGATAAATGAAGAATTCATAAAGTATATGTTTATTTCAAGAAATTAATTTTTCTTTCCTTCATTTCAGAAAAAACACTAATTATGTTCTTTTATCAATATTTTCATATAATATTTTCTTATTGAAAGCAATGCCAAGTTAGATCATTTTCCTTGAGTTACTGTGGTTCTTAGGTAGTTTTTATTAATTTCAATTTGTAGAAAATTTGCTTTTCTGAGTCACTACCAACTGGAACCGACAAGAAAATGTTTAAGGCAATATTTAACTGAAAACGAACTATAAATTTTACTTATTATGTTTGAGTGCAATGAGTCAAATATAATAAATTATTTCTATCACAGAGTATGTTACAAAATATTTAAATTTCACCATATAAATTACTAACACTTTTATCACAATTTTTTTCTGGCTCTTAAAATAATATCTTGATCCATACAGTATTACTTAAGTTCTTCTTTCAAAAATGTCAGTGCTGGAATATTATAAAGAAAACCAAAAATGGCAGTATGTAGTCATCTCTCTTTAACTGAGACTATACCATTATCTCTAATGAACTTAAAATAGTCTGTGTAGATTAATACCAGAATTTTTAATATATGAATATTTTCCTTCAGAGTTATGGAAATGTCTTTATTTCATTTTTATAATTTCTTTTATGTTGCTGGAATATCACTTTCGTTGCATATTTCACATGTAGTTTCTTCTGACAGAAAGAACAATTTCTTTAAAATTTTGAGAAATACTTCTTTACCCTTTCAGAATATTACTTTTTTGCTGTTGATGGTGTTGTTCATAAGCTTTTGCTAACATAATTAATACAAACAACATTTCTCATAAAATAACTATGGATAACACAAGTTGAAGTTTATTTTCTGCTAAGGACCATGAATCGCTATTTTTTTAATTTAATTTATTTTTTATACAGCAGGTTCTTATTAGTTATCTATTTTATACATATTAGTGTATACAGTCAATCCCAATCTCCTAATTCTTACCACGACCACCCCCCTACCCACCACTTTCCCCCCTTGGTGTCCATACAGTTTTTCTCTACATCTGTGTCTCAATTTCTGTCCTGCAAACCGGTTCACCTGTACCATTTTTCTAGGTTCCACATATAAGCGTTAATATACGATATTTGTTTTTCTCTTTCTGACTTACTTCACTCTGTGTGACAGCCTCTAGATCCATCCACATCTCTACAAATGACCCAATTTTGTTCCTTTTTATGGCTAATACTCCACTGTATATATATGTACCACATCTTTATCCATTCATCTGTCGATGGGCATTTAGGTTGCTTCCATGACCTGGCTATTGTAAATAGTGCTGCAATGAACATTGGGGTGCGTGTCTTTTTGAATTATGGTTTTCTCTGGGTATATGCCCAGTAGTGGGATTGCTGGGTCATATGGTAATTCTATTTTTAGTTTTTTAAGGAACCTCCATACTGTCCTCCACATGACTCACTATTTAAGGATGTTCTTTTGTTTCATTTAACTCTTCTAATACTTTACCTTGTTTAACCTAAATTTAATTGTTTTACCAATGATTAGTAATGTTCCCATCATGTGTTCAACCATGGCTGTAGGGTCAATTTGATAGGCATTTCAAAAAACAAGGTATCTTTAGTAGATTCAGAAAATATTGTATATAAATTTGAATTGTTCCAACGAATGTCATTTCTATTGGCACAGTTGAGGACATATCTTCTAGTGAAAAATTTAAACTATGCAATGTATATGGCACCAAAAAATCTTCTGAATTTTTGGCTAAAAATCTGGCATAGATGTATTAATTTGGATTGAATTCTGTTTTGCTCAAAATATTTATATGATGTCAAAAGGATGTGATGGCCATTTTCCAAGGTCTTCATCTAATAAAGCTCAAGAGGTTTAGTCTTCCTCAGCCACGAAATTTGCCAATTTCATGAATGTAATTTTCTTCATCTTCCAATGGCAAGGTCAAAATTACATTTGGTATTTCCAAATTGTAAGTTTGATCTGAGTAATTCTCTTTTTCATTCTCATTGTTTGTATTAGTAATTAGTTTTCTTTTTTTTTTTTTAACATCTTTATTGGGGTATAATTGCTTTACAATGGTGTGTTAGTTTCTGCTTTATAACAGAGTGAGTCAGTTATACATATATATATGTTCCCATATCTCTTCCCTCTTTGTCTTTAAGAGGAATCAGAGGTTGTTGGGAAGGTTGTTAAAACCCAAATTTGCAACTGGAATGCTTGCTGAAAGCACCTGGTTACCTCAGCAGTCAATATAAATTACAGAGGCTTTCGTCCTTATCCCCTCCTGGGGCACGTGGAGCACAGCCCTAAGGGAACTCCTATTACTCTTTTTTCCAGTGCTCCAGGAGACGTGCACATCTGTTGTTGACACATGTGGAACCTCAGCTCTCCCACCACCTCTCACACTGTTGATGTGATCATGATATTTTCAAACCTAAGGAAGGACCTCCAGGCAGAAGGAAGACACACCTGACACAATTAAAACCAAAACAGTTGGCACACTGGGATACAGATGAGGAATTTACTGCCTTTCTCTGTACACTCCGAGCTGCTGGATGTTAGTGAAGGGTTAAGCTAAGGACAAAATTAAAGAATTGTATCTGTTTTCTTATTACATGAAGAGGTTGCATCACTTGGTTTTTCCTTAAAATCTCTGACCATAAAATTGTGACCCTTTCCTAATTTACCTGGGCTACTTCAAGTTTACTTTGGGGAACTCCTTTCCACAGACAGATTGACATTGCCTTTTAGGATCTTGCAATGCATGCTGGTTAAGAATCTTAGCCTGGGAACCACCCGGACCTGGGTCTGATACTTGACTCACCGCCTACTTACTAGCTGGGTGACCTCAGGCAAGTAGCTTCCCCTCGGCAAGCCCATCTCCTTATCTGTAAAGCAGGTAGGACACCCCACTGCCAGCCTGGGAGTATTCTTGTGAGGATTCAGAGAGACCTTGGTATCAAGTCTTCCTCTCGGTGACCGACGCATAGTTAAGTACTCAATAGTTTCTTTGTTTTTACCATTGTAATTGTTTTACAAAAGAGAGTCGAACAGATAAAATGCACAAGCTGACCTGTAACATAATTGAAAAACTTAAGGCAATGCACATGTATTTTGGCAGTTTAGAATGTGATAACTGGACAAACGTTTCTTCCTTGTTGAGTGCTCAGCAAAGTCTGCATACTGTGCTATTAGAAATGCCTGTTATAAGGGGAACAGACCTCCACCAGGTTCATAGTATCATTTGAATTTGAAGGCATTCCTTTCTCACAAAAGGAATTGCCATTTGAAAGGACAAGTCCCTATGAGGAGTAGAACAGACAGCAGAAGGTCTTGGCTTTTAGCTGCCTGAGCCATCTCAAATAATTCATCCAGTCTTCTTGACCTCTGCTTCAACCTCTCTGTCCAGGAAAGCAACAGGTATATTGCATGCAAGGAGGTTACTGATTCCTTCAAGTTTGATTTTGGGGTCAGATAGAACTAGCTTCAAATTCTAGCTGCACAGCATGCAAGCTGTGTGGCTAATGATTTTGAGCCCTAGTTTATGCCTCTGGGAGGAGATTAATGGGGTACCTTCCTGATAGGTTTGCTGGGAGGATTAAAAGAGAGCAAATTGCCCAAGCTTTGCAAATGGCAGCTAATAAAATAATGAAAACTTTTTGCTTTCAGAACTCTATCTTAAATTGAGGACTCCAAAGAGCTTCTGTGACTATTATTAATTTTTAATTAAAAGTAAGTTAAAATTTATTTTATTACTATGAGAAACAAAATGAGAAACTTTAAAAATATTTGTGTATTAATTTAAAAATCACAGCAAACTCTTAATATGCTAACATAAAAATACATTTTTAATAAAAAGTAACTTTTTTTAAAAAAAGGAACAAAAGAGAAGACTTCATTAGTTTTTTTTTTTCAAGTCCCTTTAATGTCTTAGTAGGAAGGAGTGGAATTCTCATATCTGCTTCCACTAAAATCTGTTGCAGTATCACACATTACTTAGCTTCTGGAAAACTCCACTTTACACCCTAGATGGAATGAAAGCAGAGAAAAGCAAATAATACCTTGGCATTATAAAAATAGTTTTGACCTCATGGACTCCCTGAAAGGGACTCAGGGACCCCCCACTCTTTGAAAACAACCGACTTGGGACAACTGTCTTTCAAACTCTCAAACTGTAGATGATCCAAAGGCTTATGTAGAAAAAGAATGTTACAATGCATAAGAGAAAGAGAAACATCAAGGCCAAGAATATAGAATATCTGAGTCCCACTGAAGAATTTACTTTTAGAAATAAGCTTGTACTCAAGTACGGGGCAGGAGAACAGCAGGAGCCCGAACATATTTACAGAATCAGGCAAGTATCAGGCAAATATATTCTCCAAACAGACTGGACAAACTTGTGATGCCAGTAATCCAGACATCACAGATCACTGCTTCTATGTCTCTTTCTCCGTTCTCCACCACTCCACACCAGCACTGCAGGAAAATACCCATTTGCTCTCTGGATTATCGAATGTTGTAGTTATACCCCACCAGGGCATGGTGACTCAAACCCAGAAAAACTCATGGGTTTTTCAAACACACAGACCTGGGTTCAAAGGCTCGAATTGCCACTTAAGAGCTATGTAGTCTTGGAAAAGTTACTTAAATCTTCTCAAAGAACCAGCTTTTAGTTTTATTGATCTTTGCTATTGTTTCCTTCATTTCTTTTTCATTTATTTCTGATCTGATTTTTATGATTTCTTTCCTTCTGCTAACTCTGGGGTTTTTTTGTTCTTCTTTCTCTAATTGCTTGAGGTGCAAGGTTAGGTTGTTTATTCGAGATGTTTCCTGCTTCTTAAGGTGGGCTTGTATTGCTATAAACTTCCCTCTTAGAACTGCTTTTGCTGCATCCCATAGGTTTTGGGTCGTTGTATCTCCATTGTCATTTGTTTCTAGGTAGTTTTTAATTTCCTCTTTGATTTCTTCAGTGATCACTTCGTTATTAAGTAGTGTATTGTTTAGCCTCCATGTGTTTGTATTTTTTACAGATCTTTTCCTATAATTGATATCTAGTCTCATGGCGTTTAGTAAGAGATATGAAGAGAAATGAAAGCATTTTGATTCACCTGTTCAAGTTGCAGACTTGATGAGGGTAGTTTTCTTGTTCATGTGTATTGTTTTCATAAATAATTAAATCCTTAATAAAAATTGTAATATCGTAATTACAAATTTTATGTGGGTCACATGTGGATGTGTTCATTTTCATTGTTTGCAGTTCTAAATATTTCATCCTCTTTTTCTTTTTCTCTTTTTCTTTTGTGAGCTCACTTTTTTCCCACCACCCTGCCCCCCACTGCTTTATTGCAATATAATCAACATATAACATTGTGTAAGTTTAAGGTGTATAACACATTAATTTGATATATTTATATATCGCAAAATGATACCACCATAGCATTGGCTAACACCTCCATCTTGTCACATAATTACCATTTCTTTTTTGTGGTGAGAACATTTAAGATCTAATCTCTTAGCAACTTTCAAGTATATAATACAGCATTATTAACTATAATCACCACATTATACATTAGATTCCCTAGAACTTATTCATCTTATAAATGCAAGTTTGTACCCTTTATCCAATACCTCCCCATTTCCCCCAACCCCCAGCCCCTGGCAACCACTAATCTGTTCTCTATTTCTATGAGTTTGTTTTTTTTAGATTCCACGTATAAGTGATATACAGTATTTGTCTCTCTGTCTGGCTTATTTCACTTAGAATAATGCCCTCAAGTTTCATCCAAGTTGTCAAAAATGGTAGAATTTCCTTCTTTCTGATGGCGAAGTAATATTCCATTGTGTGTGTGTGTGTATCTCACATCTTCTTTTTATCCAGTCAACTGTTGATGGACATTTTCAAATTTCTTAATACTTATTTATCACATGTTGACTTGTACTCATTCTCATTGACCTAAAAAATTTTTAAATGTCTTCCTTCAAACTGTAAAAGATTTGAACATATTTTCACCAAAAATGCAGATTAAAGTAAATGTAGAAGATTTTCCAAACAGAATAACTTTCATGTTTTCAAGAAAGTCATATTCTTCTACAGTATTTAAATATGTTAAAGTTAAAAGGCAAATATGAATGATAATTGATAAATATAAGATTTTTCTGCAGCAGCCTGGGTGGGAGGGGAGTTTGGGGGAGAATGAATACATATATATGTATGGCTGAGTCGCTTTGCTGTGCAACTGAAACCATCATAACATTGTTAATCAGCTATACTCCAATATAAAATAAAAAGATTTAAAAATGAAAAAAAAAAAAAACTACCTTTCTAAAAGCTCTGTCCAGTCTTTTGGTCTATAATTCTGCTCCATATCTGGCAAAAATAAGAATTCCTGCTTCTGATAAGACTTAGATGGTTAGTCCTCTATAAAAATATTTCCCAAAGGAAAAGAAATATAAGACTTTTCATTAAACTTATTTTAAGCTGAAAGTTTATCTAATAGAAGAAACTTTATTTAAATCATATTGAATACCTTTATAAAAATAAAACTATTTACAATTCTAGAGTTCAGTGTCTGTTTATCTGTCAATGTAAAGAATAAGTGCCTTGCTTTTTAAATATTATGCATATTTTTTAACATCTTTATTGGAGTATAATTGCTTTACAATAAAGTCTTAGTTTCTGCTTTATAAAAAAGTGAATCAGTTATACATATACATATGTTCCCATATCTCTTCCCTCTTGCATCTCCCTCTCTCCCACACTCCCTATCCCAGCCCTCTAAGTGGTCACAAACCACCTAGTTGATCTCCCTGTGCTATGCGGCTGCTTCCCACTAGCTATCTATTTTACATTTGGTAGTGTATATATGTCCATGCCACTCTCTCACTTTGTCACAGGTTACCCTTCCCCCTCCCCATATCCGCAAGTCCATGCTCTAGTAGGTCTGTGTCTTTATTCCCATATTACCCTTAGGTGCTTCATGACCTTTTTTTTTTTTTTCTTAGATTCCATATATTTGTGTTAGCATAGGTATGTTTTTCTCTTTCTGACCTACTTCACTCTGTATGACAGACTCAAGGTCCATCCACCTCACTACAAATAATTCAATTCGTTTCTTTTATGGCTGAGTAATATTCCATTGTATATATGTGCCACACTTCTTTATCCATTCATTGGTTGATGGACACTTAGGTTGCTTCCATGTCCTGGCTATTGTAAACAGAGCTGCAATGAACATTTTGGTACATGACTCTTCTTGAATTATAGTTTTCTCAGGATATATGCCCAGTAGTGGGATTGCTGGGTCATATGGTAGTTCTATTTTTAGTTTTTTTAAGGAACCTCCATACGGTTCTCCATAGTGGCTGTATCAATTTACATTCCCACCAACAGTGCAAGAGGGTTCCCTTTTCTCCACACCCACTCCAGCATTTATTGTTTCTACATTTTTTTATGATGGCCATTCTGACCACTGTGAGATGATATCTCATTGTAGTTTTGATTTGAATTTCTCTAAAGATTAATGATGTTGGGCGTCCTTTCATGTGTTTGTTGGCAATCTGTATATCTTCTTTGGAGAAATGTCTATTTAGGCCTTTTGCCCATTTTTGGATTGGGTTGTTTGGTTGTTTTTGTTATTGAGCTGCATGAGCTGCTTGTAAATCTTGGAGATTAATCCTTTGTCAGTTACTTCATTTGCAAATATTTTCTCCCATTCTGAGGGTTGTCTTTTGGTCTTGTTTATGGTTTCCTTTGCTGTGCAAAGCTTTTAAGATTCATTAGGTCCGATTTGTTTATTTTTGTTTTTATTTCCATTTCTCTAGGAGGTGGGTCAAAAAGGATCTTTCTCTGATTTATGTCATAGAGTGTTCTGCCTATGTTTTCCTCTAAGAGTTTTATAGTGTCTGGCCTTACATTTAGGTCTTTAATCCATTTTGAGTTTATTTTTGTATATGGTGTTACGGAGTGTTCTAATTTCATACTTTTACATGTACCTGTCATGTTTTCCCAGCACCACTTATTGAAGAGGCTGTCTTTTCTCCACTGTATATTCTTGCCTCCTTTATCAAAGATAAGGTGACCATATGTGCGTGGGTTTGTCTCTGGGCTTTCTATCCTGTTCCACTGATCTATATTTCTGTTTTTGTGCCAGTGCCATACTGTCTTGATTACTGTAGCTTTGTAGTATTGTCTGAAGTCAGGGAGCCTGATTCCTCCAGCTCCATTTTTCGTTCTAAAGATTGCTTTGGCTATTCAGGGTCTTTTGTGTTTCCATACAAATTGTGAAATATTTTGTTCTAGTTCTGTGAAAAATGCCAGTCGTACTATGATAGGGATTGCATTGAATCTGTAGATTGCTTTGGGTAGTAGAGTCATTTTCACAATGTTGATTCTTCCAATCCAAGAACATTTTATATCTCTCCATCTATTTGTATCATCTTTAATTACTTTCATTAGTGTCTTATAATTTTCTGCACACAGGTCTTTTGTCTCCTTAGGTAGATTTATTCCTAGATATGTTATTCTTTTTTTTGCAATGGTAAATGGGAGTGTTTTCTTCATTTCACTTTCAGATTTTTCATCATTAGTGTATAAGAATGCCAGAGATTTCTGTGCATTAATTTTGTATCCTGCTACTTTACCAAATTCATTGATTAGCTCTAGTAGTTTTCTGGTCGCATCTTTAGGATTCTCTATGTATAGTATCATGTCATCTGCAAACAGTGACAGCTTTACTTCTTCTTTTCCAATTTGGATTTCTTTTATTTCTTTTTCTTCTCTGATTGCTGTGGCTAAAACTTCCAAAACTATGTTGAATAAGATTGATGAGAGTGGGTAACCTTGTCTTCTTCCTGATCTTAGTCGACATGGTTTCAGTTTTTCACCATTGAGGACAATGTTGGCTGTAGGTTTGTCATATATGGCCTTTATTATGTTGAGCAAAGTTCTCTGTATGCCTACTTTCTGCAGGGTTTTTTTTGTTTTGTTTTGTTTTGTTTTTTTTTTTCTTGCGTTATGCGGGCCTCTCACTGTTGTGGCCTCTCCCATTTGCGGAGCACAGGCTCCGGACGCGCAGGCTCAGTGGCCATGGCTCACGGGCCCAGCCGCTCCGCGGCATGTGGGATCTTCCCGAAACGGGGCACGAACCCGCGTCTCCTGCATCGGCAGGCGGACTCTCAAGCACTGCGCCACCAGGGAAGCCCTCTGCAGGGTTTTTATCATAAATGGGTGTTGAATTTTGTCAGAAGCTTTCTCTGCATCTATTGAGATGATCATATGATTTTTCTCCTTCACATTGTTAATATTGTGTATCATGTTGATTGATTTGTGTATATTGAAGAAACCTTGCATTCCTGGAATAAATCCCACTTGATCATGGTGTATGATCCTTTCAAAGTGCTGTTGGATTCTGTTTGCTAGTATTTTGGTGTTTTGGGGGGGTTTTTTTGCCAGTATTTTATTGAGGATTTTTGCATCTATGTTTATTAGTGATATTGGCCTGTTGTTTTCTTTCTTTGTGACATCTGTGTCTGATTTTGGTATCAGGGTGATGGTGGCCTCATAGAATGAGTTGGGGAGTGTTCCTCCCTCTGCTATATTTTGGAAGAGTTTGAGAAGAATAGGTGTTAGCTCTTCTCTAAATGTTTGATAGAATTCACCTGTGAAGCCATCTGATCCTGGGCTTTTTTTTTTGGAAGATTTTTAATCACAGTTTCAATTTCAGTGCTTGTGATTGCTCTGTTCATATTTTCTATTTCTTCCTGGTTTAGTCTCAGCAGGTTGTGCATTCCTAAAAATTTGTACATTTCTTCCAGGTTGTCCATTTTATTGGCATAGAGTTGCTTGTAGTAATCTCTCATGATCCTTTGTATTTCTACAGTGTCAGTTGTAACTTCTCCTTTTTCATTTCTAATTTTATTGATTTGAGTCTTCTCCCTTTTTTCCTTGATGAGTCTGGCTAATGGTTTATCAATTTTTTTTATCTTCTCAAAGAACCAGTTTTAGTTTTATTGATCTTTGCTATCGTTTCCTTCATTTCTTTTCCATTTATTTGTGATCTGATATTTATGATTTCTTTCCTTCTGCTAACTTTGGGGGTTTTTTTGTTCTTCTTTCTCTAATTGCTTTAGGTGCAAGGTTAGGTTGTTTATTTGAGATATTTCCTGTTTCTTAAGGTAGGATTGTATTGCTATAAACTTCCCTCTTAGAACTGCTTTTGCTGCATCCCATAGGTTTTGAGTCATCGTGTGTCCATTGTCATTTGTTTCTAGGTATTTTTTGATTTCCTCTTTGATTTCTTCAGTGATCACTTGGTTATTAAGTAGTGTATAGTTTAGCCTTTATGTGTTTGCATTTTTTACAGATCTTTTCCTATAATTGATATCTAGTCTCATAGCATTGTGGTCAGAAAAGATACTCGATACGATTTCAATTTACTTAAATTTACCAAGGCTTGATTTGTGACCCAAGATATGATCTATCCTGGAGAATGTTCCATGAGCACTTGAGTAAAATATGTATTCTGCTGTTTTTGGATAGAATGTCCTGTAAATATCAATTAAGTCCATCTCATTTAATGTATCATTTAAAGTTTGTGTTTCCTTATTTATTTTCATTTTGGGTGATCTGTCCATTGGTGAAATTGGGGTGTTAAATTCCCCTACTATGATTGTGTTACTGTTGATTTCCTCTTTTATGGCTGTTATTGTTTGCCTTATGTATTGAGGTGCTCCTATGTTGGGTGTATAAATATTTACAATTGTTATATTTTCTTCTTGGATCAATCCCTTGATCATTATGTAGTGTCCTCTTTGTCTCTTCTAATAGTCTTTATTTAAAGTCTACTTTCTCTGATATGAGAATTGCTACTCCAGATTTCTTTTGATTTCCGTGTGCATGGAATATCGTTTTCCATCCCGTCACTTTCAGTCTGTATGTGTCCCTAGGTCTGAAGTGGGTCTCTTGTAGACAGCATATATACGGGTCTTGTTTTTGTATCCATTCATCCAGTCTGTGTACTTTGGTGGGAGCATTTAATCCATTTACATTTAAGGTAACTATCGATATGTATGTTCCTATTCCCATTTTATTAATAGTTTTGGGTTTGTTATTGTAGGTCTTTTCCTTCCCTTGTGTTTCTTGCCTAGAGATGTTCCTTTAGCATTTGTTGTAAAGCTGGTTTGGTGGTGCTGAACTCTCTCAGCTTTTGCTTGTCTGTAAAGGTTTTAATTTCTCCATCAAATCTGAATGAGATCCTTGCTGGGTAGAGTAATTTTGGTTGTAGGTTTTTCTCCTTCATCACTTTAAATATGTCCTGCCACTCACATCTGGCTTGCAGAGTTTCTGCTGAAAGATCAGCTATTAACCTTGTGTGTTATTTGTTGTTTTTCCCTTGCTGCTTTTAACATGTTTTCTTTGTATTTAATTTTTGATAGTTTGATTAATATGTGTCTTGGCATGTTCCTCCTTGGATTTATCCTGTATGGGACTCTCTGTGCTTCCTGGACTTGATTAACTATTTCCTTTCCCATATTAGGGAAGTTTTCAACTATAATCTCTTCAAATATTTTCTCAGTACCTTTTTTTACTCTTCTTCTTATGGGACCCCTATAATTAGAAGTTGGTGTGTTTAATGTTCTCCCAGAGGTCTCTGAGACTGTCCTCTGTTCTTTTCATTCTTTTTTCTTTATTCTGCTCTGCAGTAGTTATTTCCACTATTTTATCTTCCAGGTCACGTATCCGTTTTTCTGCCTCAGTTATTCTGCTATTGATCCCTTCTAGAGTATTTTTAATTTCACTTATTGTGTTGTTCATCATTGCTTGTTTCCTCTTTAGTTCTTCTAGGTCCTTGTTAAATGTTTCTTACATTTTCTCTATTCTATTTCCAAGATTTTGGATCATCTTTACTATCATTATTCTGAAATATTTTTCAGGTAGACTGCCTATTTCCTCTTCATTTGTTAGGTGTGGTGGGTTTTTACCTAGCTCTTTCATCTGCTGTGTGTTTTTCTGTCTTCTCATTTTGCTTATCTTACTGTGTTTGGGGTATCCTTTTTGCAGGCTGCAGGTTCATAATTCCTGTTGTTTTTGGTGTCTGTTCCCAGTGGCTAAAGTTGGTTCAGTGGGTTGTGTAGGCTTCCTGGTGGAGGGGAGACTAGTGCCTGTGTTCTGTTGGATGAGTCTGGATCTTGTCTTTCTGGTGGGCAGGTCCACATCTAATGGGGTGTTTTGTGGTGTCTGTGGACTTATTATGATTTTAGGCAGCCTCTCTGCTAATGGGTGGGTTTGTGTTCCTGTCTTGCCAGTTGTTTGGCATAGGGTGTTCAGCACTGTAGCTTGCTGGTCGTTGCATGAAGCTGGGTCTTGGCATTGAAATGGAGATTTCTGGGAGATTTTCGCCATTTGATATTATGTGGAGCTGGGAGTTCTCTTGTGGACCAGTATTCTGAAGTTGGTTCTCCCACCTCAGAGGCACAGCACTGACTCCTGGCTGGAGCACCAAGAGCCTTCCATCCACACGGCTCAGAATAAAAGGGAGAAAAGGTAGAAAGAAAGGAAGAAAGAGGATAAAATAAAATAACATAAGATAAAATAAAATAATTAAAATAAATATTTATTAAGAAAACAAAAATTTTTAAGTAAAAAAAAAAAAAAGTACAGACAGAACCCTAGGACAAATGGTGAAAGCAAAGCTTTACAGACAAAATCTGACACAGAAGCATACACATACACACCCAGAAAAAGAGGAAAAGGGGAAAAAATAATCTATCTTGCTCCCAAAGTCCACCTCCTCAATTTGGGATGATTCGTTGTCTCTTCAGGTATTCCACAGATGCAGGGTTCATCAATTTGATTGTGGAGGTTTAATCCGCTGCTCCTGAGGCTGCTTGGAGAGATTTCCTTTTCTCTTCTTTGTTTGCACAGCTCCTGGGGCTCAGCTTTGGATTTGGCCCCGCCTCCGTGTTGGTCGCCTGAGGGTGTCTGTTCTTCGCTCAGATAGGTCGGGGTTAAAGGAGCCGCTGATTCGGGGGCTCTGGCTCACTCAGGCCGGGGGGAGGGAGTGGTACGGAGTGTGGGGCGAGCCTGCAGCGGCAGAGGCCGGCGGGACGTTGTACCAGCCTGAGGCGCCGTGTGTTCTCCCGGGGAAGTTGTCCCTGGATCCCGGCACCCTGGCAGTGGCGGGCTGCACAGGCTCCCCGGAAGAGGGGTGTGGATAGTGACCTGTGCTCGCACACAGGCTTCTTGGTGGCGGCAGCAGCAGCCTTAGCGTCTCATGCCCGTCTCTGGGGTCCGCGCTTTTAGCCGCGGCTCGCGCCCGTTTCTGGAGCTCCTTTAAGCAGCGCTCTTAATCCCCTCTCCTCGCGCACCAGGAAACAAAGAGGGAAGAAAAAGTCTCTTGCCTCTTCAGCAGGTCCAGACTTTTTCCCGGACTCCCTCCCGGCTAGCTGTGGTGCACTAACCCCCTGCAGGCTGTGTTCACACCGCCGACACCAGTCCTCTCCCTGCGCTCCGACTGAAGCCCAAGCCTCGGCTCCCAGCCCCGCCTGCCCCGGCGGGTGAGCAGACAAGCCTCTCGGGCTGGTGAGTGCCGGTCGGCACCGATCCTCTATGCGGGAATCTCTCCGCTTTGCCCTCCGCACCCATGTTGTTGTGTTCTCCTCTGCGGCCCCGAAGCTCCCCACCTCCGCCACCCGCAGTCTCCGCCCGCGAAGGGGCTCCTAGTGTGTGGAAACCTTTCCTCCTTCACAGCTCCCTCCCACCGGTGCAGGTCCCGTCCCTATTCTTTTGTCTCTGTTTTTTCTTTTTTCTTCTGCCCTACCCAGGTACGTGGGGAGTGTCTTGCCTTTTCGGAGGTCTGAGGTCTTCTGCCGGCGTTCAGTGGGTGTTCTATAGGAGCAGTTCCATGTGTATTTCTGATGTATGTGTGGGGAGGAAGGTGATCTCTGCGTCCTACTCTTCTGCCATCTTCCTCAACTCCTCCAAATATTATGCATATTATGCTAGCTACAGATGTTTAAACTTAAGAGTAATGTAAATTGTTTAACATGCAAAGCATTTTTCATCTGCCATGCGCAACCTGGGCTAGTCGATGCGTCTCTGTGTAACTACAAATTGGTATGCAAAGAGAAGCAACAAAATAGATAGTTGAGTACTACTGGGAAATGATAATTTTTTATATAAGAACTCCCTGCATTCATGTTTTCAGAGAGGACAAGTTTGACAAGTTAATTCATTTGTTTTTTTCTGTCTGAAGCGCTCCTGCCATTCAAACCTCTTCTCATGCTAGGTGGTATCCACCTCATAGTGCCACAACCCACCAACTTATCGGTATTTGGACACAACTGCTTTTTATTTTGAGGACAAAGGGCAAGACATGTGGATCAGCATTTCTCTGGGGGAGTAAAACATGTTAGTTATAAGGGTTCTATGTCCTTAGGCTATCACTGGACACTAGATCTTCAGGGTAGAAACACCACTGTGTTTTTTAATAAGTCCATTTTGGGCTATGTTTATGATATGAGTCCCTCTAAAATATGAGGTGTAGGGCAGGATCCATTTGCCAGGATCAGAATGTTTCTGACACTAGCAGTTGTCTTAAATATAGTTTAGCTTATTAGCATTGGTGATGAGCAGCCATACTCTTTTTGGCTTTACCTCAACTGTCAGCTATAACATCAACAGCCTTATTATATATCCTGAATTTCAATCTCTTTTCCAGTTATGCCATTGTTTTTTTTTTCCTTATCTTTTTCTCCTCCATTTGGTAATAAAATTCTGCTTTTCCAGAAACTGTAGCTCCCTACCCTGGGCTAGATTCAGAGGATGGAATTTTCTGATTGACCAACCTGGATTATTCACCAAAGACAGCCTTGGAAGAGATGGGATCACACAACCGTGCTTGGCCATCAGAGTTGCCTTCCCCACTCCACACATGATGATTAGTTCAGAGATGGGCACATGGTCCCAGCAGGGACAGTTTTTTTTTCAGAGATTGATACAATCTTTGAGATTTCTCTGCTTCAAACTTATAAGCACTAAGGACCATGTAAGCCTAAAGATGACACCAGCTATTTTTTTCTACAAACTAAACAATGGCTACCTGAGAAAAAACCCACACAGAAGAATAAAGAGATAAGAGATTAAGAGGACAACTGATGACATCATTTGAGCCCCTGGATCCATCCTCACCTACTGTGGATTTTTGAGTTGTATAAACAATTACATTCTTTTATACTTGTCTTTTTTAAAAAATTACCTAATTCAGGTTAAATTTCCATCATTTATCACCACAATGTTCCAAATAATACACAGTCTTCCTCCCATCTGGTTTCTGGTTTTGTTCTTTTATGTTCTTCCCTTTAGCATTTTCAACATGACTTCCCCATTCAAGTCTCTGTGACATTGAATAAAAGAGTGAATGAAGCTAACAATGACTTACTGTTTTTTTCCCACATATGGAAACATTTATCACATCCTCCATGTTTTAATTAATGTCTTTGAGATGTGAATTATTATTCTCATGATTACAAGTGAGGAAATATCTGCTCACAAAGTTTCAGTGTCTTGCCCAAGATAGTGGGAAAACTGAAGCAGGATTTGGAGCCTGGAAGGACTGACTGCAAAGACTAAACTGTCCATCCCCTTTATACTGAATCACCATTAAAAAAAACAAAACAAAATAAATAAACTCCCCCAAAACAATGTTTGTTTGTTTTAGATGCCCTAGATGCAGTTGTTCCTTGCCTTTCTCTTCATAGTTCCATGATTCTCTTTGCCACAATTTCTTCCCATTTACTTATTTTCCTAGTGTCTGAAAACCACTTAGTTTAATATTTCATAGTTTTCAGGTTTGCCTTTTATACTTAGGATTTTTAGGATTTTCTTTTAATATCCCCAGAACCAAGCATAGTCCCTGGCACATGGTAGGTTCTCTAGGCTACTGGTCTATGAACATATGTTGGGGAATTAATTGGACCATTGATTACTTGCTTTCCCATAAGATAACTCCTTCAGCCTGTAAAAATAACTATTGTGTTCTCCTTGAGTCTCCTCTCTTTCCAGAGTAAACTTTCTTAGTCCTTTCAGTTCTTTCTGAAACAGGTTCCAGTTGAGGAGGGTTTAGGCTTACTGTAGTTTTATAAGTATAAAGATCCAATTCCTTAGGAAGATTAATTTTGTATTCATTTACAAGTTAGCTAAAAGGGGAAAGAGGCAGGAAGCAAAAGGTCCAGTGATGTTCTATCACAGGAACAAGTTATGCATGTATCATGGCCCTTATCATCACATATAATATTCATTCATTTGTTTTTCTGCACAAATTGTAAACTTCTTGTGAATGGAAGTAGCCTTATTCTTTCATTTTTTTGAATGCCCAGCACAAAGCACATGACCTCATACCTGATATTAAGCACATACATGGGCTTTGAAGTCAGACTACTGAGGTTCCAATCCTGGATCAACCACATATAGGCTCCAAGCAGTGGCAAGCCACCTAATTTCCATAACTGTTGATTTCATTATCTTTAAATGGGGATAATAATCATTCCTATCTCATATAGTCATTGTGAAGATCAAACTAGATAATCCATAGAAAGTGTTTAACATAATGACTGGCACAGATGAAGCACTCAGAAATGCCTGTTGCTGCTGTTGTTGGTATCAATACAGAGGCCCTTAATAAGTATTTTAAAATGAATTAGTTATGTGGTTCCAGGCCCTCGCTTTTCCTGTCTCTAACCTCTCCATACCTAACCATTTCGTAATGCTCCCCACATTTAACCAACATATCAGATAAGATGCAACCAATGAAAGGTCATGAATACTGGTCACCTCCCTTTTGCACAGTTATCTTTCTCATCTAATCAGGAGTTAACACATAGTGTCTTTGCCAGACCCCTGGGCTTTCTCAAACATGTGCCATTTATCAACTTGTCCTGTGAAATCTAGGGGTAGAAATGATTAGACTCACCAGCCTAAAATCTAGCACTTAGGGTGATAGCTTTGGCTTCGAAATGAGGTGTGGATCTGAGGGCAAGAGAGAAAGGACATTGGTTCCTCAGTGACCCAGGGAAGTAAGGAAAATAACTCTAGACCCGGGGCTGGGGGGGGTGCGGAGAACAAAAGTCAGCAAATGTCAAGCAGAAGTAATAAAACTATGCTTACGAGGATTCACCCAGACGTAGTTTATACCCTGAGAGCTCTGCATGTATCTCCATAAAGCATCTTTGTAGTCTGAAACAGCTGTGAGGGAGGGGCAGAGCAGAGGTGGAGGGGAAAGGATGTGGGTTCTGGGGCATGATCTTCGGAGGAGCGACTCACTCTTGCCTTCTGTGGTGGCAGTGGAAATGTACTCAGCAGCAAAAGTGACCACAGAGCCTGCTGCTTGGGAGCTTCTCTGGGCACCCACACTATCACATGTTCACAGATCATGTGTTTTCACCAGTCCAGATGGACGCCACCTGTTTCTGTGCCAACACTCTGAACTTGTGGTCACTGAGCAGTGGTCAAAATGTTATGCCCCGACCTAATCGTAGCTGTGGGCCTGAGCCCTGCCACTGAACTAAAATTGTTTCTCCATGCCCTTGTTACTGCTCTCTCTGTGTGGAGAGGGGCCCACGGCCCAGGCACTAGTGGGCAAACACCAATACCTCCCTGCTCTGAGGTGAATGTGGGACTGAGCCAGGAGAGCCTCTAGTTCAGATAGGGAGCTTGATCCTCTTTTGAATAGATCTTTCTCCAGGCCTCAGATTTTTTAAATGCATAATACATATTTATTTATGGGGTTGATTCATTGATTAATTAATAAAATGTTGCTTCTAAAGTTAATTTTTGGCTTCTGTAAGAAACATTTAAGCCTCTGTTTCCTCTGATCCACCCAAAGATAAAAGTCTCCTTTCTCTCAAACTCAAAACTCCTTGAGAAAATGTCTTATGGGACCCAGTCCCAGATTGGTTCTTATGGGACCAGTTTTTTCTCCTGAGTTGCATATAAAGACACTTTAAAAACAGAAAATAATTAAAGTCAGAAAGAAAATTGTCTGATCTCTATTTGATTCTGTCAAAGAACATTTAAGGAAATCCCATTCAGAATCCACATTTCTGGCACAGATCAAGCATTCCATAAACAGTGGTTTTGCTTATGTTTTTATTACTAGTTTTCATTTATTGTTGTTGTGTTTTACAAACCCCTCCCCAAAGTTTCACCTCTACTGGGGCTCTGTCCTGGAACCCCAAATTCCTTTTTTGAAAGCTCTTGTTGAAACACACATCTTATATGAATCACACAGAAAGTCATTATCAGCCAGGACCATAGCTTACATTTTATCACATTGGCTTCAACCACTTGCAAGAGACCAAAGTAGCAGAACCATGGAACCCAGTGAGTAAAAAAGAAGTGTCTTTGCCCCCAAAGTGAAGAGCATTCAAAGTGGCACTGGTAAGAGGCTCAAATTTCCTAGTCTAAACAAAAAACCAACCCTTTGAATGACTATGACAGAAAAACGATAATCTACCCATAGTGGATGGAATTGCTTCTTATACACTTGGAGAAAGTAGCCACCTCTAAATGCTGTGAATGTGAAAGATGATGAATTTGCAGATTTTCTCTATCATAAGGCAAGTGATATAATACAAATGGAGCAGTAAGGTCCTACTTTGTTACCTTCTACAAGAAGCACTGAAATGAAGAGTGTAAGTCTCTAGCATTGACTTAAAGATGCAGTTCGATTGTTCAATTATTGAGAAATATACCTTAACAAGAGAAGGTCAATTTACCAATCAACAGAAACTTCTAAAGCGTTAGCTTCTTTTTTTAAACATCTTTATTGGAGTATAATTGCTTTACAATGTCATGTTAGTTTATGCTGTATAACAAAGTGAATCAGCTATATGTATACGTATATCCCCATATCCCCTCCCTCTTGCATCTCCCTCCCACCCTCCCTACCCTGCCCCTCTAGGTGGTCACAAAAAACAACAACAACAACAAAACAAACAAACAAACAAATCTTGGGTATATCCATACAATGGAATATTACTTGGCCATAAAAAAGAAGGAAGTAATAATTCATGCTACAATGGGGAGGAATCTTAAAAGCATGCTGGTGAAAGAAACCAGTCACAAATGCTACCTATTGTAAGATTCTATTTATATGTAATGCATGGAATGGACAAATATATAGGGACAAAAAGTAGATTCATGTTTGTTTAAGACTAGGGGCACAGGCAGTGCTGGGAGATGACAGCTAAAGGGTATGGAGCTTCTTTCTGAAGTGGTGAAAGTGTTTTAAAATTGATTGTGGTGATTGTTTCACAACTCTGTGAATATACCAAAACCCACTGAATTATAGACTTTAAATGGGTGAACTGTATGGTATGTGAATTCTATTTTAATACAGCTTTTGTTTAATTTTTTTTTTTAAAGTTAGCTTTTAAGAACATTCCACTGCTTAAATTCTGAATTCTACAATTGCTAAATAGCTTTATGTTCTCTGCTTTGCCAACTGTGTGACCTTAGTCAAGGCACTTAAATTTCTGAGCATATCTTTAAACATTCAATGAAAAGGCTGGGCTAGATAATCACTGCATGACTTTCAAGGGCTAAGAGATTGTGTAAATTATAATCATTTATAATTTTATCTGCTGAGTAGAGCAACCTACCACAAACCTAGTATAAGAGCGCTAGTCCCACTTCTTTTTTTTTTTTTTAAATAAATTAATTCATTTATTTATTTTTGACTCCGTTTGGTCTTCATTTCTGTGTGTGGGCTTTTCTCTAGTTGCAGTGAGTGAGGGCTACTCTTCACTGTGGTGTGCGGGCTTCTCATTGCGGTGGCTTCTCTAATTCGGAGCACAGGCTCTAGGTACATGAGCTTCAGTAGTTGTGGCTCGTGGGTTCTAGAGCACAGGCTCAGTAGTTGTGGCACACAGGGTTAGTTGCTCCTCAGCATGTGGGATCTTCCCAGACCAGGGATCGAACCCATGTCCCCTGCATTGGCAGGTGGATTCTTAACCACTGCACCACCAGAGAAGTCCTAGTTCCACTTCTTAATATTTATATGCAAACCTCGTTTTATGGTGTTTTGCTTTATTGTGCTTCTCAAATACTGCAGTTTTTACAAACCAAAGCTTTGTGGCAACCCTGTGTCGAGCAAGTCTATTGGCCCCATTTTTCCAACAGTATTTGCTTACTCTGTGTCTCTGTATCACATTTTGGTAATTCTTGCAATATTTCAAACTTTTTCATTATTTTTTTAACATCTTTATTGGAGTATAATTGCTTTACAATGGTGTGTTAGTTTCTGCTTTATAACAAAGTGAATCAGCTACACCTATACATATATCTCCATATCTCCTCCCTCATTTGTCTCCCTCCCACCCTTCCTATCCCACCCCTCTAGGTGGTCACAAAACACTGAGCTGATCTCCATGTGCTATGAGGCTGTTTCCCACTAGCTATCTATTTTATATTTGGTAGTGTATATATGTCCATTCCATTATTTTTTTATTTGTTATGGTGATCTATAATCAGTGATCTCTGATGTTACTATTGCAAAAAGATTATGACTCTGAAGGCTCAGATGATGGTTAACATTTTTTAGTAATAAAGTATTTTTTAATTGAGGTATATGCATGTTTAAAAGACATAATGTTATTGCACATTTACTAGACTACAATATGGTATAAAAATAACTTTTATATGCACTGGGAAACCAAAAAATTGTGACTCTCTTTATTGCGGTATTTCCTTTATTGTGGTGGTCCGGAGCCTGTAATATCTCTGAGATATACATGTATGTAATGTGCATCTTTTTCTGTTTATGTTGCTACTTCTATTTATCTTTATCTGGACTGATTAGCCTACTTCTTGTGAACAATATCATTGTTCACATTGAATATCATATTATAGTTTACAAAGTGCTGTCAGGCTAGAAGACAGGCAATAGGGCATAATCATAAAAGAGTGGTGGCTCAGGAGCCACGTTGCCTGGTCTTGATACCTTCTCTACTACTTCCTAGTTGCTTGAACTTGGAACAGTTCCTCGTGCCTCAGTGATGTCAGCTATACAAAAGGAATACAAAAATACCTACTTTGTAGGGTTACTGTGAAGATGAAATAAATTAATACTTTAAAGTGCTTCAGACAGTTGCACAGCCCATAGCAAACACTCAGTGACCATTAGCTACAATGTTATTATTATTATCATGTCCCTTGTTCTTCACAAGGCTGAAGAGGCATTCCCAGGGACCCTTCAGAAGAAGTAGCTGGAGGTTAAGACAGGCTTGACTGATAGCCAAAGGTCACCCAATGCAGAAGTGTCTAAAGATGAGAGCGGACCCGAAGCACTCTAGTTTCCAATCCAGTGATCTCTCTACACACTGCTTCCCTGTGAAACTAAGGGCTGGAGTTTGACCATTCACTGGTCTGATGAGCTTCACTCCAGCAGAATCTGCCTGGTAGGTCAGACAGTACCCCACAGTGCTCCACAAGCCATCTCAAAGTTCTCAGCTTGAGAACCTTCAAACAAGGCTAATAACTATAAAGCTTTCTGTGTGGGGCACAAACCTGTACATATAGAACCTCCCAAAGACTGCTGCCTTTACTTCCTTTTCACTGGAAGTAATTAATCTCTTCTTTTAATAGCCACATCACTTTATCTGCACCTCTTCCATTTGGCATCATTCACTTCCCAGCACATGTTATGGAATCCTGCACACATGTCTTATCTGCTCTGCTACACTGCTCACTCATTGAGTAAACTGTTGCTGCCTTGTTCTTTTTATACCTGACTGTGTACTCTATCAGTATCTGTTGATTGAATGGATGGATGGATGAATGAATGAAGGTATACTTGAGCAATTGAAGTATTTGGGATCAGAATCAAACCCCTGCAGAAAGACACAATTTAATTCAGCTCTAGTCAATTTTGAGCGGTGAAAATATCCCTGGCACTTTACCAGATATTATAGGGGATCCAAAACATATGTCATAGTCTCTTAAAATTTTTTGGATGGGCAAAGACTTATCTTCATGAAGAAATTATACCTGAGGGAGGAAAAAGGAAATGATATAAGAGAGTCCTGGCAGTGCTTAAATTACAAGGCTTCTCCAAAATTTCATTTTTTGTTAGTTGTTGGAAATTTGGAGTACATTTACATATGAAAACATTGTCATAAATTGTGATCTGTTTTCCATATTGGTCCACAATATTTTGCCAGAAAAGTCAAAGACGGAAAGGACTTCAGAATTTATCTGGTGAAAACCTTTCATTTTATAGAAAATACAGTGTGACTTACTCAGGATCACATAGTGGGTGAACTGAGACTAGAATCTGAATCTCTTGACTTCCTATTGTGTCCATTTTAGTAACACTCAGTACTAATGACAGAAAAAGCCATCATCATGACAGTGCACTGTATTTATATCAATATTTATCAAACACCCATTATGTGACAGACACTGCAAATGTTTTTTCACCCAAACTACTGCAGACACAGGCATCATCCTTGACTACTCCATCTCCTTCTTCTACCTTCTCTCCTACCTCGTCCTGCTGATTTTACTGCCTAGATATTCCTCAGATCTATCCCCTTCCCCCCAACCCTACCATCACTTTCTTAGTTCAGGCCATCTTAACCCTTATCCGGCCGATTATAGCAGCTTTCCATACAATCTCCAAAGTGATTTGTCTCTGATATCTTAAAAACAAACCATATCATCTCATTTCTCTGCTCAAAATCTTTTTATGAGTCCACACTGTCAATAGGATAAAATGTATGTTCCCTCACTTGTTCTATGAAGTTCCCCATAGTCTAGCCCTCCCTACCTCCCTGTCACTCTCTGCCTCCCACTGGGTGCTACAGTAACACATACCTGCTTGCCATTCTCTGCTCAGACCATGATGTCATTCCTCCCTGTGCCAGCTCAGTCCTCCTGCCTTCTGCTTGGATCCTCACCTCCCCACTCTTCTCACCTAGCTAGTCTTTACCTGCCCTTAGGTAACAGCGGTATCCATTTCACTCTCTCCAGATTGTTTCCAACCATCTACTGAGTACAGGTTCTTGAACTCCTTACCCAATGCACTGTGACAGAGGAAAATTCAAAGCAATCCTTTCACCCCCCTCCTTAAGTGACCAGAGAGTTTCTAAAGATTTGAAGTGTCCAAGAGCTTTGCTTGGGTGAGAATCCTCAGTATTGCCAGATGCACTGCATTGACTGAAGAACTGTGGATGGCCTCTCTGAGGCAGAGACAGATTGCGTGCAGTGACTTTGAGTACCCAGAGAGCAAGAGTGGTCAGGGTTCCAGATGTAGATGGCCAGCTAGCCTTGCAGGAGGACTGTCCCCAGCAGCCACTGCTGGAGTGGTCCTCTATGTAGGTGCTACATCCAGGCAGCCTGCTCTCTTGTCCACCAACCCTGGCCTTTCCTGGCCCAGTATCTCACCTCTATAAACTGCTCTCTCATGGACTTAGGACCCTGACACTTTTCTCTCCTGTGTCTCCCGCAGGTCCTCTCACCTTTTCTCTCAGATCTTCTCCAATAAGTGGTGATTCCACCACCTTTACATAATATGGGTGTTGGCCCATCAGGGCCCATACATTTTCTTAAAAGCCTATTTAGCAGGTTATGATCTGGGCCATCTGGCAATTTTTCCGGTCCAGTCTTTAAACCCAAAGGTGGATCATTTTCCCAATGAGGGCAAGAAGGTGTTTATTTTGTGCCACAACATTATCTCTCTAGTTAGAAAGAAATTGGTGACATTTACAACAGGGCATTTTGCTAAGTTTTGAGACTTAGTTCAACATCACCACTGACCAGAAGTCACTCTAACAAGCAGTCTTTTCTCCCCTCTCCTCCCGCTGGGCTGGGCGCCTCTCCACTCTGTCCCTTAATAGGCAGAACAATATCTCTCTCATTGCACTTATTGCACTGTGTTGCAATAATCTGTTTATATGCCTATCTCCACAATGCTTATGAGTTTCTGAGATAAGACGAACATGTCTTATTGTATTCTTTATCCCAACACGTGTCTGACACATAGTAGATGCTCAATAAATGATTGTTGTTGTTTCACTGACCTCCTTTGTTAATTGGAGTAAATCAGAGAGCTGGCCCCTGCCCTCAAGAAACTTACCTCCCATTTAACATTGATTATTACTACTATGAATGATGATCTCTTCCTGATAAGAGGGGTAGCTGAGACACCAAGAATTACTATGAAGATGGGAGACACATAGAAATACATTTAGCTAACCAACAACCATCAGATCAGCTGAATGACTAGCTGTGATGATTCAGCATCAGTCAGAGGCCTATGATAAGAAGTCCACCAGGAGCCCAGGTATCTTACGTTCTCTGCAGGGTTCTGGATGAGATATACACTTTGTGGAGGGGTGGCGAGGGCTCTGACCCACAGAGCACAGAGTCAGATACCAAAGGGGTATTTAACAGATACTTCTTCCAAAGCAGCTCCATGTCGAGGAAAAATCCTAAAGTCTGGAGAAGAGCTGATGAAAAAATAAATAAATAAATCTAGCAGAGTCTTAGGAATGCATGAAGGGTGCTTAGAATATGAAGTCTTATGGGAACTTTCATTCTCAGAGGAGATGAGGCAGGTCCTTGTGCAATTGGCATATAGATATCTTTCTAACCTCTTTTCTCCGAATGGCAAAAATTGGCAGAGAAGCAAGATCTAGTGGTGATGCGGGACTTCAGCTAGCAGGACACCTGCTGGAGGTCTCATGCAGAACAGCTGATGAATTCTTCCCTTGCCTTGCTGGCAACTTAATCTCTCAGTAGGTAGAAAAAGCAATGAGGGGGAACTGCTACTTAGGACTTAATTATGACCAGTAAGAAAGACCTGGATCATGATGTATATGTTGTAGGAAACTGGGGGAAAGTGACTATGGCATTTCTGAAAACTAATAATAAATGATAGGGTATCCTCTTATTATAATAAAATATGGCAACCATCTCAATACCTTTTGGGAAGCATTATATGAACACATTAGTTAAAATATTCAGATCAGTGTACCTCAGACACCAGGAGAGCCGATTTCTGAAAGTTCAGCGCAAAGGATTATAATCTTATGACCCATGATGCAAAGTAATAATGGAGCTCCACTCTCTAATGGGATGGGCACTTCTAAGAAATGAAATTCAAATAATATAACCATGAGTCATCCTGATAAAAAAAGAAGGCAGCTAACAAAACCCGTGGGGCTTCATAAAGAGTTCTTTGATGAGCTCAGATTGAATAAAGCCCTGCACAAAAGATATAAGGAAGAAAGTGTAACTCATAACAAATCCAAAATTTCACATGGTCCTATAAAGACAGTAATAATATTAATGCCCAATATTTACTGAGGATTTGCTGTTGTGCCAAGTATTGTTCTAAGCACTTTACATATATTAACTCATGGATTCCTTGGAAGAACATTATGAAGCAGGTGTAAAATTTATCTTGCTTTTACAGAGGAAGGTTCTAAGAAAACAAAGGGATTAAATTACTGACCCAGGGTCAAAAAACCAAAAATTTGGGATTTGAATCCAAGCAAGCCGGCTCCAGAGTCGGCACTCTTCAGCCCTACGCTCTACTTTTATCTACTTCACAACTCTTCTCAGGCCATTGTAGGCAGGTTAAAGAGCAGAATGCATAGGTCTTTGGCAAAATAATAATTTGATATGGCTTTTAAAGGGGATACTCCTGTAACAGGAAGAAGAAGGAAATATAGACTTAATGGAGGAGGCAAAATGGGAACAGATGTCAAAGGAAAAGCAGTCCTATTAAACTCTTATTTTGTTGCCATTTTCTTTGAAGCGAGGATTTTTTAAGTCGGAAAAGGTAGATTAAACATGGTTGTAATATGGAAGCCAAAATAAAAAGGAAAAAGTTTCTTGTTGCTCCAAAATAATAGCTGTCCTGGATTCTGGGGATTTTAGCTGGCTAGAAAAGAAACAAGACCAATTTGTGCTGTGATGGCATACAGGGTTCCCCTATCAGGAAGGGTAAAGGGGTGATAGGCATGGAACCCAGGACCCTAAAGACCACCCAATTCAGCTCTTTGTCTCATTTCACTCCATATAGTTGACTAGATTTTGCTCAGTTCTGGGCAGACTATTTTGTGGGAAGCACTCATCAACCATTCCATCCATGTCCAGAGGAGGAAAAGCTGATGGTAAAGAGTAGATGCTGTGCTGTACGAAGATCTCCTGATGGAAATTGAGCCCCCTGTGACTATAGATGTAACGTTTGCATGGTACATCACCATTCGGAAAGTGCTTTCAGGTGCATTATCTTCCTTGATCCGCACAATAGTTTTCAGCAGTAGATGCTCCTGGCCTATTTGATAAGAAGGTTAGAGGAGGAACCCAACACTCTTGCAGAATTGGAAATTAGTTTACACCAAAAGCTCTGCCCACTATCCCAGACTCCCTTGTGGTTGCTGTCTTCAATCATCTGAAGGGCAGTTGTGTAGAACAGGGGTTATATTTGTTCTCTTAGCTCTATCTGGGATCCAAAGGGAAAGGAATTTCCCAGCAGGGTGGCACCCTGATCCTTGAAGTGTTCAAGTGGAACCCAGAGATTAGCTTATAAGGTTATGCTACTGATTGGAGTTTGGTCTGATACCATAGTGGTCCTCAGATTTAAACTTCATGAACAAAACAGTGACAATAGCAACAATAGTGATAATAAATGGAGGACCGACATAGGATTAACACTCTTACCATCTGCCTTTTATCACCTCATTAAAAAAAGGAAACTGAACACCAAGAGGATAGTCTATTGCTACATTGCTTTTTTTGTTTTCACATTTTGCTGTAGACTGGTAAAAAATTTGTCACAAACTGGCAACAGTCCACAGCCCATTATTTGGGAAACATTGGATTAGAGGGTTTTTAAGGTTCTTTCTAATTCCAAAACTTGTACACCTCTAAATCATACATTTTGTTACCTAATTGTGCCTTTCTTATATTTTAGCTAACATCTTGAAAGCATTCTCAGTGCCAAGCAATGTGTTAAGTTCTTTACATAAGTTCTTTAATCCTCTAAATAACCCTATGTCATCGGTAGTTGCTGGTCCACTTTCAATGGAGACCGACTCAGAGAAGTTCTATGACTTATCCCAGGTCACACAGCTGGGAATTCAACTTTGGTCTCTGCCTTCAATGCCTCTGCTCTCAACGACAGTATTACATGTTTTATTATTAAATACAAAATATTTCAAATATGTTCCTAGACTCTGAGTTCCTAGATGGCAGGGTGTGTACATTTTAGCTTCCAAATCCCATGATTGATGTTAGCACAGTACCTCTACTACATTCAACAAAATTAGAAGTATTTATTAAATACCTACTGTAGTTCAGCTCAGGGCTTCCTGAGGTGCACAGAAGATATTTGTTGATTAGCTGATCAGCAAATTAGTATAGGAGAATGTTGAATCTATGAAATTGGTAAAACGGTTCTCTCATTTCGCTTATATGCTGTCTGAGTATTCAATTTCACAGGAATCAACAGCAAGGAGAGTCTTTTCTCTGACTTACCAACTCAAAGGAGGAAAGTCCTGATGTTCTATTGCTTCTCAGACTCTCCTCCCGTGCCAAGGAGAACAGCAAGGACCCTGTCCTTTATTTCCTGTGTTCTCCAAGCAGCACCAGCTGCCTGCCTTGCAGCCTGAAAGACCAAATAGACTCCCCTCTGGGTCTTTTTGAGCCTCTGCACTGTTAAAAGGCTGTTGGGAAGAACCCACTGTGAGCCAAATAGTGGGAAAAGCTGGTTCTCTGAGAAAAGGGGAGAGGACTTGGGATAATATGGTGAAGAGGAAAGATTTTAAAGGGACCAAGAGCCCGGTGGTTGACTACAGTTTATATTCATATAATGTTCATGATGTGCCCACTGTCCTGTGTGCAGAAGGGGTTTTATTGTATTGCACTGCCACCAGAACAGTGAGAAACCATGTAACTTGCCAAGAACGTCCAATCAGCATAGTTGTTATCTTAGTCTGAGCACAGCAGATGTGACTGAGCAGCCTCCCCTAGCTTGTCCTGAGGACAGGGACTCAGGCGAGGCTGCTGGAGCTGCCCTTGCTGCCTCTCTCTCTGCCACCAAGCTGGAGCTGGATGTTCCTGTCCCCCTGTCAGCACTGCCCTTCCCACAACACCTGTACACAGTCATCCAGTGTCAAGCCTCAGGGATTGTGGACAGATGAGAAGGAAAGTGAGAAGAGCAAAATCTATCCATGACAACCTGAAGGTGGCAATAATCACATTTACTTGAAAATTGCCTAAGAATGAACTATGCATTCTTGTGTGGGTATGCAAATTTATGCAAATGAACCCAAATGAGAGACCCTCTTAACTAGTTTCTGCATCTGGATGTGACCTTTGTGGTGAGGCCAGAAGGAAGTGGGTCTAAGTGATGGATTCTGCCCAGTTCTCCCTTTGGGCTGGGGGACAGGGGTGGCTGGATAAACATATTCTTTGTTCTCTAGGCCACCTTTTTCCCATAGCTGGGATTTGGGATTTGAGATTTGGGCACATACCTCTTGATCAATCAATTTTTATTGCTTTGCTTCAGTGTGTTCTGATCTGGAGAAGATGGGCTTTGTGTTCTCTGGCCCCTTCCTCATTCCCCAGCCCCTCCCATCCCAACCTGGCCCAGACCATTATGTGATAATATGACAACATTATCATGTTGCTCTCAGTACCACAATAAAAAGGGAACATTCTATACCCCTGAGCCTCAACCATCAGCTAGAAAACAAGAAAGCAGAACCTGATTCACTTTAAGGTCCCTCCCAGAAGGTCAGATCTGAATGTCTGGAATCACTGATGGAAAATATAGCAACAGGGCTGTGCTGTGATGACTCATCACCAGCTGTATGCAAGAGAGGAAGAAGCAAGGGCTTTAAAGTTGAAGTCATTCTGGAACACAGACCCGGGTTCAAATCTCAGATTTTTCTGGTTCCTAACCATTTATGCTTGAACAAGTTGCATAATTTCTGATTAGATATTCCCTTTTGGTACTTAACCTCTGTCCTCCGTACATGCGTTAATACACACAACAGACATTTAACATTTAAAATGCATACTTTGGGGCTTCCCTGGTGGCGCAGTAGTTGAGAGTCCGCCTGCCGATGCAGGGGACACGGGTTCGGGCCCCTGTCTGGGAAGATCCCACGTGGCGCGGAGCGGCTGGGCCCATGGGCCAAGGCCGCTGAGCCTGCGGGTCCGGAGCCTGTGCTCCGCAACGGGAGAGGCCACAATGGTGAGAGGCCTGCGTATCGCAAAATAAATAAATAAATAAATAAATAAATTAATTAATTAAATAAAATGCCTACTTTGTGTCCAGTACTGGGCTGGGTTATAGAAATTGAAAGATAAGGAGGCCATAGACTCTGTTCTTAAGACACCTAGTCTAGTGAGAGCAACACACAGGGACAGAGACTAAATAACACAGGGTAAAGTAACTATTGTGCCCAAGAAGCTTTGGGAGCACAGAATAGGTGCACCTAATTCACCAACCCAGCCTATGAGGATACAGAGGATAGTTACAGGTTAGGGGACACTTGAGTCAAATCTTGAAAGACAAGTTTAGGCATTGACCAGGCAAAGGGGAGATGTAGAGAGATTTTCAGTCCAATGGAGCATCCCCATGCAAAGGCATGGGGCCCTGAGAGAAGGTGATTTGATTTTGGGGAGTTGTGCAACATGTCTGGAACTCAGGATGCTTGGCGAGGCTGGAGAGGTGGGTTAGGGGAAGCTTAGGGAGGACTGTAGGTGCCGTGCTAAAGCTTGGCTTTCCTCTAGGATGGTGGGCCCATCAGAAGGCTGGAAATGCTAGTTCCTCCACTTGCCCCAAGAAGCTGGATCTGTGTAATCCCAGCCCACATCCTACACCATGGACCAGAGCTACTCCTTGGCACAATTGTGAGGCTGGGAGAGTCTATCTGGGCTCGCCCACCTCTGCTCCTCCTTCCATTTGGTTCTTTGTTCCTCCTCAGCTGCCTGATTGTCTGCTGTTGCCCTCGACCCTCCTTGCAGCAACATTTCTGATAAATTAACTTGCATTTAGTGTCTGTTTCTTAATTCATTGCCCCTCTTAAGGGAATATATATGTTAAAAGAGGAACCCGGTTGAGGGCAACATTTACCAATGAGAGAGAGCTTTCTAACAGCAGTCATTTCAGGAATCAGCAGAGTGGACATGGGTGGCAGGGATTAGACTATGAGGCCTTCCACACACCATCCCGTCCCATCCCTTTCCCATCCCTGACACTCTCAGACCACACAGCAGATCCGAGACAGTCTGCTGGAGTTATGTCTGTGCCACGAAATGCAGACAAGCCCTGGCCAGTGAGGATGGGGCAGCATGGCCTTTGCCTAAAGGGCATGGTGCCCAGACAGCATCTGGAAGGAGAATGTGATGTGTGGCTGTGCCCACAGGCAAGTGTGAGTGTGCCTGCCTGCCTCTGTGTATGGTGTGACCCTGTGCGGTCCCCTCGCTACCTAGAGGGGATGATCCTTTTCCATTCTGTGGCTGGCAACCCCTCAACACGTGGTCACTTCTTATCCTCTCTTACCTCATATCAGACTTACTGACAGTTTCCCACTGTTGCCCTTCCTAGAGATCCCGCTCACCCAGAGTAAGAGGAGAAAAGAAAGGTAGAAAGACTGTATTCCCCATTGCCCCACAGCCCTCAAACCTGTGCCATTTGGGGCAAGACTTGAGGAAGGTCTATCCTTCTGGGGCAGAGGGAGCCTGGGAAGGAACCTGGGTGTAGTTTTTATCTCACTTTGTCTAAAGCATGGAAACAGTCTGTGCAGGACCTCCCCCCGCCCCCTGCATGATAATTCCTGAATTTTGGAGTGGAGTCTGGAAGGCAGGGAGACTGGACAAGGGAAAGGTTCAGGAAACCAGATCTCCTACCTGCTGGGGATGGGGTGGTAGATGGGGTTTTCTGGATGAAAACAGAGCCCAGGTTGAATATCCAACAAAATGTGCGGTGCTCCCCAAACTTCCATAAGCCAACAAATCTCCTGGGATCTTGTTAAAGTGCAGATTCTGATTCAGCCGTGGGTCTGGGGTGGAGCCTGAGAGTCTGCATTTACTACAAGCTCCCAGGTCTTGCCAATATTGTGATCCATGACCCACACTTTGAGTGGCAAGGGTGTACAATATGTAGCATTAATATTTCCCAAAGAGTTGGGGGAAGCTCACCGTGGGCTGCTGAGCAGGCAAGTTCTCCCACAATAAGGAGCCTCCAAAAGATGCCATATTCCAAGGGACAGAAACTGTAGGAGATAACATGTGAGAAGAGCTGGAATGTGGCCATTTTAGGGTCCCTGGGGAAAGGTTGGGTATCATAAACAGCATTTAGGTGATATCACTTTTTGGCAGTCCAGGAACTTTGTGCTCTTCCCTAAATAATACTGTAATGCAGCAAAAGCCAGCCCAAATGCCAGCAAGATGCCTGCAACAGTCCCTATTATTACCACCATCACCCCCACTGGCTCAGCCTCTCTTTTAAAGGCACACTTCCTGGGAGCTTCCTATTAAACTGTCTCAGACAGATTCTGTTAGCCCTTTGGTCACAGGGTTAAGTGGAGACACAAGGACAGAGGTGGAGGTGAGTCTCAGCAGTCCAGCTCGTTCTGTGTACTATTGCCTTTGTAGAAACGTTTCAGTGGAATGGCCCAGAGGCAATGGACAATTTTCCCAATTGCCTACCCGGCAAACTTTAATACTAATTGCATTGTATTTCCTCCTAGCTGTAACTCATTTTACAGCTTCCACATCTGCCAGTTCATTTAATCTTTATGTCAGATCTGTAAGCTAGGCAGGCCAATGTCATTACCTGCTTTTTCTCAGGTGGGAAAACTAAACCTCAAAAAACTGATAAATGACACGTTTCAGAATGCCTTGATCCCTGTCTCCCAACTCAACCCAATGCTCTATCCAAATACCCATTTCTCATATTTTGTATTTTCCCAGGGAATTGAAATGACCCGTGGAGTCCCTAATTGATGGCCTGGTGTCCTGGGGAGTTGTCAACTCTGGTTTTTAGAAGTTACCTAAATTGAGATCATCTAAGACATGGCAAGGGGCAGGAGGAATTTGGTAAGCAATTTCTTAGTTTTACCACTTCTATTTATTAACGTTAATTCTAGTGAATAACCTTCTAAAATATGTGTTTAGGCTTCTCTGCTTTATTTTCATAAGGCTCCTCATCTTCATAGAGCCTGTGTCAGAAAATAATTCTCTGGCTAGACGGGGGTCTGGAGAAGTGGAGCTGAAGTGATAAGTTCTGACCACTAGAGGGACCCCAGGCACCAGTTACAATTTTTCTGCAGCAGCTGGTGCCTGGAATGGTACCCACCGCCTGGAAAAATTCAGGTCAGGTGCATATCTGGCTAAGAATCCCTTTATTGTTCTACAAACCAGGTCTGGAAGAGACCAAAGTATCCCAGCTCTGAACCAGAGGACTTTAATTCGAGGATCCAAGCAAAGAGATTAAAATGGTCACAAGTGAGACTCAGACACCAGAATCAAAGAATATGCATTTTAGTCTATAGCTCTTTCATTTAACATATCACCTTAGGGTTTTCAGAGTCTTCTAGTCCCAACTATTCGGGTTCAGAATATCCTGACTTGAGTCAAGGGCTGCTGAAAAAAATCGCTCCCCGGGAGATTCTGACGCATTGCCAATTTGGGAAAAAGCTGCTGGACTGGTCCTGGCTCTATCCCAAAGCATGGGATATCCCTCGACTATATTTTGATGATTTGTTACTGTCCAGCCTCAGCTTGAGTCCTTTCTGTTATTGTGAAATCCTGACTCAGATCAGTTCTATCCTCTTATTCTTTTCCATGGCATCAGTTCTTTTCTCTTATAACAGCATTTGTAATTTATCTGTGTGTTTAGTGTCTAATCTCTGCCTCTCTTATTGTCTCTAAACTTGACAAAAGCAGGGCCCTCATCCTCTATGCCCATCACTGTGAAACAAGAACACAGAGCAGTATAGAGCACATAGTGTGTGTGTGTGTGTGTGTGTGTGTGTGTGTGTGTGTGTGTGCATGTGTGTGTGTATTATATTTTTACATTATCAAAAAAAAAAAAGAATGCCACAGCCCATCCCTGTAATCTGCAATCTTGTTGAGGAAAGCCTTTCCTAACATTCAGTCAAAATCAATCTCTGTTATTTCTCCGCATCCCGTGTTTCTAGTTCTAAAGCTCCAGCTATATATATGTTTAATGCTTCTTTCAAGGACAACTCTTCAGTTATACAAAGATAGCTATGTATTTTTCTACATTTTTCCAGTGTCAATGCCCCACCCACCCTCAACCCTGCTCTTCCAGCCCCTGCTTATAGAATAGGCATGGTCTCTGGAGTGGGATCATTTTGACAACCCCCCTTGGAAGAACTCTGATTTGTTAGTGTCCAACGTTTGGTACCCAGAGCTGAGCCGTTTATTCCCCAAATGGCCTGTCCTGGGCAGGAGAGGATGGTGTAGTGCCCCCCCATGTCCTGTACACCACATCTCTTAACGCAGCTGGAGTCTGCATTAGCTTTTCTGGCTGCTACACACACTATTGAGTCATCTTTAGCCTGTGCCCAAGCGCAACCTCTAAATTTTTTTTTTTTTCCATAAGAACTTTTGTTGAGCCAGGCCTCTTCCATCCTGCTTTTATGTAACTGATTTTTTTTTTTTTCTTGTGGTACGCGGGCCTCTCACTGTTGTGGCCTCTCCCGTTGCGGAGCACAGGCTCCAGACGCGCAGGCTCAGCGGCCATGGCTCACGGGCCCAGCCGCTCCGTGGCATGTGGGATCCTCCCGGACCGGGGCACAAACCCGTGTCCCCCGCATCGGCAGGCGGACTCTCAACCACTGCACCACCAGGGAAGCCCATATGCAACTGACTTTTTATTTTTTATTTATTTTTATTTTTTTTTTTGCGGTACGCGGGCCCTCTCACTGTTGTGGCCTCTCCCGTTGTGGAGCACAGGCTCCGGACTCACAGGCTCAGCGACCATGGCTCACGGGTCGCGGCATGGGGGATCTGCCCGGACCGGGGCACGAACCCGCGTCCCCTGCACCGGCAGGTGGACTCTCAACCAATGCGCCACCAGGGAAGCCCTGATTTTTTAAAACACAGGTTTTGTGTTAATCTCTCAAACTTTATTTAATTTCTGCAAAAGTTTTTTCTATCTCAGTGACCTTCCCTCCAACTTACTCCTTTCACACTTCCAGAGTTTCCGTAGATCTCCCTCTGTCAATCAATCAAGAATGTGAAGTGAGCAGCCCTCTTCTGGGGCCTGAAGAAGTAGGTGTAGAGGAGGAGAAACATGGTCATATTTTTGGAAGCTTCCAGGCTGATAGTCAAGAGAGTCCACTTCTTCCTCACCTCTTTCTCAGGTCACAGACAGAAAAGGGCCAACTGATTTGTAAACAGCTTTCTTTTCCAATGCTCCACACCCATCCCCTCTTTTCTGAGTAATTGCCCTTCACTGCACTGGCTTCCAGAATCCACCACATCTACCTTATAAGAGTGTGAAAGGAAAAATGTCCTTTACTCTTGTATCTTCTCTGTATCTGTACATAAAGAACATTCTGGATGTGACAGAGAGACAGAACTACCCATTGGCCGGGGGCTTTATGGTTTGCTAAGAGTCTGTAGCTGTGAAACAGAGGCCTGGATGGAGCGGTCTATGTGACGGAGGGCCTTGTAGATTTCCAGTGTGTCCTGGGATCTGGATATGTTCAGGATTATTAGGGAGAGGGCTGGGAAAGCCTGTGAACCAAGGAAGGAAGGGGACAGGAGGGGACCAGATGAGTCCAGAGAGATGCTGATGTCCAGAATTGTGTCTGATTCACTTCTGTGTCTTCTGGGACCTCTCACAGTGTCTTGAACTTAGAAGGCACTCAATACATCCTTTAAATGAAATGAATTGTACACCTTTAAGTGCCTTAAAGGGTTAACCCGACAAAGTACCTAGAACTGCAGAGAGATGAATGCCATATTCTGGCTACAGAGGCCAGAATGGGAAAGAAGGAACCAGAGTTCAGAGGTTGGGAAGGGCTAGGGGGCAGGGGCACTAAGCTGGAACTAAAGAAGAGGAGGAGGGAGAACAGAGAAGAAAAAAATCATCAAGGAGACGGAAATGACTTTTAGATCCAAAGAGGGTGTGGGCTCTCCCGCTGAGTGTGATGAAATGTGAGGAGGTGGCTAGGCTCCAAATTTGGTTCTGAGCCAATGGAAAACTGTCTCCCATAACTCTGGTGAGTCTCCTGGGACTCACTTTTCCGCAAATAAAGACGAAGAATGACAGCCCTTCCCAGCTCTCCCCTGCTGTCCAAAGCTCGCAGCTTTGTCCCAAAGGAAAGCACGCATTATTCCTCCGACATGGCTGGGGAACTGTGGTGAAGTCCCCCAGCTTCAGCCACCTGAAAGTTGATCCAGAAAACAGGTTCCCAGAAATCGTATGCTGACGGCCCTCCAGTCTCTTCAGCCCCCAGATGCTTGCATGGTGTGGGAGAGATGGCCTATAGGACTTAGGGAGAGGAGCTCCGTTTTCTGGCAGTTCTTCTGTGCTAATTCTTTGCTTATTTGTTCCTCTTCCCCATGGGACCGTAAACCCTCCAGGGTGGGGACCATGCTTTATTCATATAAAATTAATTAATTCCCATATTTAGCACATGTTTACTGAGCTCTGACTATGCTCCAGTCACAAAAGGGGAAAAGTTCTTGCACTCTTGGTGCTAGTTTTCTAGTGGTGGGAGGAAGGGTAGATTAGAAATAAGCTGGTAAGCAAACAAATGAAGAAAGAGACGATTTCAATGTGTGATACATGGTACACTGGAAACATCTCAGGGGAATTGGTGGGGAATCAGTGGGTGCGTGAGGTGGCCGGGGGCTATAGCCCATTGGATGTCAGAGAAGGTCATTCTTGGAGGAGGCGAGATTCGCACTGAGATCTCAAGTATGGGAAGGTGTCAGTCACGGAAAAAGCACAGGAAAGAGCATCCTGGGCAGAAGAGATGTCAAGGGCAAAGACTCTTAGAGTGGAAACAGGACTTGCCCATTCAAAGAACAGAAAGTCCCCTAGGTCACTGGGCCTCTGGCTTAGTGAGCAGGGAGGAGACTTATGGAAGTCCCAATAGGCAGTGCGAAAGCATATGAGTTTAGCTCTGGGAGAACTAAATACCAAATTTGGGGTGTAATATTATATTTTCCTGAAAAGAGACTTCACAACGTTCATCAGATTTTCCAAGAGACCTGCCATCTCCCCTCCCCCATACATTGATGATACCTGATGTAGAGGGAGAAGAGAAGGCCCAGGCCCTTCAGAAACATCCAGTTTAGAGTCACATGCAGTGAATTCTTCCAGGATGCAGAGAATTACCCAGGAGAAAACGAACAAAGAATGATCCTTGAGGAGGTCAAGGGTGGAACTTGAGACATTATCTGTGAAATCTTAGGGAGTAAACAACATCTAAGTGTCCCCCAAATATGGTAGGAACATACCCAAAAATATGGGGAGAAATGGCAGGTTTGGGAATTTTGGGGATCTCATGGAAGACATCAAATTTGCAAACAAATGGACAATGAATCAGAGATATTTGAGCATTACAAGGACCTCTTTCTCTTGTTTCTACAACTGTGTCTAAAAGGTTTCTAAAAATCTAAGGGTGATGTAAAGATGCCTAAAGTCCCCCTAATACTATGCCCCTAAATTTCCCTAAGTCAATTTTTTCAAGGACCCCTTTCTCCTGGAGATTCCCTCTTCCCTTCACCAGATAGTTATAGGGAAGATGAAAGCTGACACACATTTTGGCTGAATGGACTTCTGACCTCCCCGCACAGCCCGCATGCCCCACGCCCTTCCTGCCCAAATCATTAGAAGATGTGCAGAGATGACTTGGAAGGGCTTGGACTTGTTTATTAACCTAAACAGTCACATTCGTCTGCAAGGTGCGCTATTGTTAATTAAAACTGTGATTCTTCTTGTGCCCAGAGAATAATTGGATAGCATACAATGGTTTTCATCCAAATCCCTGGCAATTAGAGTTGGCAGTGAATTGGGTTTGAAACCCCAGTGAAGTTTTCAATCAGAATTCTCTGAGGGTGGTTCCTGGAGGAAGGTGATGATGGAGCTGGGGGTTTACACAAATAGGAGTAGATAAAAGGGTGTGAGGACCAGATATTTGCTTCCTGAATCCTTTGGGAGGGGCTGCAGTTTGAAATCAATGAACTATGGGTGTCAATGTGATCTTCCACCTTACCTTAGGAAATAAGTCTCCATAAAGAAGCAATGCAGACTGACCCTACCCAGGGCGTGGAGTGTTCCCAAGAGCTTGCTCCCTGGCTGTCATCTTTCTGAGAGGATATTTTTCTTTAGACCCAATAACTCATACACAGCTAAAGTCTCTGCCTTCCCTGAGATTAAATTCTTAAGGGTTCAAAGGAAGTAGGATTTGTATTCCTGAAGGGTTTCAGAAAAGATGCCAGAGTTAGACTAGTTTGGGAGTGGTTGGTGGCATTCAGTGGGTTAAATGGACTGGGGTGACAGGACCCCAGGAAAACCTTAAAGAAATGACTGAGGCCAGGTTTAGACTTACAGAAGAGCTATGCAATGTAGATAACACAGGGAACTATGCAGTGTAGATAACACAGGGAAAGGCCAGCCCCCTAGGGGACTGGGGCAAAGCTGTGGAGATGGAATGGGGAGGAGATAGCCATGGGGAGGCGTCTCCAACCCATCCTGACCTCTTATCAGCTGCAGGCTTCTGCCTCTGCCTTTCTTTTGTGAAAGATGTGAGAGCTGCAGAGCTATCTGAGGGTCTCTCTAACAGGACTGAGCAAAGAGGGATTTCTATCTGGAGGCATGGCTTGGGGTGTAGATAAGACAACCCCAGTGGTCTTAAATTAAGCCTCCCTTGCATCAGGTTGACACTGGAAGATTCAGCAAGTCGAAAATGCCCTCTCCTCCCCCTTAACTAGGTCAGCCTCCGAATTCAATAGCTTGTAAAGGAGTTGGCCAATGTCTGAAGGATTGAGAGTGGTCAGGTGCTGGAGGGGGCAGACTACGAGAATAGGTGGGAAAGGGAGTAAGAAAAAAGAGAACACTGGGACACATGCATAAACTGTGGTTGGAGACCTTAGCATAATTTAGGTTTGTAAATTATGTCCTTCTTCTTCATTTTCTCTGCCTTCCTTTCTGTTTCAGAATGTCTCCCGCCTCTAATAGGTCCCTAAATCCCGCCTTTCAATTTAGGATACACCAATCGGCAGCTAATCTGGTGGTTGCTAAGAGACAGGAGGTGGGGGATTGAGAGGATTTGTCACTGCACCCACCCAGGAAAATTCCCCGAGCCTAGGATGCTCTAACTCATCTCTGCTTCTCTCCTGCACTCTCCTACTTAGCTCCAAAGTCCAGAGTCAAGCAGAAACTCTTTAGGGGAGAAACCAGTTATAGCACATCTTTTTTTTTTTTTTTTTTGCGGTACGCGGGCCTCTCACTGTTGTGGCCTCTCCTGTTGCGGAGCACAGGCTCCGGACCCAGCCGCTCCGCGGCATGTGGGATCTTCCCGGACCGGGTCACGAACCCGTGTCCTCTGCATCGGCAGGCGGACTCTCAACCACTGCGCCATCAGGGAAGCCCTATAGCACATCTTTGAAAAAAGAAAGACCATACCTAGATTCAGACAGATATAAGGTACCTCTCAAGTCTCCCCAGCTTTTTGACTGGGTTGGAGGGAGAAACTCATTTGTGTGTGTGTGTGGCATCTTGGGTAGACGGTGAATTTGTTGGTGCAAGTATTTGTTCCTCTTATGAAGTGGGGCTTATTCATGGTCCTTCCCATCATCACCTGAACTTGGCTGAGAAAAAGCCCTCAGGATCATGACTAAGCATCCAGAGAAAGGCAGGGGGCGGCGGGGGAGGGCGCCCAGGGCGAAAGTGTACAGCGTGGAAAGCAGAAGCATGTATTTGTGTGGCAAACAAAAAAGGTTTATTTTGAGAGCTGAAAGGTGTTTGAAAGGGAAATTTGGGATCCAAATTCTTGGCATCCAAGAACATGACCCAGCCAGATCAGGTCCTTCCCCATTAAGTATCTCAGGCTTCACAACTTCTTGGTTTGTTTATTTCCCTCTACACATCCTTCACGGAGAAGACTAGATACAGAAACCGGAGTAAGGAAAACTCATTTGGTAAGGAGTGAATTACAAATCCTGATTCCATATCCTGAGAACAAGGAAGGAGAACAGAATGAGGTGAAGAGAGAGGCCTGAGAGAGATCGGAGCATACCCAAATGCAAATCGGACACTGATGGAGAGGCAAGTATACACGTAGACATCTGTTATTACATGCATGCATCTAACGTGGATATGGGTTCTAGCAGATTGAGGACAGACAGATGCACACATGCACATACACACAGGGATTAGGATTATGCTGAGGAATAAACCTCGGAGAGATGACTCCAGGGAAGTGGCTTTAGAATTATCTTGATATGTTCCCTAGACTAAGTAAGGTCCCTCAGGATGCTTCTCTCTACCTTCCCTACCACCACACTGATCTCTAGGCAAAGCCAACAGGGAGACAGAAGGCAGGTAGTAAGGCTGGACAGGCTGAGCCGGGAGGAGGAGTCATGCTCTGGCCTCATCTTCAGCCTTCTCTGTTTTTCTCTCTCTGGCTTCTACTCCGATTTCATTTGCTTTCTGCAACAGCTTCTCTTCTTTACTAGCTAAGCCATCTCTTCTAGTTTAGATTTAGCTGCTCTCCTCATATTCTGGTCCCCCTGCTCTTCCCCCTTGAGATGGCAGTAACCCCACACTTCAAGAGAACATCTGTGTGCCCCGAGGATGTTTGCACATCATTCATTTTCTCCCCAGGCCAGCCAGAGAAGCAGACACTGACGGGAAAGTCTGGTGTGAAATCTCTCTCTCTCTCTCTCTCTCTCTCTCTCTCTCTCCATTCTCCTGCCTCTCTTCTACATCCCCAGACAAAACAAGAAACCACCAGCTTCATAAAAACAGCGTACACTTTAATTCAGGTTGACAGGTGGGAAGAGAGCTAGGATTTGCATCCAAGGATGTCCAGATGAGAAGACTGTGTTGCTGAGAGGGGCAGGGAGGGCAGAGAAGTTTGAATGGCCTGGTAGCAGACCTGGGCGAGGAGCAGGGGTGTAGCCACACAGTGCAATATTGCCAGGGCTTCTGCGAGGTCCAGAAGCATGTCCAGGGCCTGCTGGGCCAGACATGTTGACACCACCATGGCCCTGGACCTCACCAGGGAGTCCAATCCCAGAACCATGCCCTGAGGCCACCAGAAAATGAACCAGACACATAGGATATCAACCCAGGGACAAGGCCCCCTGCCCAATGCCTTCTTCAGCCCCTTGGCTCCCAACAGACCCAGTGGCAACAAGATGAAGATGGCAAAACAGGCTGCAGCATGTATGTACCGCAAAATTTCCCATTCCCCGCTGAAGGTCACTGTGCAGAGTCCATGGGAAGTGTCACTGCCCAGCGTGATTGGCAGTGACAATAGGGCAGCCACTCCCCAAAGTCCCACACTGATCCCCAGCCTGAGGCCTGGGACGTGACCTATACCCAGTTTGGGGCCCAGGCAGGCATGGCACCCTATCAGCAGAGCTTGGGCAAAGGCTGAGCCATACGAGACCAAGTGAGCTAGGTGGCACAGGGAGGTGATGAGGGCCCCACTTAGCCCCCGTGCCAGGACGGGCACCATAATGCTGAAGAGAGCACTGCCCACAGCCAACTGCACCAGGATAGACCAGTTCTGGTAGACCTGACGGGGGAACAGAGGTCTGAGAAACGCGTAGAGGACAGCTCCACTAATCAGGATGCCCAGGACACTGGCGAGGATGAAGAAGGGCAGTGAGGAGTCGTTGAGCAGGATACAGGAGTGGCAGGGCGCAGCTGCTTCCACATCGGTGAAGTTATAGTCTGCATCGTACGTCTCAAGAAATTCACTCCAAATCTTGTCTTCAATGGCCAGTTTAGTAGAGTTGTCATCAGCCACCTGGAGGACATTCTCAGAAGGGGCAATCAGAGCACCTAGTTACCTCACTGAAGGGTATCCTGGGAACCGAGGGCAAGAGGTGGGGAGAGAAAGACAGTGGGGAAGTGGGGACTGGAAGAGCTGGATGGAGTGGGGATGGTGGGAGAGGACAAGGCAGGGCGACTCAGGAGGAGCGAAGAGTCATAGAAAAGCAAGGGAAGGGCCTCTCCCCTGGTGGTCCAGTGCAGGGGGTGCGGGTTCGATCCCTGGTCGGGGAGCTAAAATCCCACATGCCTCGCAGCCAAAAAAACCAAAACATAAAACAGAAGCAATATTGTAACAAATTCAATAAAGACTTTAAAAAATGGTCCGTGTCAAAAAAAATCTTTAAAAAAAAAAAAGAAAAGAAAAGAAAAGCAAGGGAAGGGGAGTCGACAGGACTGGGAGAGCGGGGAGGGGGGAGGTCTGGATGGAACTGACAAAGATGAATGAGGAGGACCTAGGACACTGAGGTAAAAAGGGGAGAAGGAAAACGAGGGAAGGGACAAGAGATGAGAGAAGAAGAGAGGTATACAGACCCGAGGGGCAGACAGAAGGAGTGGTGGGGGGGCAGAGAGGGAGGGGCTGTGGGCTCAGACCCACACTCACCGGGTGCAGACAGTTCCCCATGACACTGCTGGGCTCAGGGCAGGCAGAGAGATGGGCTGGGATAGTTCTGTCAGTGGCTGTGGTTCCCAGATAAGTGCCAGGGACTAATGAAGGCCATTGGCTCTGGGCAGGGCTATGGGGCGGGCAGTGCAGGATGGGGATGCATTCAGGAAGTCTTTACCCCACGCCCACTGCCTTCCTGAACCTCAGGACCACTTGAGGCCCTGGCCCAGGGCTTCCTGTTTTGAGGGTGGATTCCGCTGGTGGGGACCTGCGCTCAGGAAAGGAAAAAGGTGGGGACCAGAAGGTGGGTATTTTCCCGAAGATGGAAAGGGAGACTTTCTGAAGGTGGAGAAGCCAGGGGGTTCCCAGCATAAAGGGATTCTTCAAGCACGAGGAAGGAAGAGGGGGCCAGAGGTGAAGTGTGAGACAGAGATAAGAGATGTGCTGGGAAGTTGGAGGGAAAGGGCAGCTGATGGCTCTCACTGCTTCTCTGTCCCCTTGAACTTGATCCAAGGAAAGATAGTTCAAAAGGGACGTGTTTGTGGGAGGGGGTGTTAGTGGTGCTTGTGGCTGGATCCATGTGATGCTGACAGCCTGAGCCACATGTGTGCGAGCAGGGGCTCTTTGTGTATCAGTCTGGGTGTAGGAATGTACTTACTTATCTGTTCTTGTCTGTGTGTGTGGCTGTGTATCGTGTATCCTGTGTATCATAACTTAGTGCTAGGTTTTAGGCAGGTGTCTTGGTGTGTGCACTGCTATCTCCAGGTCTGGGTGTTTCAGTGTGAGAGGAGGGAGGGCTCGGGGGCAGCTGTCAAGGTTGCATAATGAATCTACTTCAGGGAGCGATTGGGCACTTGCCCAGCCACCTATGGGCACAGCGAATGCATCTTCCATACCAAGCAGAACACATGACGTGACAAGTTAAAGCAGGCTCTGGGGGACAATGGGACAGCATATTTTAAAGTGGGACTCTTGCATATGGGGTAATCTCTATTCATATTTCTGTTGGGGGACATAAAAGCTCTGGAAATGCTACACTGGCCTGGCATCTTAGCAAGCTGTAACGTTTCTTGTGGTGGGGGAGAGCTATTTCTCTCCAGTTGGCACAGGGAGAAAAGGCATGTACCCTGCAGGAGGATGCCCCTAAACCGACACCTCTGCTCCTTGGTACCCCCTCTCCCCACCATCCCACTGCTTTCACGTCATCTCTGCTCTTTGGCTCCCTGCACCCCTACCATGCATTTTATTTCCTCACTTGGGGACACTTAGCCTGGACATTGGGAGGGGTGAGTCATGGAGTGTCCGAGCTGGAACGATGAGATAAACAGGGCTGGTTAGGCGACACTGTTTCATTTGTCCAAGAAAGCGCGGGATGTGGTAGTCAGTTCTGACGAGTGGTCTTTCCCACTCACACAGTGCAGCCTGGAGGTGGAAGCAAAGATGCAGAGGGATGGCCATCTTGCTAAGACGGCCCCCTTTCTCCCGGGACTCTAGCTTCATTTTCCAGTTCAACATGAGGTGGGCTAGAAAGGGAGTTTGGGGGGTCTGCTGAAGTGGTCCCGGAATGGTGTTGGGGGGGTCTTCTTCTCCAGCACTGCCTGGCACAGGACATGGGGAGCAGTCAGGTGCTGTGGAATGAAAGGACCTGGCCAAAGGGGATGAACACACTTCTCTCCCTTGGAGAGTTATATCCATGCCATACAAGATGCCCTGAGGCGAGCGAGCAGCATGGCAAGGCACACACCACCCCTGGAGGCGCCACGTGCGGGGAGGGGGGGGGGCAGCAGAACAGCCCTTACACACAAGCATCCCAACAGGAGCAAGGGCGGCAAGAAGGAGGCAGCCGAAGGACACGGATAATCCAGATATATTGAGGGTGGCCCCTCTGAGATTAGCACAGGAGAGTTAGAAAGATTATAAAGATACATGATGCCCTCCCTGCTCCCTGCCCCGCCCCCCCCACCAACAGACACACACACAGCACAACGGCCCCTCCCCTCCCCCCCCGTACAAATATGGCTTCTGTGTAATATGGACAGAGTGGTTCAGCTCGAAGAGGAAAAGTCATTTTCCCAAAAGCGGGTGCTGGGAGGCAGGGAGCCCACAGGCCTGGGGCCCTAGGCTGCCTTGCTGCTGTAAGAGGAGGGGACCCCGGGCTCTAACCAGCGGCTGGAAGATTCACAACGGTATTACCTGAACGGAAAGGGGTGGCAGACCTGCTGGCTGCAGCTGCTCCCACTTTGCACGCCCCTGGGTTGTCAGGGCAGGAGGACATGCTGGAGGAGGGGCAGAGCAGTGCCCAGGGGCACCCTGGGTCTGAGGCAGGGCGGCCGGCTGGCGGGGAGGGCGAGCAGTCTCGTCTCCATGGCAACCGGCTCGGCCACAAGGAAGACAGAAAATCAAAAGCAGGGGTGGAGATGGGAAGGAGACAGGCAGCATCACTCCCAGCCCTCAATGCGCCGGGTACAGACTATGGGAACAAGAAGTGACAGTGGTCATTCCAGGGTCAGCGCCAGGGAGAGGCCTGGGGGATGCATAGCAAAGGCTGTGGCACTGACTCCGTGGCTGTGAGAGGGGAAATGGAGGTGGGGGTTGAATGCCCTGTGTTTTAGGGAGAGATGAGGTGGACGACTGAGCAAAAACACACCCTGGGACTGTTTTCTCCATGACAGATGGGCGCTGGGGACGGCATGGAAAATACCAGAATGGAGCAACATCCCAGGTGAGGTACACAGCCTGCCTAGGGACCGGCAGCTCCCAAAGCCCTCCTTTACAGGAGCCCTCCTCCCACAGCCCGCCCACATGCCCAGGAGCCCCTCTGCCTCTCACTCACACACATATGTGCACAGACACACACACAGACACGCACTCACATTATTCCCTTCGTTTGGGCAGGAAACAGCTCAGTGCAGTGAAGCTCCTTTTAGTATTTTTGTTGTTATGTCTGCCTGGCTGCTGAGGGAGGGAGGGAGGACTAGGGACAGCTTCGGGAACAGGAAGGGCCACAGGGCAGCACAAGACGGGGAGGAGTTGCTGAGCAATGCCATAAGATGAGTGGTTGCCGTGCAACAGGCCAGGGGCTCGGGTGAGAGTGAAGGGCCCCTCGGCGGGGAAGCGGATGCAGTTTAGGGCCCAGAGCAGTGCCTCTCCCACAGCTGCTGGAGCAAGGAGGGGCAGCCTTGCTCTGCTATCCGCGCCCCCCACCACCAAGGGCGGTTCCTGGGAAAAGGGCCTGGCTTCGTTCATCGTGGGGGGCCATATCCACCATCCTTCCTCTCCAAATCTGCCCCTACTGCAAGGACCTGTGCCCTCCCCTATGGGGAAGCCCTGGGTCCCCCCGCACGTGTGGCTGCATGCCACCTGCAGGTCACATCCCCTCGGGGACCCCCATTCACTCCTTTCCTGTTGGGGTGGAGAAGGGGTGTCAGATGGTACCTGCTCCTGTGTCCAGAGCTCAAGGTGTGCGACTAACAGAGGAAAAGCCACCTCCAGCTCCTGGTCACAACCTCCCCGTCCCTGGAGAAGTCCGGGAAAAGCCCCTGCTGCAGAAGATGGAGGGCTGGTGAGAGCCCCCCACCAAACTGACCCCGCTTCTTTCCTGCCCTTACCCTTTCCTCATTCTCCTCCTAACACTCTGGGTTGTTTTTTATTTTGTTTTTGTTCTTTTTGTTGTTTGCTTTCCTCACCCCAGGACCCCTGCCCCTCCAGCCTGGAGACGGATTTGATTTGGGATTGTTACAAAAATAATAATAACCCAAACGCAGAGAAGCCACGGAAAGGGCTGAGGGCAACCCTCCCTCCCCCCGCCCTCCTCCCTCCCCATTCCAAACCGAGTACAAAACCGCACCCAAAGCAGACATTCTGTACAGGGGAGTGGGGGGCGGGCTGGGGAGCAAGCGGGAGGGGCGGTCCTGGGGTCGCTCTGTACAAGTCCAGGTTGGTGATGACCCCAGCAGTCCTCACGGGGTCCCTGGGGGGCTGCCCCTAGATGAAATATTCCTTCTTGTCGTCCCCGCCCGACTGCCCGCCTTCTGCGTTGATGATGGCTGTGTCCGCATCTGGGGCGTCGTCAGAGCCTTTCGCCTCGTGTGTCAGGTAGGTTCCTGGGGAGAGAGAGAGGCTCCTTCTTTTAGGAGCAGTTTCCAAACCTCTGAAGCCCCTCTGTCCACTTTCCCACCACCCACCCACACCTTGCTTCTGTAATTTTTCTCCTGCCTAGAGCTTTCTTCCTCCCCACATGCCCTAATTTGCATCTTGCTGCCAACATCCATCACCTGACCACACTTCCAAGAATTAATGAATCCTGCCTTTAATTAGAGTCTGATCTATAATACAGGCCAAAATAAAAAATGGTGTGTGTGTATATGTGTGTGTGTGTGTGTATATATATGCGTGTGTGCATGTAAGGTGGTGATAGGGAAACTGCTAGGTCAGCTCCATGGCAACGAACCTGAGATCTGGCTAGCATTTGCCCAGTCCACGTAAGTCCAGCTGCTGGCTAGAAGGAATAACAGAGGGGGAGGTCTGCGAGGAAGGCATGTGAGAAGAGGGGAGGGAGAGATGGCAGGGATACAGGAGAGGAGAGAAAAGTAAAGGGGTGGTGCGAGGACAAGGCACAGGGAGACCAAAAGACAAAAAACATGAGGCTGAACAGAAAGGAGGAAAGTGCAGGAAGGAATGGGAAGAAGAGGCAGAGTTTCAGCAGTTCTCTGTCTTATGGCAGGAGACCCTGGAGGCAGAGCAGCATGGGAGCAGCAGCTGACTTAGTGGGAAGGTTTGATTTTACTTGGATGGCCACCAAGGGATCAGGCTCTACTGTGGGGTTGGCTCTACTGTGAGGTGCTCAGTTATCACAGGGTTGGCTGTGTTCTTTCTTCCTCAAACTCTCCGAGGGGCCGACTGAGTCTCCAAAGGCCCTTCCTGCAGCCTGCCCTTCACTGATCTCCCTACCCACTCCCAATCCCTCCTGATGCTTCCATCATGCCTCTGACCTTTGTGCCGGATCAAGTAGTGGCCAAGGAAGATAAGCAGGACGAGCAGCAGGAAGACGATGAAAGCTACGATCCCACCAATGATGGCGTGGTAGGTGCTGGAGGATGAGGGCACCGGACTGGGATCTGGAGGGAGGTGGGATGCACACAGTCAGATGTGGGAAGAACCTTTAACTTACAGCATTTCTGACCTGGCCATGGATCCTCTTACACAGCAGACAACATGGACTAACATCAGGAGAATGGAGTGGCATCTTCCAGCAAAAAGGGATATGTCTTATTTTGTACCTAGTTTCTTACAGACTATCTGGAACATAGTAATTGTTTTAAAAGAATGTAATCATGAATAAATAGATAACATCTGCTCACAACCTTTTAAGTTGCGTTTGTGAACCTGAAGCTTGACCTTGGTCAAAGATCATCCTTTAATGTTTAAATCATCGCTTGTTCTGTGTGTGTGTGTGTGTGTGTGTGTGTGTGTGTGTGTGTCTGTGGTGTGTGTGTGTGTCTGTGGTGTGTGTGTGTGTCTCTCGCTCTTTCTTTCAATTTCTGGGTTATCAGAGTATTTCTTCCCTATCCCCCATGCCCTCTTACCCTCCCATCTGGTTTATATTCTGAGCTGGCCTTTCTAGGGGGGGCTTCTCACCATATTCACCCATTGTCCTGATATCAGATAGGGAAGGAGAGGTGAAAAACTGATGGAGCCAGGAATAGGCACTTTGAGAGCACCTTACAAAAGACGACGGGCTGTGACTCCCTGTATAAAGAACAGTGTTCCTTCTTGGCAGGGGAGCTTAGATTTCCAGCAAGATGCAATCCTCCAGCAGGTCTCGTCAGAGAGGTCTGGGACTCCATCTTCACTTCCCCACCAACCAAAGGTTTGTGGGAAGGACAAAGACTGAACTGCCTCCTCCCATGATGGCAAGGTCTTGGCCACTGGATATAGAGAATCTGTCCTCCATAGCAGCATCTATAGAGGATAGATTCCCAAGCGCAGGCTTGGCCAGGCATGCGAAGGAGAGCCGCAGCCTTAGTCAGAGTTCCGCAGATCTCAGAAGACAGTGCACAGGACAGGACACAGTTCTGATGTGTTCCAAATTACATGAGCTGTAGTTGCGGCTCTCCCACCCATGGGAGAGCTACTATTGTTTTATAGATTCAGCTTGAGCCTTGATGCCTCATTGACTCCTCATACATTTTGTCTCTCCTACCTTATGTCTCCTCAGGCTTGACTGGACCAGCTTTTTAGTTCCTTGCCTGTCTCCGCCTTATTTGGAAAAAAAACTTGTGCTCTGGTTTTTATGCTCTGCTTGGGAGGGAGGGAGAAGAGGGTCCGCGGGGCTCTATGATAGGAGGGGTGGGTGTGATGTAATCTGGAGGGAGCACAGTGAGGTTATCCACTGTTCTTCCTCTTCTCTCCCCTCTCCCCCTGCCCCCGGGAGAATGTGAGACACAATCCACATTAAAAATCAGTCCTGGATAATTATCCCAGAGGCTATGGGAATGTAAATTCCCTAGAAGAGCATAGGTCTGCACGACCAAAATGAACTCTGGGGTCATCAATTACATGTCACTGTCTCTAGGCAGAGCTCCGTTTAATTTCACTCCAGGTAGTTGGGAGTCAACTCGGTTTAGGATGATTTCTGGAAGGAGATGCAGTAACTCATTCTACCACCAGGCGTCAGCACTGGCAGCAGATGCAGTCAAACAGGACCGCACTTTCTAGCACAGGGTTGGGGGAGGCGGGG
>NW_006769379.1:56939-83333 GCF_000442215.2 Lipotes vexillifer
GGGGGGGGTGGGGTTGGGGGTCAGCAAGAAACCAACCGCAAGGGCACAGGAATTTTCTCTCACTGCCAATCATCGTCAGAGATCTGGGGGCAGACACAGGACCTCAGTGCATTGTCCTTGCTCCTGGCACCCTACAATAGCTTTGTTTGTTGTGCTGAGGCAGCTCCCACACGCTGAGGTCTGCTCCTGGAGTTGGAATCACCCCATCTAGACAGTTTGGTCCCAAGATCTCCGATCTCTTATTCCTGGGAGGCAAGGCTGCTATCCCTACACTGCTTTAATGGGCATTTCACATAAGGGAGTCTCTGATGTTCCCCTGACGATGCATTTCCCCTATTCTGAGGAAAGTCTTATTAAGGCTTTCTGGCAGGACCCCACTGCTGTTGGGGTCTTCAAAAAACCTCCTGCCAACTCTGCATAAAGAGGCCTCTGTCCTAGCCTATCATTTCTCCTGAAGCTGGATTGTGTGGTCACACCTTTGGGAAGAACTTCAGAGAAGGAGCATCATCTAGTCTCTCTAGAAAATATGGCATCTGAGAAAAGATTCTGACTATCTCTCAGCATAGTACGAACTTATCTCTATTTTCCACCTGGATTCTGTATATTGTGTCCAAGGTCTGCAGAAAAGGAGATGACAGCAGCAGCATGCATCCTGTACTAGTCACGGGAGAAGCAACTCTGAGGACAGCCTGTTGCAAAGGGAGATGCATCTGCCCTCACACTTGAGCGGCTCGGGGGCCTCTACACACAGAATTCTTATTCTTGTTGCCAGGTGAGTGCAGGGGCTGGAGGATGGCGTTGCCTGGGTCACCACTGCTAATCGAAGGCAGATGAAAGTCCACCATTCCACTGGTTTTTCCTTATTCCACATTCTAAAATGGACCTAGAGCCTAAGTCCTCGGGCCCTCCGGTGGTGGGCTGTTGCCCTACCAGTCCACTCCCAACTACGGTCTGGGGATGCTATCAGGAGATGGAAAGACCGGGGTACCAGATGTTAGAGGAGAGGAGAAGGGGTTTGCTGGAGGAGAGCTGCGGAGGGCTCACCGTTCACATTGAGAGTGTAGTAAGCCTTGTAGCTGCCCATGTTGCTGGTGGCTGTGCAGCCATAGGTGCCGCTGTCACTCTTGTTGAGGAAGGGGAAGATCAGGGCGCTCTCCTGGGTCATCTTTAGCGGCGGCACACTGCCCTCCTTCTCCCATAGGTACTGCTGGGGGCTGTTGAGGCAGAGAAATCGAAGGGTTCAGAAAAGAGTAGGGCAGGGAGCTAAAGAAGGACAAAACAAAACAAAACAAACCTGGGAGCAAGGAAGTCAAGGACAGTTTGATGAAGGTTTGAGCAGTTATAGGGGCCAGAGACACTGAGCTGCTCAGAGGCAGGCGGAGAGGGATTCCTTGGGGTTCAGTCTGGGGACGAGGAAGATTGCCTAGCTTGTATCTAACTGTGACTTGGTTCCTTACAGGAACCTCAGGGGCTCAGCCAGGGGGCGGCCCCTCCTCACTTCTGCTGCTTTGCAGGAGAAGCAGTCAGAAGATGGGCGTTGTTAGTGTCAGGGGAAATGAGAGGCTCAGACAGTACGAAGGAGATGGGAAGACTTTAGGCAAAGCCTTAGTCTGTAGAGGTGTATTACAATCCAGGAAATGGATCTCCTTACGCGGGATTGCCACGCCCCTCGCAGTGGAGCAACAGCTTCTGGCCCTCGCGGGGATGCAGAGGGTCTGGCCTAATCTTCGCTGTTGGTGTGTCTGTGGAGAAGGAAATGGGGTCAACGTGAAACTCAAGGTCACCTCGATCTCAGAATCATCCAGTTATGCATTTCAGCCGCCACCCCTAAAGGCCTAGGAGCCCAAGAGGCTGTGAACAAAGACCACCCCCCAACCTCTGTGAGCAAAGACCACTATTGCTGTTGGATGTGTGAGGGAGTCATATGGCAACCTTGCAGAGGTAGGATTATGGAAGGTCTGTCCTTGCAGGGGACCCAAGGGATGTCTTAACAGAGAGCTGAGAAGGGAGATCACTGGATCATCTGTGCCTAGCACATAAATGGAACTTAATACATATTTCTGACGGAACAAATAAACTTGAATTTGATCACTGATTGAGTTCACAACCTCTCCATCCTCTCTGCAAGGGAGCTTAAACGGGAATCAATGCTTTAATGCAGAACATCATTTTTAGTAGCTGGTCCAAAAATGAAGTGAGAGCTTTGAAACAGCAAGAGATGGAGGTCATATTTTGGCTGCAAAAAGGCCCTGACACAATATAGATGGGTTCTGGGAAGGAATGATGGCATCTGCCACCGATGCCGAAGGGCTGCTTAGGAGGCTGGGTCCAGATGGCCGCATAGAACAATACAACCAGATGCCGGTTTAGAACAACAGATAAAGAGGCCGAGCTTCCCCTAAGGAAAGATCCAACCTTAACATCCGGTTAATGAACATGTTTCAGTCCAATCAAACGGGACGAAGAGAATCAGGCCAGGTGAGAGAACGGGTGTTCCAAGGCCTCACAGCCAGAGAAGCCTCTAGTGCAGCACCTGTAGTATAGCATTTGTTGACTGACTGCTGATCACAGTTGGGCCAAAATGATCCCTGGAGAGTAACTGCCAGATGGTCCAGTACCTAACAGAGGAGTCTTTGGGGCTCAGACAGGGGAGGGCCTTCTTTAGCCCTGGCCAGGGACCAGGCCCTGGACAAGGAGACCAAGGCCAGGGGCTTTACATTCAGAACTAGTAATCAGAGAAACACCTATAGCAATACAGAACTTTGAAGTTTACAAAGTTCTTTCATTATATAGTGTTTCATTTACCCTCATGAAAATTCACCAAAGAAGAGGCCGCTACGAGATTGAATGCTTTGGTGAAAGTGACATAGCTAGTAAGCAGTGGCTCTGCGGCTAGAATCCAGGTTGTCTGTTTCCAGATTGAGAGTCTGCTAAACGGACAGTGACACCACCCCAAACCTACCTCGTGGTCAAGTTTTGGCAATGGGTCTAGCAACTGATTTAAAGAGCACTGAAGTCAGGCCTGGATCTTCCATAAGGAAGAGATGAAAGGTTTGAGTTATTTTAGAAAAACACCCAGCCTTTAGATAAGTTAGGACAAGAAGTACATTCTTTTATAACTCATTATCTTCTGCCTTTCTGCTTCATTTTTCTCCCCTTGACTTTTTTTTTTTTTTTTTTGCGGGACGCGGGCCTCTCACTGTTGTGGCCTCTCCCGTTGCGGAGCACAGGTTCCGGACGCGCAGGCTCAGCGGCCATGGCTCACGGGCCCAGCCGCTCCGTGGCACGTGGGATCTTCCCAGACTGGAGCATAAACCCGTGTCCCCTGCATCGGCAGGCGGACTCTCAACCACTGCGCCACCAGGGAAGCCCTCCCCTTGACTTTTCTACTCAGAAAAGTTCTTTTGGAAAATTTGTAAATTTCCTCAGGTGAGTGGGTCGTTTCCCACCCATATTCAAGGCAGATTCCATAGAGGGATGAGGATCCTTGGAAAGGTTGGGAGTAGTGATTTTGACAGTGGCCATTTCAGGTCAGAATCCCAAGAAAAATCGTAGATCTGGGGCAGACTAGCGGGGCTACTGTAGGGAGAAATCTGGGAATAATGATGCCAGAGAGAGCATGTTTTCCTACCACCTCTTTTCTTGAACTCATAGTATGTTAGACCAAGAAGAAGCCTTTGTGATTCCATGTCCATCTTCTCATTTAGCAAATAAAGAATCAAGCTCAGTGGGGTAATTTCCTTAACATCACTCAGCTAGTAAGCGGTGAAGGGCAGACTAGAATCTGTCTTCTAATTCTCGATTTGCTACAGTTACTGCTACAATTTACAATCTAGATGCATAACACTGGCCTAGCCCAGGAGATGGTAAATTTACCTATCGGGCCAAATCCTGCCAGCTACATTCTGTAAATAAAGTCTTATTGGAACACAGCTATGTTCATTTGTTTACATATGATCTATGGCTACATTCCTGCAGCAACAGCAGAGTTAAGTAATTGAGACAGAGACCATATGGCCCTCAAAAACTAAAACGTTGACTATTGGGCCATTCATAGAAAAAGTTTGCTGACCCTTGGCCTAACCCTGGGCAACTCTTTTCTTATTTTTTTAACCTATTTACTTATCTGTGCCTGGTGCTTCATACACAGTAACCCACATGTTTCTTTTCCCCGTTCCCCATCTCATACCAGCTCCTCTTCACTCACAAGCCCATGACATACATAAAACTTCAATGCGTTGAGCAGTGGATCTGTCAGCTCCCTTTAGAGATTCATGGTTCACAGAGCACACAATGTCTGCGCCATCATCCTCCCGGGTGACCTGGAAGGTGACTGAGCTGCTCACGGTGAAGGTTTTGCCATTGGGATCTTCCTGTATTCGGGTTGGTTCCCCTAGAGAGCAGAAACAGACACACACTCGCACACACACATAGACACAGAGTGAGCCCTAACATGCAGAGATTGTGTGGGCCCCACTGTAGACATACAGATGGTGCGTCTCAACTCAGGCAGACTTAGGAAGTTGTGAAATGGATATGTACACACAAGGAGGATGGAGTCCCCAACACACGCGCACGCACGCACACACACACACACACACACACACACACACACACGACTGTACACAGAATATCTGTCATTCCCCTTTCTTCTTCTATATCATGCCTTATGTGCACATACACAGGCATATAGACATGTGCCCCTCACTCCCTCTCTCCTCCCCGCTGTCCCAGCACCACCTCCTCCTGTCACCCCCAAAGCAGGAAGAACTTACCATGAAGCTCTTGGTCACCCTTCCTCCAGGTGAGCTGGGCTGCAGGTTTGCTCCCAGAAGACTGACAGTTTAGGGTAGTTGTATCCTTTTCCCGTAACGATGACTTGTAGCCAGTGATTATGGGCTTTTGTGGGATTCCTGCCATGGATAGGGGATGGCCGGGATAGGAAAGACAAGCACCCTGAGGTCACACCTCATCTCTCCCTGCCGAGGTAGACTCTCTGAGGGTTAGGATATCTGAGTTCTATTTTGGTTTATGATGGGTAGAAGGCTAGAGAAATTATCTTTCTCTTTGATAAGAGAAAGACCACCCCAGGAGGACAAGATATGGTGGTGGGAGATTTACCATACCTGAGATGATACATGACCCAACAACCCAAAAGCACAGCTGGGTGGCCACAGATATATGTGAGGCTCAGGGGAGCAAAGAAGGAAATTAAAATGTAGGACCAAGATGAGAGCATGCAAACAACTGGGGTACTCATCTTGGAAATTATAATCATACACTGCACCTACTCCTCATGTTTCCCTTACACAATCTTGGGAGGTAAGTGGAACAGACACCACCATCCTTTTGTTACAGGTTAGGAAAGTCAGGCTCAAGGAGAGTAAGAGATTTGTCCCAGAGCAAACAGTAAGTAAAGGAGAAAAGATTAGACCCCAGCACTCTTTGCATTTCATTCCATTGCAACGGAAACACACGCTGAACTATCCCAAAATGCTTGGAGACTTGCTTGGCTCTAGGCTGCTTCAGGGGCCCACGCAGGGAGATTTGTTTGCAAGGAATCACGCTGTGGAGACACTGGGGTTTGGGAGCCTCACCGAGCACGGTGACGAGGGACTTGGCAGTTCTCACGGGCATAGTGAAGATGGAGCAAGTGTATTCACCCTCGTCTGCCAGGGCCACGTTGCTGATGCTGATGCTGAGCTCATGGGGCGTAGATCTAACCAGCTGAATCCGATTATCCCGAAGGGCTGGGGGAAATTGGGAGAATTGGAAGCAAGGCTTTTACTGGTGACTTTCATCTTTATCTTCCAATCCCAGGCCAGCTTTTTTTTCAAGAAAGGGTCTAGTGTGGTTTGGGGCAGGGGAAAGAAAAAAAACTGCTCCTGAGTTTGAGTAGTCTTTCGTTTATCCAGTTACTTTCCTGGGCCATTGGCCTCAGTAGCCTCAGAGATAGTCAGAAAAGTAGGTTGGATTTGTGGGCCACATTGGGGCAACACTGACATCAGCTGTCTCTTAGGGCTCCTTTGGGGTGAGTCACTCCAGGACCCTATAAGACCATGCATGGCCTAGGTCAGAGCCGTAATTATGAAGTTTCTCTGGAACCAGCTGAGGAGCCCATGGCCTGTTGCTTCCCCAAATAGCATCCCTTCACGTTTCTCAGCCTCTGGATTACAGGGACATTTCCTCTCAGCTCTGCAGCCCCCTTCCCCAACCCACATTTCCCATGGAGGCAGATAACTCATGGGACACTACCTCTCTTCTCCCCAAAGTAGAGAGTCTGCTGGGCAGGGTTAGACCACTGCAGGGATGAATCCTCATGATCTTTGACTTGGCACTTGAGCACCACGGTGCCACCAGCCACCACTGTCTCATCAGATGTCCAGGGCTGACTGTCTGCAGGAGTAGAATTGGGTTAGTTTCCAAAGACAGCACTAGCCCCTCCACCCATTTCTGGGTCACAGTCCACCTCATCTCATTCAGACCATCCAAGGCCCATGTCTCTGTATTCTCTTAACGCATCATGGGGGAAGGAATAGAGGTGGGGTGAGGCAGGGGAAGACAGACCTTACTTCCTCTTGCTTTGAATGCACAGAAGAACAGTCACTTGTTGAATATTTGCTCAATGAACTGACAGGGCCACAAACATTTAGAGGGATAAAGGCACCCCAAATCTACACATACCACTCCCCATGTATATTTTCTGATAGAGTTCTACCATTCACCTTTGAAAACACACATACGAATCTGTCATTCTGTTTTACCTTCCTGCCACCACCTGCATATAAGGGCAAGAACAGAAGTGGTTGTAATAATGCCCAAACTAAAAGCAAAGAAAAGGCCAACCCCCAAGAATGTGGGTTGCACATTCATTTACACAAGAGGTAGCTGATAAAACTGCAAAATAAACAAAAAAGACTTTTTAAAGAACTTAAAACGTTTTCACACAGACTTTTCAATTCCTCCAACAATAATTTCCCTTCAACCATCAGCTCCCTTAACATATTCCTTTCAGTATCAGTACTACCCGCCTCCCAAATCAACACACAAACCCAAATCACTATCCTGACGTTATTTTAAAGAATAATGGATTAAAGTTTTCCCTTCGATGTGATAGAAATATGGTTTCTAATCCCTCTCTACTTAGTCAAGTTAAACAAAAGAAGGACTAGTAAGATATCGTGAGGATGGGTCATTTGAATCCCAAATGTGCCTTCTAATCAGGCCTAGCTGTGAGTCCCTCAGTCTGTGTGACACTTGCTTCCTCCACCCAATGTTGTCCCATGTTCCCCAAAGCATGGATTCTGATTCCTAATATTGATCCCCTCATCTTCAGGTCTGACTTCCTGTGACCCAATGGCACTGACCTCTGCAGAGCTAAAATAACACTTTCTAGCTCTGATTCCTGAAACATCCACACAATTTCTTCTATGGTACTAAGTTACTTAACCAGCATTGTCACCTCTGAATCAGAAACCAAGAAACGTACTTTCGACACTCCCTGATTGAGCAATTTAAAACAATCCCCATGCTCCCTATGGCACCAAGCTTACCCCTGCCCTATCTGCTTATTCCTGTCTTTCCTGGTCACCAGAGCTCCATTTCCAAGGAATATTCAATGAGCGTTCCTAGCAGAGAAGGGGCCCTGAAGAGTGAAGGTGGCACCTGCCAGAGCTGACACCAAACACCAACGCTTCTGAGTGGCTGTCTCCAAATTGGAGCCCAAAGCTTGGCTGCTAGTTTTAGTGTTTAGAATCATAAAAATTAGAACTGATAGGGATCTTAGGGATCATGGAATCCAATTCCCTCATTTTACAGATGTAGACAATGAGGCAATGGAGGCGAAGTGATTGCTTAAGATCATTCTACCCATCAGTGATTCTAGTTAGGACTAGAATCCTGACTCTCGAGGCAGTGCTCTTTTCACTGGAATGCGCCTCAGGTAATCATCTAACTTGAGAATCAAAACTACGACTTCAATGTTAGCAAGCCAGAGACTGAGCCGGCTGACTAAAGGTGGAAATGATATCTTCCTTAAATATCTCAACGAAAGGTTTGGGAAACCTATCATTTACTGCTAGCCATATGCCGATTTTTGACTGGTAATCCCATTGTCCCTCCATTGTTCCTTTTGAAGAATTCTATCTTGATTGTGTCTTTCCAGAACCTCTTTATTCTGAGTAATACACTCCTCCTGGAATCATTTTATTTTTGGAAAAAGGTGTTAGGGATACAGAGGTCCCTGTACCGGAGTGAGGGAAGGAGGAGTAGGTGCCAGAGGAGTTGGTGGTGTAGAACTAAGCACTAAAATGTCAAATGGAGACGGGGAAGAGTTGTGTGGTAATGAGTGGAGTTGAGAACACAGGGTGGAGGCAACATGAGTGGGGGATGATGTGAGGATGGCGGAGGGAACTGCGGGACATTGAGATGAGGGGGCCTGGATTCTCACCTTGACTGGCCAGCATGTCAGGGCTGCTCCAGACTGTGGAGCTCATGGCCTCTTCGAGTGGAGCCAGAGTCCCCAGCTCCAAATTCTGCTCTTGCCAGTAGCCTGGGGAGAGAGTCTCCATGAAGGATGAGCCCTACATGTAAGCTGCTACCGTTTGGGATCTGTACTTTCATTGTTGAGGATAGGGGAGAGGACTGGCCCCTGTGAAAAGCAGGTTCACCAGGGTACCTAAGAGAAGGTGGCTTTCTCACAAAAGGGGGAGATTAACTCAAGTCCTGAAAAAGGAAGTGAAGTCTTCCTCCGAAGGGGTGAATTAAAGGAGGATGCTAAGCTTTGGCAGTCAATCACATAATGTTAGAGCCAACAGAGATCTTAGAGGTCATCTGGTCCAGTTCTCCCAGTTCACAGGTGAGGACGCTGACGCCCACTAGGGTTAAAAGTGACTTGGCGAAGGTCATACAGAAACAGGAAAGATAACCAAAGACTTTTCATTCCTGATCCGGGATTCTTACTGCTACACCAAATTATCTACTAAAATAATGACAGGTTTAATAATTAAAAAGTACGTTCCTATTTAATCCTTTTAATAAACCAGTTAAATAAGTACGTTGGTATTATCACTTCTACCTTGAAGAGAGGAAACAATGAAGTGACTTGCCCAAAGTCCTACAAACAGAGGAACAAAGACTGGAAATTAAATGCCTGATTCCAAATCCAAAGCTCTGTTTCAAGGTGACACCCTTAGCACTGAAGACACAGACCACAGCTGGGGTTGAAAGTTACCCCACGCCTTCCTAGATTGTTACCATCTATCCGGTGCTACGACTCTCAAGCTTTCCTCCTCCACTCTCAGCCCCACTCACCATTTTCTATCACTGACTCTGCTCCCTCATCTGGCACAACACACGCCCAAGACTTGAGTCACCGGCTCTCTTCCTAGTAGGTGTAGCCCCTAAACCCTTTTGTGAAGTGCTGTATAGTTTCCATGGCCTATTTTCCCCAACTCAACCTGAGAGACGGAGGGACAAAGAAACCGGCCCTGAGAATCTTTACAGGATCTCCCATTGCAAAGTCAGTAGCCAATCACATGCGCAAAATTCAGTAACGTCATCGGCTGCTGAGCAGAGTCCGGAACTGCTCCTTGTCCCGGGCCTGGAGTCAGGCAGAACTTCGCCAATTGTCCCAGCGCGCCCGCTCCAGAGGCAGCGGGGGAGGGGGGGTGGGAGAGGAAAGGACGAGAAGGGGGGTGATGGGACCGAGGAGGATGGGTAGGGGAGGTGGGGAGGGTACGGGGTGGCAGGGGTGTGAGACTAAAAAGATAAGTGGGACGTGGTCTTAGGGTCCACGAGAAGAAAGGGGACGAGGAAGAGAGTTGCAGAATCAAAGGGAAAGAAGGGTGAGGGAGAGGACAGAGTGGGGGAGGGAGGGAAGGGAGTACCGGGGAAGGGAGAGGGGTGGGGGAAGGGAGAGGGTGTTAGAAAGAGTCCTAGCCTCGGGACAGGGCTCTAAGATAGCTTCAGAGGTTCACTGGCCTTCAAGGAGACGCCTCCCCTCTCCACAGTTCCTCAGACATGCTCCAGGAGGTTTGAGAAATGACTCTGTTCCCGAACAGGAGAAGCGCTAATGCCCAAATGGGGGAGGGGGAGTAAAGCAGTGGAAAAAAAAAAAGAGTATCTGTAACAGGTAGAAGTAGGCAAGAAAGCGAACAAGGAAAGTGTTGGTGAAGAGAGGCAAGAGGATGGGAGAAGGAAAGGCGGCCAGGAAGAGGCCAAGGGCGCTCAGATCCAACAGAGAGTCCCCCTGGGTGCCCTCGCCCTGCTGCCTTCTGTGGACATCAAGAATGGAGGCAACCGGAAGATGGTGAGTGTCTAACGGTATTTTGCAGGTCGTCTGTTTGTGGGCGCTTCCACACACAGTGGGAAGCCAAACTGGTTGTGCTAAAGCTTGGAATGGTGGAGGGACAGGGAGAATCCAGAGAGGGGTCAGTGCCCCACACCACAGTATTGGTACCTAGTGCGCAAAGTAAGCACTAAATAGACCTTTGCTCAAATGGATAAAATAGCCATCTCCTATGCTGGCATAGGGCTTTCAGTTTGCAGAGTGGATTTTCAATCATGAATTTATTTCATGTCAAAACAACCTTGAGGGAGAGGCAGCTAGATAGAAGCACTTTTTAGAGATGAGGTTTAGAGAGGTTCAGTGACTTACCTAAAGGCACACAAGTAACACCCTCTCAAGGATCCTCTTTCTCCTGCTGGTGGTGCACTCAAAGCTTTTTCAACAGCTTCTGTTTCTTGTAGCATTTCAGTCCATTGTATTGCAATTTACTTGTTTAGTTATCAGCCTCCTCATCTAAACTCAGAGTTGGTGAAGAGAAGGAGCCTTCCCTTATTCATCTTTGTATTTTCAGCACTTAGCCCAGAGTGGGCTCTCAGTACATTTAATTGGCTCTGGTAATTCATTCAGTCACGACTGGCACTCTGCTGTGTCCATTCTTATTCAGGCAGAGCATGTCTTCTGTCCAGATAGCATAGGTTTAGTCTTCATTCTCTTGCTCCTTATTTCATTTGTGCTGTTTTCTGCCTTCTTCTCAGTTGCTTTTCTCCTTCCTTATATTCCTTTCATCCCTCCCCTCCTCCTGCATTTTGCTGGCATTTTTTTTTTTTTCTGAATAGGATGAATAAGTGAAATGATGATGTCGGTCATTCAAACTAAACTGAATTGTTTAGATGAGGGGTCTGATAACTAAACAAATAATCTCCAATAAATGGCATATTGGGGATATGCTTGATATACAGTATTGTCTCTGTAGGTTTACAAGGAACTCACTCTGGTTTGTTGTGTTTTAAGAAACTAATTAAGAAGTAGCTGGGTTGTTTTTTTTCTTCCTCCTGGGGGTCATACTTTACCTTGTAATTCTCCAAAGTACTTATGATCTCATGTCTCCTCTTGAGAACTGTCTGTTAATATGCCTGAAAGTTATCTTGCTGTTTTTATAAAATTGTATACCTGTAATGATAAATTCCGAAGAGCCACTCCCCTGGGTGCAGATGAGTGATTATAATGTTATTTACAGAAACATGGAAAAATGGCAGAAATTATAACCTGGAATGGAATGTGAAAGCCTTGTTCTTTGGATTTAGAGCTTGCCAGTTGTTTGTGACATCAGCATAAATTCCCTCAATGGATTCAGACTCCAAAGGGAAACTTAAGAGCGCTCTGAAAAGGTGGCATGCAGTTTGAAGTGGAAATAATGACAGTTCTGCTCAGGCAGGGTCATTGGAAGGAAATGCAGACTCCACAAGACCGTTAGTAAGGGGAGGCCCAGGTTAGTCACATTGAAAAACAGATAAAGAGAGCTCCAGTCATATGGGTCATATTGTTTCCCTGCTTAGAAACCCTCACTGACTTCCCATTGTCTGCAGATGATATCCAGATTTGTTAGCCTGGCTTTTAAGATCCTGCACGGTCTGATGCCAATATGCCTTTCAGCTTTGTCTTTTCTTTACTTCACTCACCCCATATCCCAGACATATGACACTATTTGGAATTCTTTCTATAAACCCTTTCCTTTCCTGCATACATTCCCTTTTCCACAGTCACTCTGTTGATAATGCTCTTCACCCATCTTCACACATCTAAGCTCTAAAAAGCCTATTTTCTGTGGCACTTCCTTCAGGAAGGCTCCCCTGATTCCCTGATTGCCTCAGATGGAAATAATTTCTGATTTTTTTCTGAGTCACGACACTTTATCTACTTTTTTTAAATTATGCATCGCTCTTTACTTTGTACTGCAAGTTTCGCTTTCTTCCTAAATTTTAACGATTCTGCAGGTAGGGTTGATATCTGATTCGTCTCTGTATCTGGTACTGGCCCTAATACAGCATATTGCACTTAGAAGGTGCTTAACGAGTATTTATTTAATAAATGAATCAAAGATGCTTAACATCTTCAACTGCGAGAACTCGGTTCAAAATCTGCCAGTGAAGAGGAAATAGCAAACCAAAAAAGCTAGGAAGAAATGGGCCAAGGAAGAGGGTAGATCATCTAGAAGCTGAAGCTCTATAAGTTTACAAGATGGGTGGAAATCTCTATTTATTGATTACCTTCTGTGTGTCATGATCCAAGTGAGGTGCTCTATATTCATTATTCCAGAGTAACCCTTTAAATAGGTATTATTATGCACATGCTAAGGATGCGTTAACTAAGACTCAGAGACTAACTAAGACTCAGAGAAGTTAAGTAACTTACCCATATGATGCATCCAATAAGTGTTAGGATAAACTTGGATCTCTCTGACCACAAAGCCCAGACTTTCTGCATATCTTCAGTATACTGCCTCCCTTTGCAGGAGCATGTGCTGTGTGTGTGTGTGTGTGTGTGTGTGTGTGTGTGTGTGTGTGTGGGGGGGGGGGGAGGGCAGAGGTTATGTGTGTGTGTGTGTGTGTGTGTGTGTGTGTGTGTGTGTGTGGTGGGGGAGGGCAGAGGTTATAGGTAGAAAGATTCCTTCTTGCATTGCTGGCCTGGGGGTGCTCACCTAAACAAAATTCACAACGCTTACCTGCAATATGGTAAAAATAACAGTGTAGCGAGTTGGAAATGGGTGCTTGTGGTGGTGGTGTGATTTGTATCCACTGAATTGCATTTTTAATTGGATTTCTCGGTGTGTCTTCATCTACATCTTTGGGGGCTCACCCCAAAGGCCTTATAATTTGGAATGATTCTTCAGTTAACCAAGCAATAGACGTGTCTGGTTAAAACGAACAGAATGCCCTCACGTTTTCATAGCACTCTAGCACCTAGGCTACGAACTAAGATTGTCTTCTTATTTGCTTTCAGTTGTCTGGAGGGTTTCTTAATTGGTCTATTTACTCATGGGTTCCAGTAGCTTTAAGACTCCCAGCATTTTAAAGGACAAAGTAGCCCTTTTACCCACTGATTTCCTCCTGATTAATTGTTCATATTAAGAGTAGCAGAGGTGGGAACCAGGGACTTACTAATGTGCCTTTTAAAGCATACATTGGCACCTCTGATTTCATTTTTCATCCATAGTACAGGACCTCACACATAGTAAGTGCTCAATATTTATTGGATAAATAAATGAGTAACTCAAATTAATAAAAATGTATTATGTTTCCAATTTAAGTGATGCTAGTAAGGAAGTTTATATGTCAGTATAACCCCTTATTGCTTGGTTTATGTATCTTCCCTGCCCTGTCTGTTTCGGGAATCTACATTGCATGGGCCTTAGGGCCATGTACAGGGTCACAGGTGCACATTTGGGATGGTGGGACAAGGGGACAGAGCTCCCCTGCATAACTGCTGCTGGCCTTGCCAGTGCTTGGGTCCAGAACTCCACTTCCCAGATTACAGAGAACACCAACTCCCCGAGTGGGAGTTGATGGTGATGGTGATGATGATGATGATGATGATGATGATTCAGCATTTCTCTAACTCCAGAGTTAAAAATACTCTTCATCCCAGCCTACTTGTTATTCCTCACGACTACCATGACAGGTGGGTGGAGGAGTGTTATCTCCAAGGGAAAAACACATTGGGGGCTATGGCCCAGAATGCTGAAGGGACCCACTTTTAGAATGGTTTACCCACCCCCATCACTGGGCTCCCTGACCAGGTGATCTCACTCTGATTCTTCCCTAACACTAGCTATGCAGTGAATTCTTATATGTATTTTGATCACACACTGAAGAGAAAGGCCATGAAATCAGAATTAGAACTCAGCGCCTTAATCTTTTCTTTACGCGCAGAGCCACATTTTTCTTTAGCAGTGAATGTCTGCTTCCGCATTTGGAGGAAAGTGGACCAGTCTCATCTGAGGCCTGATTTAATAGATAATTCCAAGATTTGGGAGGGGAGTTACTTTGACCTGAGTAACTTTAGAGCACAACACCCTGATCACAAAGGACTCTCTTTAAACTTAATTTTCTACATTTGCTCTTAGGTTGCCAGGAATTATGCTGCTTCTGCAGAAGTTACTGTGTAGTTTCCTAGTCTAAGACACTGAGGGCAGGAGTGTCAAAACATTCTCTCACTTCCTGCTCTATGTTCCTTTCTAACTTTGTCCTCCCCAAGCTCCCAAATCACTTCCATTCCCAATGTTATAGTGCGGTCAGACGAAAGAAAGCTGGGGCCATAGAGGTAAGAGTTATTCTGTCATGGGGGCTTGTCTGTCTTTTCAGGTGTACTTCCTTCCTTTCCTGTTGCTCTTCAGGGCAGGCCCCTGTCCCGTCACAGGCAGTAGGATCCCCTAAAGGATCTCCTTGCTCAGCTCAGATATGCTCCGGCTCACATCCACTTCAGAGCCTCACAGCTCAGTCACGCTTCAGCTGCCTGCCTCCCTGATCTAGGCCTCCTCTCCAGCTCGCTGGCGCCTCCACCCTTTCTGGCTTGAGCTGCTGAGACCTTGCTCCTTTGTGTTCCCTCCCTCCATTATTTCTGTTGCTGTCTGGTTTTCCCTCCTGGAGTCTTGTTTATCTACTTTCTCTCTGACTCCCAACAGCCTCTTGGGCCCGAAGTCACTACTCTCTGGGTGTAGCTTTACTCTCCCAGGAGGCGTACACGATATAAGTGAAACTGGAAGGTGAATAGGGTGGGGAAGAGAACCTTCCCTGTAAGAAGTTCCTACTATACTGATTAGCCTCATAGCTTGGTAAAGTGTGGCCAAGAGGTACAGACTTATAGAACCAGGGATCCTATTTTGTTAGATGATCCAAGAGATTTAGGTTTGGAAAGGACGGATCTGGGCTCAAACAGGTTTATTACTGCATGAAGGCAGATACCTTTTGGTTCCATCCTAAGCAGTTGTTGAAAATGAAAGGCTTTTGTTTCCTGGGTTTGGAATGGTGTGGGGCTTAGCTTTTCTAGGCTGCATGAAGAGGAGGGAATCTTTAGGGTACTTGGCTAGTTTGGCTAGCTTGCCTACGGTGGGCGTGAGGGTGGGGTTAAAACAAAAAGCACATCTTGATGTTAACCCTCTTTTCACTGAAAAAAAAAAAAGTTATTCCAAATGTTTTCCTATATCCAAATGTTAAAAAAGTATACAAGTTTAAGATGCCGTAACTATGTTTGCTAAAACCCTGCAGTCAATTTGCATGTTCTAGTCATTTTCTACTGACCCCTAATGGCCAGAGGTGGTTATTCCTAAGATCTTTCTGAGTCTTCTAGACAGAGGATGGAACTGATGTCCTTTCTGACTCCCTATTACCAAAGTTCAGTAATTCCTTGCCTTCTCTTTCTGCACCTCATTCTTCCTAAAATATTTTACCGTCTATGATTCTTAGAAGCATAGACTTTTAGAGTTGATTAGAATCTTAAGTAGCATCTAGTGCAAACTTCCCATTTAAAAGATGAAGAACCTCAGAGAGGCTTAGAAACTTAAGCATGGTCACACAGGCAGCTAGTGGGAGCTGTGGTTATAACCCCAGTCTTCTGTTCTCGTTGCCATTTGATAGCAGTCCTGTGAACTAGCTAATTTGGAAGTTAAGTTGCCATTTAGTGTGATTTTACTTCCAGTGACATCCACTCTTCCTGCTTCCCATCTCCCTGTGCATTGTAGTGTGGGACCCCAGGACCCTAGATCTCAAGGGAAGTAACTCTACTAAATGCCGGGCAGGTTAGAGAAGTTGGGGTGAGATGAGGAAGGAGTCCCTGAAGGTGCGAAGAATGGCATCGTCACAAATGTCAGGGTCTTCATGGCAGATTCCGGTTCTCACAAAAAAGGAGGCCATGGGGCAGAAGCCACTTCCATGCCCTTTAGGAGTTAAAAGGGTGATGAGAAGGACAGGCCGTGTGTACGTGTGCGTGCTAGCATCTGTGTGGTGGAGAGCTGGAGGATGCTACCCTGATTGTGATGTGGGAGACAGAGACTAGAAGAGAGAAAAACGCAGAGGAGCTTTTCCTATTCTTGAGCTAGTGAGAGAAAAAATCTGGAGGCAGAAGTGGGCTTGCAGTAGGCTGAGGGGGGGGCTCTCAGAGACTTAGTTAAGATTCTGAGGAGCAGAGACTGGGAAGTGGGTGGCAGAGAAGGAGGTGGGGACAGCTGTTGCTTTGATTTGCTATTGAGTCAGAGTTCTCGGTGCATTAGCACTGGGAGGGAGCCCTGGGCTGGCCCCCAACAAAAACAAGCCCCTCTGGAGCCAATACTGTGTTGTAGTAAGAACTGCAGTTGGGAGACAGAAAGGAAGGGGATCTAATCCCAAAAAAGCCCCTTCCTCACCTTAGCACCTACCTTCTAGGACTGGGCTCTGTGCTCCAGACAAGCGTCTAGTGTTCTGTACTAAGAGGCTGGGGGGAGGTGATGAGACAGAGCAGAACGGATTGGCTCAGTAAGGGCTGCTAGAAGCATGGGTTCTGTGCAGGGCTTTGACTTTCATCAGTTATTTCTCAAGCAAGTCCCTAAGGTAGGGCATGAAATCACTCCAGTTGAAGACAGCCTTGAGCCATTTTAGAAGTGTCCTTTTACCCCTATCTCCTCATTCCCTTCCCACCGTGCTCACATACTCAGAAATCACAACAGGTATGACCTGGAGTCTGTATTCTAGTGCAATAAAGAGTCAGGAGTCTAGACTTTGAACTCTCAGATGTCCCTTGAACCAAGTGCAGGCACTTTTATACCCTTTCCCTAAATGTATCTAGCTGCTTTCACACGTATGTAATAGAACTGGGGAAAAAAATCACCCCATCTTAGGAAAATACTTAGGAAAGAATACATAACAGAGTCAGCGTGGAGCAAATGAAAGCATAATTCAGTTTAACTTGTTGGAAAATATGTTTAGCTATGAGAAAATAAGGACTGAGAATGGGAGGGAAAGCCCAGGGACCCTGGGGAGAAGTAAAGAGCAGATTCCCTGAGGAATCTCCAACCAGGTGCCAAAGCCTTGCTCCTAACCCTCCAGAGCCTCCATACCTGTTCGAGTGCATGGATGCATTCCCTTCTCAACAAGCTCTATCTTATTCTTTGCTCTTTAATGTGGCACTTTAGATATTTCAGGCTGATGGCTTGGTGTGGCGGGATAACAATGCTGTGGAAAAGTTTAATTTGTTAGAAGTCAGGCAAGAAAGCATTCATCTCGGCTGGCTCTCATTTTACGGACTTGTTTCTCTTCACTGGGTCATCAAGATCAGGGTGTGGATGACAGGTTCAGGGCAGTGATCAGGAAGACCACATGGCAAAAAAGGTGGTCTGCTCTACACACACTACTCTGGGCTCCCCTCTTCTGCCAGTCCTAGCTGAGATGTAGTCTCTGCCCTTCACTTTCCTCACCTAAAAATATATTTTTCGGCAGGTTGTTGTTCAATTAGCCTTACTTTTGGCCTTCCTGGGAATTTAACCCTTCTGTGAGATAGACACATTCTTCCAAGTCTGCAGACCTCACAGTTCCCAATATGGCAAATAATTGTGTTCTGACCCAAAGAGCTCCTCTCCTTAAATCTTCTTGAGAGTCTCTTCTTCAACGTGGATATACATTCGATTTTGTTTCCCAAGATGCACATATATTCCACCCTGGTGACCCTTTTTTTCTCCTTCAGTATGTGTCCCTCACTACACACATGACAACTACAATTTTCACTATTTGTATCTCTGTTTTCATTTTTTTTTGGTCATCAACATAGCATTTTCTTGTGACCCAGATACAGAGCCCTTTTCACAAGCCCGTTATTAATCAAAACCCCTAATGTCCAGCAAACCATATGGTTTAAACTCAGAGATCCTCCCCAAAGCAGAATTCAGGCTCTCTCTCCTGCTCAAACTCCCCAGGAGAGGGCCAGAATCCTCTTCTCCCCAGGGCTGAGGCTCAGTCCATCTGTCACTGATACTGGACTCCGGGGCTTGGAAACCAGAAGAGAGTTGGCATTAAGCAGCAGTTGAGGATAAATGAGAATGTGTGAGGCCCATGGGCTTAGTGATGGTGTTTTTTATATTTGTTTGAGATTATAGGATGGAGATTAGAGGAGGGAATATATAATATGTGTTTGGAAATATCTCATCCTTAAGAACTAGAGTAAGAACTAGTAAGAACAAGTGAGTATAATTGTCTGACTGTTAAGTTTGCATTTGCTGAGGGACAAATGATTAGGAGCAGATGGTAAAACGGTACCCTCATTTTATGAGAATGAGAGAACTTGACTCTAGGCTCTTCAAAGACTGACCTAGGCTAGGCTAAGTCTTAAGTTACTTGTCATTGATGTATTTATTAGAGGTTTGCTGGGTTTCCAAGGAGTATCGGGTATTTAAATCAGAGACTCAGTAAACCAGTTCACCTTCTGGAGCTTTTTACTCTGTCTGAGGCTTTGGCTGGAATTCTAGAATCCAAATTGGAAGCAAAGAGCCAGGTCCCAGAAGAAAAATGAACACAAGAAACAAGGATCTGCATATTCCCAATGAAATCTGCTATTGGAAGTATAGTTCTCCATTCTATTTTGCTAACACCTGGGACTATATGAAGGAAATGGAGAACTAAGTAATGGCTAGCTTAGAGATGAATGGCTGAGATGTCAGCCTTCATTTCTTTTTCTTTTTTTCCCTAGGGTGAGGTGATGCATCTGACCTTTCTGACCCTGAACTGGAAGTAAATGAGCCAAAGGTGCTTATAATTAGCGATCAATACACAATTAGTGTAGGTCTAGCTGGGGTAAGGAAAAATAAATCCTTAGAGAAAACAACATTTTATTCTTTATATTATTTAGCTTTCTTATTCTCCTGGAGATGTCCAGGAGAAAGATGGAGAGAGATGAGAGGGCTAAAGAATCCCAGAGGTAAGAGCTCACATAGAAGAATGATACACATATTGAAAAAAAATGTTGGAGTCTCTGCATTAGAATCCTTTCAGAAACATGTCTGCTCTTTATGAGAATGGGGTCTCAGGGAGATGAGTAGATGGGAGAAACTCCAGCTGTTACCATAACCCTAATTCTGTCTTCTTGAAGGCTCGCTCATGGAGATAAATCACTTCCATTACCTGTCCTTGAGGAATGAAGTTTCTCCTTGTATCAAAGAAGGAAATGGAAGAGGGGTCCTGGAAATTAATTCTGGAAACCTGTTTCCCCAGCCTCACTCTGGTGTAGGTCATTCATAAGTGTTAACTATTATATGAACTATTGTGCAAAATTGACATGGGGAAGTCAGCATTTAGGGGAAGAGAAGCTTGTGTAGCTTTGATGTGACGGGAGGAACATGTTGGCTGTCTAGTCTCAGACTGGCAGGGGCTGAGCATTCTCATTGGGATCATTGGCAGATACCCCAAAAGAGTAGCAGAGTCCAGTTTATAAAGATCCAGCTCCTGAGATCTGGCCAAGGACTTGGACTCTGGGATAGGATGGTTATATTTAAGGCAATGTAGTCTGTACTAGATGGTTATAATGATGAGGGGCATGAGTCAGGGATTTGATATTTATCTTCTATGCCTCTCATATATTGAATTCCTCTGTTATCTATTCTGATAACCTATGCTGTATGTTGTCTTTATGTTTACTGCTAAGGCTGAGGGGACAGGAACAATGGGTACCATGACAGGACAACTGGTTGTCAGGCTCAGAGTGGTGTTAAGAGGTACATGCTCATAAACTGAGTAGGACTCATTTTGCATTCCACATTTATAGTGTATATGTGGTTATAGTATATGAGCAATGCTGTCTCAATCTAAACCACGACTATTTGTAGTTCTGTTTTAAATCTATGAGTCCATATATGGCAAAACATTCAGTTCTTTTGAGGCCATTTGAGGTCACTCTATGTCCTAGTCTGCTGAACACTGCAAACCACACTTCTTTTCAACCTCAGTATTATTTGCTCTTTCTGTCCCCTTCCTACAGGGGATTAGGTGGTTATGAAAACTCTCCAGATCTATATCTACAGGTCTTGTTTACCTCTTTCTGGTGGGGCAGGTCAGGGATCATAACCAAGATCTTGTGTGTGTTTGTGGTAGGGGAAGGGAAGTTCCAGCCCTGTTCTGAGGGCTGCAGTGTAGAGAGTAAAGAGATTAGGAGCTTGGATGGGAGCAGGACCACGGAGAGCAGCAAGAAGAGCCTGGAACATCCCTGTCAGGGGCTAGCACCATGGAGAGCTCAAAGCACCTGTGGTTTGTTCCACAAAGAACAGGGCGACCAGGATCATAGGTTAAAGCAGGCAGCTCTCAAACAAACCAGACATCAGGGCTTCTGCTAGGATCACACCACACACATCACTTGCTCTCAAAGGCCTCCTGAAGTACTCTGTTTGAACCTGCCACACATACAACCAAGAGATTGTGCTAACAAGTGAGGACCGCCACCAGACTGAGTTTGTCAACATGAGCCTCAGTAATTATGAAAATTACATTAGTATCAGTCGTGGTGGAAGAGGTTTTGACTTGCTACAACGAATTATGCATGAAATTAATAGTATCTTTCAGTGTGGGAAAAAGAGCACCACAGAGCCTGTGTCCCCTCAGAGACACGCTAGGCATGAGGAAACCAAAATGTGTATTACAGTCAGATAGGGTATGAGATGTATCAGAGTTCGAGTGCTCTAAGGCACCCCAAATTGCTGTGAATAGTCAAGTCTTGATCAAACACAGAAAAATGGAATGGATTATGACTCTTAAAAAGGGTATTGTCCTCAGGACTTAGAGGCCTCTGTGTTAGTTGGGAAATTTGGCCACTCTCTTTAGACTTAGGGGAATTTCAGTAAAGGGACAGATAGTTCTCTCTTTCAGTACTTGTTGCTTCCATGAAGAATATGTAGCTTTAATGAGCTTATATTTTGTAAAAAATCTCAGCAGCTTCATGTGTTCAAGACTCTTGACAACTTGACTTCTCAGTGCTAGAATGGATGGATCTCCTTGTTATAACAGGATTGGATTGGGTTTTTACTTGGGTTATAAAACCTCTGAGCATCAGCTGGTTCTGACCTTGTAAAGAATCATCTCTGCTGCTGATCCTAGAGGGAAAAGCAGATCTTTGGCCCCAGAGACTTGTTCTCTATTTTACAATTACATGGAGTGTTTGTTCTTAATTTGACTGAGTTCTTAGAGACCCTGAATCTTTTTCTGATGGCTTGCTTTTCTGGTGGTATGTTTCTATTTCTTATAAGCATTCCCATGAGGATGGCTATTCTCGGAATTTATGGATGGACTTCTAGGACATGACCTTATCCAGGAAACAAAATGTTCCAGTACGTTGACCTATGGCCAATGATTAAACAGGAAATATTAACTTTTAGCATGAACAATGAAAGGAGAAGATATAATTTAAAAAACTATCTAATACCCTGGCTTTTTCATTCAGTAGTCAGTAAGGAGCTGGTCCAGTCCACAGCTTGCTTTCATGGAGAACCTGGAGGCTAGATTACCACTCTTCAGTGAAATTCCATTACTGAGAAATAGATGACAAAAAAGGGATTGTTGGGCTGGTTCTGTTGGAGTAGGAAACAACAAAGAATGTGACTAGCCACAGCCCCAGGGGTTTTACTATTTCTCTGATGAGAACTGTGATGATCTTTTCCTAGGTTATTCTTTTGTGACCTAAGGACAAGCAGCTTTTGATTCTATTGTATATATTATTTGGACTGCAAGAAAGTAGTAGTAATACCAAGGGGTACCAAAATCAGATCTAAGGATTTTCAGAGCAATGGCACAACTACTTAGTCTGCTGTTTCAAAGTGACCAGAGCACCAAAAAGATGCCATCTGTGGAATTTTATGGCTGCAGAACTATGAGTCATTCTTCAAGTGAATAGTGAATGTCTCCAACAAGGTGCTCTTGAAATTAGATTTGGCCCTCCTTTTCTCCTCAGTCGGAAAAAGAGAGAGAGAGAGAGAGAGAGAGAGAGAGAGAGAGAGAGAGAGAGAAGCCACCTAAGGGTAGTGAGCTGTCTCATTTACTGTCAGTCTAGGGCAGAGGATTTCAAACTGTATGTGGCAGAACCTCTGTCTATGCCTTAAGGATTAGGGGGAGTGTAGGGGAAGCCAAGAAGAAGGGTGAGAGGGCTCCAGGTCTTACTTATCTGTTTCAATAAGAGTAATTCTCCTTGGATCTTTTTTATTTATTTGATAAAGGAATTTCACATCTTTAAAGATAAAAGTGAGAAAACCACTGTACTAAAAGAAACTACTAAAACCAACAGTGCTGCCTAGCCCTAGGGAGAGCTTACGACAGAATCTTTGGTGTAACTGCTGGATAGGCAGCTGATATGCCACAGCTTGGACCCCACATCAGACAGACTGTATGATACCAGTGTCTCTCTGATGGTTTCAACCTCTTTGTGCCAGAAAATGCACATGTCTGAAGGGAGAGCATCTCCTTCCCAGGGGTTCCCAGCTGCAACTGGGAAGAGAACAGGAACAGAAACAGAACAGCTACAGCTGCAACTAGGAACAGAAACTGGATGGAGTAGGTCTGCCAAGCAGATCTGTGGGCAGCTCTAGAGTGAATGCCTGCTGGATTTCTCCGGCACGCTGGGCATGATCTCTGCACTGGGCACCTGGCCAGGGGGCTGCAGAATGGATGGCAGTGGACAGAAGGTCATTGGGAAGGGAAAGATATTCATGTGTGAGGCAGTGCAGTCCAAAGTTAAACTGCTATATCCTGGTATAAAGCAAAGTGAGGCTGCCCACCTGTCTGTCTCTGCACTAGATCAACTCACAGAGTGCTGGAAATAACTTGAAAAGGAAGAATCCAAGGAAGTCTGGTTACAATGTTGAATGTTGAGCTGCTCACCAGAAAGACAACCACAGAATACATTAAGTTCACAGGCCTTGTATCCCCCAAAGCTGGAGCTGCCAACTTCTACCAATACTAGTGGAGAAACGTGAGAAGGAAGGGGCAGGTGGCAAACTCTGAATATCTAAGCCATCCCTGAGTTTCCAGCCACAGCACTCATGGCCGGGTTCAGATAACAGTTGTTTGTCCTTCTCCAACCTCTCAATCCCTGTTCAGCCTTATGAAACCTAAAAAAAAAAAAAATGTATGCTGAACTTCAGGGAGCTGTATACCCCAGCAGCATATGAAGTTTGTTTTCCTCATTCTAAATGGAAATAGCCTCTCTGCCATACACCCTTGACCACTCCAGCATCCGTGTATTAGGATATCTTGTCCTTAAACTTTCACACCACGTCTCTTCTTGTTTTGGTCAAATGTTACCAGGTAAGCCATATACTGCCTAGCTCCCTGCCCAGGGACCTCAGGCCAAGTCAGGGGTACTAGACACACCTTCTTCATGATCCTGGGCAGAACGGCCTTAGGATCACCACCCATGAGCATTAAATCTATGCACCCAACTCCCCCATTAGAGTGGGTCTTTTTTTTTTTTTTTTTTTTTTTTTTTTTTTCAGTCCGCGGGCCTCTCACCGCTGCGGCCTCTCCCGCTGCAGAGCACAGGCTCCGGACGCGCAGGCCCAGCGGCCATGGCCCACGGGCCCAGCCGCTCCGCGGCACGTGGGATCCTCCCGGACCGGGGCACGAACCCACGCCCCCTGCATCGGCAGGCGGACTCCCAACCACCGCGCCACCAGGGAAGCCCCAGAGTGGGTCTTTTTTGATCCTGAAGCTAAGAAGTAGAATTAATTTAGATAGAAGATCATATGTGGTTGTGCCTCTTGTACATCAGTACATCCTGAGACATTACAACCAGACATATGTCCACTGTCTGCACAGATGATGCTCTAGAAGGAAAATGATGCTTGATTTGACTCTGTCTTGGGAACAGATCTCCCTCCCCATCCCCAAATTCTCAACCCCTCCTCCGGACATTCTCCATTCAAAATTTACTGCCTTCTACTCTTCCCTCAAGCCACTGCTCTGGTATATATATATATATATATATATATATATATATATATATATATATATATATATATGGATAAAGCATTTCTCTTCCTCTAAACCTTAAAGCCTGAGTAGGGGCTGGAGCCCAAATTGAAGACCAAGAAAGAATAGTGCAGTTGGTGAAGAAAGGCTTGGCTAGGGTATGGATTTTCTCTCTTCTCCAATATTTACATCGTAGGATTGAGCTCACAGCTTTCTGGGATGACTTCATTCTGTTTAGGTCTCAGCCTGGCCCCATCAGTTCCCATGGCCGAACAAGGGCAGTTTGGGTCATGCTTGTCTCTCTTAAACCCAGCTACCAGGATGGGAAGGCCAGGGGCTGCAGCTGAAAGTCAAGGCTTAGTAGAGACTCGTTATTGTGGTACATACACCCAGCAGCCTCTCCTTGCCTTGCACTTAGCCTGCCCTCCCTCAGGACTCTCTTCACCTCCTCAGTGAGTAGGGTCAGTCCTCTGGGGAAGGGGGATTCCACACAGGGGAGAGGAAGGGCTGCTGTCTCTATGGTGACTTGGGCAGGAACTCCCCTGGGGAGTGTTAATGGGTACAGAGTAGAAGGACTCAGCCAGCCAGCTGTAGGTAGGGGATCCCCAGTGTCCTCATACCAGCAGAAACTCCTTTATCATGATGGAGACAGGGCTGGGGGAGCAGGTCAGGCGAGATGGAGCAATTATTCCTCCAGCACCCTGGCTCTTCTCCTGTTTCCTTCAGATGAAATTCTCTACATCATCATCCCCAGTTTCAACCCCTCCCCTCTCCACCCCCGCCCCGCCCTGTGCCCATCCCTTCTGGCCACTGGGTCCATCACCCAGGAGCCGCCTCCCCTTTCTCCTCCCCTGCGGTTCTTTCTGTTTTTCGTTGGCATCTGGCCGGGCATAGCCACCACCTTCCCCTTCACTGTCCCCACATCCCTCGGCTCTGCAGAGGTCCCGGTCCCTCTTCCCCTCCCCCAGCCCAGCCTGCCTCAGATAGGGGCGGAGGAGACCGATGCATTCCTTTAGTCCCTTCACAGCCTGCCCTCCTTCCTCCGGGGACCTGAGGCTCGAAGCTGTGGCTCCCTTCCTGGTCTCCCTACAAACTGCCCCCTGCCACCCCACTAATCGTCAGCAGCCTTTAAGAAAGCTGAGGTGCCCCGACAGAGCTGACCTACATAGCCCGGTTCAGGGCAGGAGGGGGCCCCAAGTCCCCTCACCCCTGGCCCCGCCTCCTTCCCCCCCCACTCTCTTCCTTCATCTTTCTACCGTGACAAACCCAAGGTTTGAGTTCCTGACTGAAGCAAAGGGGGCTAGGCAAGACACCCCACCCCAAATTTGGAAAATCAATCCTTAGCCCAGGAAAGCTTTGGGTTTTCTATGCATCCTCCTCCCCAAATATCTTCATCCTTCCCTTTGCCCAGCCTCTCCCCACTGCCCCCCCCACCCCCCTCCTCCGCTCTCGTCTGGGTTTCTTTTACCAGCTTCTGCCACCGCTAGGGATGTTGCCATCCCGGGGCCCTCTCCGCCCAGTGTTGTTGTTTTGCTCCAAGGAGAAGCCCCCCACTTCCTTGCCCACGCCCCCCTCAAGAACCTCACCCAGGCTCCCTTCCCTGCCAACTCGGAGCTCCGCCGCGGGTGGTGGGGACGGGCTGGGGAGCAGAAATGTTTGCATACAGCAGTTTGGGGGATTGCACTGGCTACCCAACCCCTCCAGACATACATACACAAACAACCGACACACGCCCTGACTGAAACAGCGACAAATCTCACTCCGCCCCCAACACACACTGACACACACATACACACAGATACTGACACAGAAACGCAGAACCAGACACCAACACAGACGCGCACACCCAGACACACACACGGACATCAACACATCCATACCCCGGGATGCTTATAACAGACCCAAACCCCGACTGCACATGCAGACACACTCGACGGTGTACAAGGAGGGGGCATACCCGGCACACCCCACGATCCACAGAGACACGGACGCTCAGAGACAGACACAGGGGTATCAGCAGCGGCTGGCGACTTTAACCCCCGCTTCCAAACAAAGCCGACAGGCTCCCTCCGCCCCCGCAGCCAGTCGGAACCCCCGCCCCGGTCCCACCCCCCCCCTCCCCTGGCGCCGCCCCCTCCCTCA
>NW_006769379.1:83391-100825 GCF_000442215.2 Lipotes vexillifer
CGGAAGGGGCCCCCATCGCGCTTCCCGGCCGGCTCCCTGGCTGGGCGCTGGCGAGCCTGGGTCCCCAGGGGCTGGGGCTGGGAAGGGGGTAGACGACGCCACTGACCGAAAGGGCGTCCCCGAGCCGCTTCGGAGCCCGGGGCCGAGGCGGGGACCGGGAGGGAGCCGGCGCTGCTGCAGTCGCGGGGATTAAATAGGGCGCTCGGAGCAAACCATTCGGTTGGAGGTGGAGGGGGGGGTGACGGGGGCTGGGCTGGTCGCGGGGGGGACAGGTTGCCGCATTCCCCACGCCCCCCCCCCGCCTCACGCACCCCCTGCGCGCAGTCGTGGTGCCTTCCACCTTCTCCCTCGGGAGCTCCACCAGCCCGGCTCGGGCGTGGAGCAGAGGGAGAGAGCTGGCTCAGCAGTGGGACCTGGCGCCCACCCCTCTTAGGCTTGGGGTGGAGGGAGGGGGGGGTCGGGCAGGGCCCTGGGCCAACTGGGGGGATCGGCCACTGCCAGCCGGGGCAAGGGCGTGCCCACTAGCCCGAGATCCTCCAGCCCCACCCTCCCTCCTTTGGCAACCCGGGATCCCCAGGAGCCCTGGGGTTCCCCTATCAACAGTATGCCCAGGGACCTCTCTTCCATGGGTAACCAGTTACCCTGGTCATTCTCCAAAGCACTAACATCCCTAGTTCCTCTGACCAAATGAGCCCGTAGTTACATGCCCAGTAACAACTTGTAGCCCCAGGCAATTTCCTTTGAAAGGCATCTTCCAGCAAGCCCCCAGGCCATGGGAATCAACACTTCCCTCTATCCCTCCTCAAAGAAATTACTCCCCATCTAAAAACAGTGACTTCCCTTCAGACTCTGCCCAACCAAGCTGCCTACAAAGCAACTCAGTGGTTTCCCCCCTTAATCCTCCCTATTCCCCCACTTTACTCCCAGCCCTTACCCCCAATATTTTTCTTCTTAATATTTCAAAGGAGTTTGTCCTTCCTTCTCAAATTTTAGTGAGTAAGATTCCTGGGTGGATGATCCGATCTACAGACCCTCAGGAAGCTGCCCTCTTAAGGGCCAGTGCATCTGGGGTAATGCAGTTCTTGCCCCTGAGGCCAGATATAAGATGAATGAGAGAGGCGGGGTGTCTGTACTTGCTCTTGGCTCATGAGTGCCAAGCCCCTGGGGTTTGCTTTTTTTTGTGATTGAAGTTCTCTGGAAGAGTCTTGGTACATCTCAGAAAGAGATCCTTCTGAGTCAGTTTTGCTCAAACTTAGCTTTTGGGAATACATTCCTAAATTTTACAATCTCTGAATCAAAGAATTTTATGTATATAAGGATTCTTAGAAAATATTTGGTCCAATCCCTTATTACACAGGTGCAACTGAGATCCAAAGGGTATGAATTGATCTACCCAAGGTTATACTGACAATTAATAGTAGAAAACACAAGTGTTGGCTAGGGCATGGAATCATATGATTTTTAAAGTGCCATCCAATCTTGGGAGGCCAATTTTGTCCCTAGATGAGGGATCTGGGTGCCTGTCTTCTAAGTCCTGGACCAGTCCCCTCTCTGAACTGCCTGTACCTCACTGTGCTAATCTTCAACGTTTGGGTAATCTTTCCTCCTCTCAGACAGGCTTTCACAGCTGTTTGTGATGGACTTAATGTCTCTGTCACCTAGTAACTCAAGGACAAGGATGTGGAAAGTACTTCGTAATCAGTAAAGCTCTATATAAATGTTAGTCACTGGTGGAGAGGATGAGAGAGAATATTCTCCAGGAAGACCCTTGAGGATAGCCAGAAAGCTGCCCCTCTGTTTTTCTTCTCGCTGTTTGTGGAGTTTATCTATGGTTTCTGGGAGAAGGGCTCTGCCTACCTCTTGAACACCTCCTGAATGTCTGGGTGTTTATTAAGAATTATTTGTAAGAGTTTTTGACCACCTTGGGTTGGTTGCCTGACTTGCCTACCTTGACACATCTTAGTGACTCCAAACCGTTCTACTGCCCTGGGGTTCTCTGCCTCCCTGGGGGATCTCTGACACCTTGAAATCTGTGAGAGGCAAAGCTACAGGGAGGAGTGTGGTTGAGGGATACAAACACCCGGATGTAAGAGAGAGGTGAGACTGGGCTATGGGGTGGGGCAGGAGGGGAGATAAGGGGAAAATTGGACCTTCTGACAGAGGTGGGATTAGGTTGGCATGAGTTTAGTCCTTCAGAGAAAAGGAACGAGTGGGTGTGTTTTCAAAGAGAGAATACAGCTTCAGAGAAGAAGGATCAGGCTATCCTAGTTAAAGAGTCTTGATGGATAAAGAGTATTACCTTTGGAGCTAGAAGAAGTTTTAGAGATCATCTAAGTGGGATTAAGAGAGGACAGGTTAGTGTTGGGGGGAATGAGAGTGGGGATGGGTGGGATTGGGATGGCAGGATGTGGGATTAGGTCCCAAGCTCCTGTAACTAATCACCTTTTCCATCTGCTACTCTGCCAGTGATCCCCTTCTGCCTGTCCTTTAATTCTCTAAGGACTCTGCTGGTCTGTTCCCACCCTCTACTGTAACTGCACCGGATGAGAACCAAGGGTGGGAGGAGAGGGCAAGAGCTTTTGTGGAGAGAGAGTATTAAGAGCAAGCAAATGAGACTCTGGAATGCTCTTTTCCTACTGGCTCCTTCTCTTTTCTGCATCATTAGCATCAGTTTGGCAGCACTTTAGGCCCTGGGAATAGGAAGCCGTCATTGGCTTTTGGAATTATAGGATAAAAGAGTATTAGAATTGTAAGGGACCTTCAGGATTACCTAATTAATACCCCTTGTTGAACAGATGAGGAAAATGAAACTCAGAGAAGTTAGGTGACTTTCTGTGTTCACACTGGTAATGTGGTAGAGGGGTTAAGGTATTGGATAAAGGAGGCAGATGTACTCTTGGGGGCAGGAGGAATAAGGAGAATCATTACTCTCCAGCATTGTCCTCTTTGAGGAATTTCCGCTCCTGCGTATCTCAGAGTGAAAGGGTAGTGTCTCCTACAGAGTCAGATGTCTCCATTTGGAATAACTCATTACCTATAATCACTCTAATGCCCTTTGTCCCTGTGCACCCAGCATCTTACAGGCACCCTTTTCACTAGGAATAGAATCTTACAAAGAAAGCCTGACCTGCAAGGATTATCCTCATCCTGAAAACAGGTAAAATAAAAGTATCCATGTTGCATTGTGATCTCTATGGTTACTTTTCACTCTAAAATGTTATGACATACAATCTGTGTTTCCCAGAGACTTGTACAAAGTCTGGAGTAGGTTGTGTGTGGGATTAAAGAACTGGTCACCACAGTGAAAACTGGGGGGAACAGTGGAGGGGAGTGGAGAGAAGGCGAGTTCTGGCTCCTGGGTGCCCCCATCCACTCAGCAGCAGCCTGGGTGGCTAGGGTTGAGGAATGTGGCACTGGCACCGGTGCTAGGCTGGATGCAGCTGTGTGGGCCCTGGGCATTCCTTTCCCCACGCGCCTCCTCTCAGGGAGCGGGGAGGGCAGGAATTCGGCCTGAGTAGGGTGAATACTACATATTCATCTAGGAGGGGGATGACAGCACCTGAAGGAAAAATCTCAGAAGCCTGCCTCGGTTCTGCTTTGCCCTCTAACCCTTCGCCTCTGTATGACTTTTTCTTTATCAGTAAATTCTACACAGGTTTCCATATTTGCTTTCCCCTTTAATTTTCCACCCAACTAAACCAGGATTCCTCATACTGCTTCTTGTTTCTATTGTACAGTTTTAATTAACCCTATCCTTAATAATAACCTTTGTACGTGTTTTAATTCTAACCTTAACTGAATTCTAATTTCAACCCTAACCCTAATCTGTTACAGACTCTAACTACTAATCCTAATACCAACCCCAATTTAATTGTTAATTTTAAGCAACATCTTAATTCTAACCTGTTATAAGCCACCAATTTAGGACAGCAACTTGCACATAATAAAAATGATCACAGGTACCAGTTTTTGGGAATCCGTTGTATGCCAGACTTTGCACTGGGTACTTTACATGCACAGTATGTCATTCAGGTACCGGAAAGTGTGGTTGGAATTATTAGCTGCCTTACAGATATGAGGAAATAAAGGTTTGATGAGATTATGTAATTTGTAAATAGTGTATCCAAATCCACTGTTGATGTTCATCTCTCTTTCTGCTAACAAATACTTTCTGATCCATCCTTTCCTAAAATCCTAATTCTGACTAGAATAACTTCTAAATACTGAGTTTCTTGAAAGTATATTATTAGTTACGTTAAAAAAAAAATAATGGTACAAGATAGAAACCAAATAAACCAACAAAAAGGCCCAAATTCTCCCTGCCCAGAAACCCCACTGCCACTTTAAAACATTAAAGTAATGTATTTATCGAGTTAAACTAATCAAACTGTGGAAAGAAACAAACTAAAAGGAAAAGCCTCCTTCTCCTCCCCAGGCTTGCGCTACCCCTGGGGGCATTGTTCCCTTTGGAGTTTTGCAGCACAGCGGCCCTGCCTCCCACTGTGTATCAGGAAAGCACTTAAAGTCAAAATAAATACCTACCAATGAAATCACTGTATATATGCACGATTTAGGCTTGAGGCCCTCTAGACAATTTGAATTTACGATTAACAATGACTGTTAAAGGCTAAGGGTGTGCCAGGTTCTATGCTAAGCTCTTTACATTTATTATCCCTTTCAATGTTCACTAGCTCCTGGTGCAGAGTATGACTTACCCCTATTTTACAGGTGAGGACAGCAAGGCCTGGAGAAGCCAAATGCCTGGCACAAAATCACAAAGATGGTGCATGAGAGACACAGGTTTCAAAGACAGATTTGTCTTACTACACAGTCTCAAGTTTTAACCACTAGACTTAGCCAGGGAGGCATGTTAGAGAAGAGGTCATTTGAGCTTTGTTCTAAAGGAGAGAAGGGAAGTTGCTTGATATTAGAAAGGAGGATGACCTATGAGACTGTAGATAGACTCAGATCGATATGGGAGGAGACAATACAAGGGGAAAAGGAGCAAGATAGCAAATGGAGGGAAGTGAGTAAAAGGTGAGAGCATAACAGGGAAATAGAACAAATATGAGCAGAGACCTGGGGAATTTTTTGTGATGCATTCAGGCAAAAATAAAATCATGTAATAAATATGTGTGCCACTGTTGTTTCAGCTACAGGCTGATTGATGTATTTTGGAAAGACAGTAGACACACATAATCATCTGCAAACAAAAATACACATTTCAGTTACATGGGTATCTGTAGCCTCTCCAACAAAATATTTCCACATCCCTCCCCTTACATTCCGTGTTCCATCGATATCAAATGGCTTGTAATTTCCCAAACACAGTATGTTGTTTCATGCCTCAGTGTCTTTGCACATACTATTTTCTATACCTGGATTGCCCATCTCATTAAGCCTGATGAAACTTGTGTTTGTGTTTATTCATCCAAACTTTGATTAGGTGTTTGTGTTTATTCATCCAAACTTTGATAAGGCCTCTGTGAAGCCTTCTGCACAGAGTTAATCACTCCTTGCTAGGTGCTACCACGATATTGTATATATCCTTCCACTGTTACACTTTTTTCACTGTGTTACGATAGTTTGTCTACATGTTTTTCTCTTCTAACTGTGAGCTCATTGAGGGCAGGAATAATATTTTATGAATGTTGTTATTCCCGGTGCTTAGTGTAGAAACAGTAAAATAGTAAATTCTCAGTTAATTCTGCTGAAGTAAACTGAAATGATATGTTTACAAACACATAGACTTAATCAACCGATTTTTTTTTTCAGAAGCATGGGCACACTGATTTCATTGGTATGCTTCCTGTATGTCTGTATGTGTTCATATAGATACAAAGTGTCCCAAATTAGGTGAATGAGTCTAATACACATGTACACATATTTTCATCCACTTATTCAAGATACATTTTGTAATTCTTGGAGTTGACTTAGAGCCTTCCACTTCCTTTTGCATATCTTCAATTGTGGAAAATTTTTATCCTTGGAGGTTAGCTTTTAATTTTGAAAATAGCCAAAGTCTTTGGGATCCAAGCCTTTTAGATAAGTGGTGGTTCATGTTGGGTAACACAAAAACAAGGTTTGTCTGTAAAGTAATAGTAAATGGCTTATAGGTTGACTAATATGTTGGTTCTTAAGGCAGTTTCTGAAGAGGAGTTCTAGAAAATTTCTGAGCAGTGGCATTCTGATCAGTTTGTTAATACAAACAAAGTCAAACAGAATTTTTGTCATTTTATAGTCACACTCAAGTATAAGAACACAAAAAATCATTTGTCCAGAATAGATCCCTGATCGTTCATTCATTTATAGTTTATTGAGTTTTTATGTGCAGTGCACAATGCTAGTTGAAAGTGGGTGTTTTGACACAGCTGCTTTGTTGCAATCTATAAAAAAAATCTATAAACCCAGGTTTTATTTTTATAATGACAAAACAAAATGATCAGTGGATGCTCTTACCCCATCCCCAATTCCCACCCTGTTTTTTGAGCCTCACTTTACCTGCAAGGAATAATGCAAGGGTCAGGATAATATTCAGGGATGCAAAGTTCATGATGATGAAGACCAATCTGACAGTAATGGCTTACTTTTTAGAATCATAAAGTAAGAGTGAATGTTAAAAAATGTTATGTCTAATGTTGGCCTCTAGAGAATACAAAGATAAGTCATGAAATTTACCTTCAAGGAACTCATAGTCCAGTAGGAAAGATAGGCAAACATATAATTACTACACCATGTGATAAATGCTACAGTACAATTATATATAAGACATCATAGAATCAGGGAAGGGGCAGGGATTAAATTTACGGAAAACCTTAAGAAATGACTAGGAGTTGGTCACGTATAAAAAGGATGAAAGGTATTGCAAAAGGGAACAGCATATACAAAAGCAGGAAAGCAGGCAACAGTATAGTCTGTTGTGGCTAGATTGTGAAGGGAATTTATGCTAGAGATTGCTCTTTATTCTGCAGACAAGCAGTCATTGAAGGGTTTTAAGCAGGGAAATGTCAGTGCCACATTTGCATTTTAGAGCGATAACTCTGGCAGTGGTGGATGGATGTACTGGAGGAGGTACATCATTTGATTCAGAAGCCTGACCCTTCTGGGGACCACAAATCCAGTTCCATGACATTGAATAGGACCCACCGAGTGTGGTCTTGTCTGAGCCTATGGGTAAGGTGAAGATAACCCCAGGATACTGTTGTAGGACCCAGACATCAATATATAGTGTAGACAGTGCTGTGGAGCATACAGACCCAAACAGTGGTGCACAGCAATGTAAAGTTGTATAGAGAAAGGGGTTAGGTACCATGACCAACTGTCCCTGCTTGCCAGAGGCACTTGCCAGGACTTTCAGTGTTAAGATTGGAAATGTTCCAGACAAACTCAGATGAGGTTGGTCTCCTTAGGCAGTTCCTGGCAGAAACAGCCTGCATTCAGGGGCACCTGTTACTTAGACCATCTCCCTGGCAAGGAGCTGGGGTCATCTCCAGGGCAGGCTGGAGTGGGAAGAAAGCTGAGCGTGCCCTTTTCTGTTTTAGGGGAGGGTAGCAGTGGGAAGGGGTAGGGGTGGCGATTAGTCAGAATAGCTAGGCCAGTTGAACAAGAGGGAAGAGGAAAGGCTAGGCAGGAGGCAGAGGGTGGACGTTGGTTTCTGGTCCAGGATCTCACCTCCGTTCTCTCTGAGATCCTGGGCTCTCTGCTGGTGGTAAGGAGTACTGCAGACTCGAAACAGAAAGGATTGCAAAGAATGAATTGAATGCACATATTTAGCTTTTCATTCATGCATGGGGTTCATATACAGTTGACTCTTGAACAACACGAGTTTGAACTGCACTGGTCCACTTACACGTGGATATTTTTCAATACATGTAGTCAGCCCTCTTTGTTGGAGGATGTGGGACCTGACGATACGGAGCGCCAATTGTAAGGGACTCAAGCATCTGCAGATTTGGTATCCTGGGGGTGGGGGTGGGGGCCTGGAACCAATTCCTTGTGGTTGCTGAAGGGTGACACATATTCACACATGTATTTATTCCTTCAGCATTCATGGAGTGCTTACGATGTGCCTGGCACTTTGCTCATGCTGTATCATTCAGCCTTCACACACGGCCCTGCGTCTTGTCGGTATTATTATTCCCAGTTTACAGATGAAGAAAATGAGACTCAGGAGATGTGGTAACTTCCTACAAGTCACACATTAACTGGTGGAGTCCTTGGTCATCCAGAAACCCAGTATATCCATCTGTGCCTGATCATAGGAATTACATGGGGGCACTGGTTAAAAAATAATACAGGTACCCAGGAGATTCTTGTTCTATAGGGTAATAATGAAGATTCCTGACCTCACTGTTAATAAGTGCTTCCAAATGATGCCTAGGTCCTGACATTCCTGAGAAGCAACACACCACAGCTTGTGTCTCCTTATAAGGGGCTGACTGACTCCTGAGAGAACTGTGTCTGTAAATAGTCTTTTGTGTTAAGTTTTAAAACCAAAAAATATAACTGAGTCTTTCAACACATAATTTCCTTGACTCTTCCTCTCCAGCGATTGCTAACCTTGTTCATAAAACCCTATGCAATCTGGCCCTTGCCTATGCCTCTGACCTCATGTTACTTTTTGGCCACACTACCCCTCCCACACTATTCTTCCTTTTGTATCTCTAACACACCAAGCTCGTGCCCACCCTAATCCTTTGCACTGGCTGGCCTTCCTGATCTGGAATCTTCCCTCTCTGCTCTATGCAAAGCTGGCCTTGCTTGCACATCTCAGCTTAAAATGTCGCCTCCTCAAAGAAGCCTTCTCATTCCCTTGTAATCAGTTAGCATTTTCTGCTATTTTCTTAATAATTTATCTTTGGTTTATTTGTTGTCTGTACTCCTTCTCCCAGTAGATGTAAACTTCACGAGGAAAGAAACCCTGTCAATTTTTCTGTCAAGTTGTGTTGTCAGAAACAGAAGGGATATTGCACATAAGAATGCTTGGCATATAATTGGTGCTTATTAAATGTTGTTTGAATGAACGCATGAAAGAGAACTCTATCCATCACATTTGGAGAAGAGTGTCCACATTCTTTTATTCTACATGTTGATTTTACACTCAGGAACCTCCCACTGTCATTTAAGGCTTTTCCCTCTGGTTCACGAAAGAAGACATCTCTTTCTCTTTCCTAGCATCTGTGTAATGTCCCTCTAGAGCCTTCAAGACTGTTATTAAATTGCCCCTCAGCCTCCTATATATCGGGTGGAGTGTCCTAATTCTTAACCTTCTGCCATTTCCTTTCTCATTTCAGAACCTCTTCTCTGATTTCTCTTAGATAGTTGGGTTCAGAACAGGTCCCAGTAGGTAAGGCCATGGCTGATGGTTATGATTTGGACATGAAGATACTATTCCAGGCTCTCTTGTATTTTTCAGCTATCCTTGATTTTAAATCTGTCATCTTGGCTAACTCATGATCACTTGGGGTCCATGTTGGTCCTAAGACCTTTTTAAGCCCTAAAATTCCAGAGCTTGCTACCACTCGAGTAGTATTCCCTTGCCAGGTGACACTTGATGAGATTTGCCACCAGAGAGTCCAGTCCCAGGGCTTCCTTGTGGACTACTGTCCCCACTACCTCTTACCACCTGTCAGGCTGACCATTGCTGCTGCTCTTCTTGTGGCGAGTGAAGCCAGACGCCGAGGCAGGTACATTAGGGTGTTCTTTCTACAGTCACATGGAGCCCTGGCTAGTGCTGGTGTGGACGAAGGAGGTCAGGAAAGGCTGTGTGTCCAGCTCTAAGGAAGTTAAACAGGCTCTAGGGTCCAGCTGCAAGGAGCTATTCCTGACTCCTTGTAGAAACAGTGCAGGACAAAGGATGGCTTTTGAAGTTGGACTGTCCTGGGCTTAAATACCAACCATGCCACTTCTTTTATTTGAGATCAGTCTTTTCACTTGTTGAATATTCCACATTATTATTTTCCACCTTGTTGTGAAGATTGAATGAAGACTTTTCTGCAAAACTCCTAGCTAAGAACTCAATCCATGTTAGTTACTTTCTCTGTGCCCCTTCACCTTAGAGCAGATGTGTGAGGGATGTTTCTCTGTTCTGCCTGTGTGTACCATACAATTTTTCTCTGTGCCCATTGTCTGAATAGAAAGTACTTCTTGGGTCTAGATGTTCGGTTCCAATAACTTGTTCACTCTTACCCAGAGCGTTTCTGTTTAGCCTGCTCTCTGCTACCCTCGTGTGGCCACCCTGACCCCTCACCATTCCTGGTCCTCTGCTCCCTCGCTGTGGTTGCTTTGCTGTAATGCAGCCTCTTCCCAGCTTCTCAGCTGAACTGGCTCCCAACTCCTCTGAGTTTTGAACACATACATACAGCATTTTTCAGGTTAACTTCAGTCTTTTCTCTTCAGGTAGTACTATCTCAGTTCTTCTAACCTCTCCTGATTCCTTTCTAATATTCATCTCATGAGTCAGAGATTCTGTAAGAAATGTATCCTGAATGTTATGAGTTTGGATGCCAGTGAGGCTTCTTCAAGTTTCAGATCCCATTATCTGTTGCCCTGTTTAACACCAAGTTCTCTGGCCTAGGAATGCTGAAAGAGCGGTATGTTGCCATAGGCTATTTAATCATAGAAATCCCCTCTTTTTTACCCTCAACGTCAGAGCTTTTTAAGTTAATAAGAGAAAATACACCCATTCTTGCCTTGCCAAAGGGTAGTGATGGACCTTGGATAGACCCACAATGCCAGTGCTTCGGACTAAAGATGTGTAGACAAAGGATGTATCTGCTTTCATTCTCTCCTAATTGCAAAGCATGCCTAGCAAAGGTAATGAAGGATTATTTAGGATACAGTCAAGTACACTAGTTTGTTTGAAAAACTTTGTGGATAAGAATAAAGGGAAATAAATTTGGTGAGGTGGCTTTAAACCAAATTTGAGAAGGTAGGACGTGAAAACCAGACACTGAAAAGTTTTATCTTTAGCCCAATGTCAGTGGGAAAACTTTTTGTAGCAGAATGTTATGTGATTGAATAACCAAAGTGATTTGGTTATATATATATATATATATATATATTCTTTTTCAAATTATTTTCCCATTTAGGTTGTTACAGAATATTGAGGAGAGTTCCTTGTGCTATACAGTAGGTTACTGCAAGATTTTTGAAAATTGATATAATTGTAGACACTGTAGGCAAAATTTAAAAGTAAGTTACAGATTGGGATAATTTTATTTACAACATATGTAACAAAGTATTAAATTGATAATATGTAGAATATTTAATAAATACATGTAAAAGACAAACAATTCAATAGAAAATTGGACAAAGGGCATGAGTAGGAATTTTCAGAACAAGTATAGCTGTCCAATAAGCATCTGAAAAGATGGTCTACTGCATGTGATTTTTGAGAAATGCAAGTTAAAGCAACAAAGAGACCCTAGATTGTTAAAAATTAAAATGATGGATAATATCCAACTTGCCAAGCGTTTGGAAGAACGGGCACCTTTATATATTGTTAGTGAGAATGTAAATCGGTGCAGTTTTTTTTGGAGATATTTTGGCAGATTGTATCAAAATTAAAAATGGAAATACCAGCAGTGCTATTTCCACCAATCTGTGCTATAAATCTATTCACATGAGTGCCGTGATTTATGTACATAGGAATCACGTCATTGTTTACAGTAGTGAAAAATGGAAAACAACCTGAATATCCATCAACAGTGAATTGGTCAAATAAATTATGCTATAGCCATACTTTGTAATAACATATAACAAAGAATGAGGTGAATTTATATGTACCAACATGGAAAGATAACCAGGATGTATTGTTAAGAGCAAATACAAAGAAAATACACATACTGTTATCCCTTTTGTGTAAAATAAGAGAAAGTACTAAAACTATATTTTTGCATATGTTATATTTCACATATAACACATGTGAAAATGTGTTTAAGTAAATGAATAGCTACTTGCTGGCTGTGTGACCTCAGGCAAGATGCTGAACCTCTCAATATTTCATTCTTCTTGAATGGAAAATAGAGATAATAAGAGTACATGGTGTGTCCTAGGGTTGTGTGATGTGAGGCTTAAATAAATTAATCTATTTAAAGTGCTTTGAATAGTGCCTGGCACATAGGACATACTTGATGAGTGATCCTATTATTCAGACACATATTAAACTTGGAAAATTATTATTTTTGGGGTGGGAGTGAGATTTTCAGATTTAAGATAATTTTAAAAGCTTATTTTAAAGAGGTTGTCCAAAGATGATTATAGAAATCCAAGAGCAAAGTCACAGTCCTGAGCTAGGGTGATGGCGCTGGGACTGGAAAGGAGGCTCTGTGTTTGGTGTTGATGATGGAAAGGCCGAGAGGGAGAAGGCAGGGGCCGCTCTCAGTTTGCGGGTTTGAGGGATTGACTTGGAAAATGCCGAACCCTGGAAAGAAATAGTGGAGGCAGGAGAATCTTTCTGTGGGGTGTCGTGTTTTGGGATGGAGCGAGGTTAGTTTTGTATAAACTATGTTATTTAAGCTTCTGGAAACCCATCTAATAAATATTCAGTACACTGGATATAAAAACTGGAGCTCTGGAGAAAGTTCCAACTACCGCTTTGAGGTAGAACAGCAGAAAAAGTCTCCAGTTCTTAGGACTCATTTTAAGGGTTTCCATCTAATATTTCCATTATAAAAAAAATTATTGTAGTATTATGGGATAATTTCTGGGCAGCTGGGTGGTGGGACAGAGACCAGTTCTAGTCAGTTTGTTTGTCTATTCTTTTTTTTTTTTATTTTACCCAGCAAACATATGTTGAGCAACTCCCATGTGCCAGACACTGCTGGACTGACGAAGTAGAAGGAACTCAGTTGCTCACCATCTGGTCAGAGAGAGACCTGCACAAAATTGATTGCAGTACAGTGTGCTTGGTGCTCCAGTAGCCATCTGCACAGGGCTGTGTGAAGATGGGTGTGATCCAGTCTGCTTAGGGCTGTGGGGGAGGTCAGGGAAGATATGATAGAAAATGAGGTGATGGAGTTGAATCTTCAAGCAGGAGGAGCAGTTCTCCAGGCAGAGGTGAGGGTGGGGAGAAGGGAAGGGCCTTCCAGAAAGAGGAAGCATTTGCATCCCAAAGCATGTTAGCATGGGATTGGAACAGGTTTTTCATTCTGGTTTATTTTGTTTCTATTTTAGGGAACTGTAAGTACTTTGGCATGGCACAACATGAGGGTAGGGGTGGAGAATATTAGTAAATGCATTGAAAAGGGGGCAGAGATCAGATCATAAATGGCCTTTAGGCTCTTCTCTAGGCCATGGAGAAACATTGAGGGGTTTTGCCTTCTAGAAAACTCACAATTGCTCTTGGTGGTGGTATGGCAGATGGGTAGAAGGGGCACAGGGATGGTTGCAGGTAGACAAGAGATGGGTTATTAAAATTTTTAAATTGCCCTGGTTACAAAGGATGAACTAAAAGCGATGAGAATGGAAAGTGAGGGATAGATTTGAGAGCTAGAGAAGAGGCAGAATTGGTAGAACTCAGTAGCTGATTAAATTTGGAGAATAAAGGTGAGGGAAGGAGCCTTGACAGTCTCCATGTTTCCAGCTTAAGTGAATGGATGACCAGTTCTTTCTCCTCAGTACTCTTTATGGCAAATCAGTCTTCTCCTGTCAATTTACTGTTGTGTAATCTCTTCTATTACTGGGGTCTAGATCTCCATCATAACTTACCTTGATGACTGCCAAAGCCTCCTCACTGTGACCTCTTGAAATTATCCACCATGCCGCATCCCGAATGATCTATCTTAAATGCAAATCAAATCATAGTTCTCCCTCACTTAAAACTCATCCGTCACTGCCTCTGCATCTGCTGCAGGATGAAAATCGAAGGCCTTTAACATGACATATGAATGTCTCCAGGATGTGGTCTTTCTGGCCACATTCTTTGTACTCCCTGCCCGAGACTTTGGACTAAAGCAACCCCTCATTTCTTGTAGTATCTTACACAGAGCTATATCATTGCTTGTGCTGTCCCCTCTCCTTAGAATGCCTTTCTTTCTCTGTTTCCCCAACACATACATACACACGCACACGCACGCACGCACATATGCATGCACTCTTCCCACTCTAACCTCTTTGGCTCAGATTCACAGCTGTTCTTACTTTAAACCTCAGGTTAGGTCTGCAGCTCTAGAAAACTTTCTCAGGTTCTGCAGCCTGGATTAGTTTGCCCATATTCTTTGATATTGTAGGACGCTGGACCTGCTCCTACAGTTGGGCAACTTTTTTTTTTTTTTTTTTCGGTAACGCGGGCCTCTCACTGTTGTGGCCTCTCCTGCAGCGGAGCACAGGCTCCAGACGCGCAGGCTCAGCGGCCGTGGCTCACGGGCCCAGCCGCTCCGCGGCATGTGGGATCTTCCCGGACCGGAGCACGAGCCTGTGTCCCCTGCATCGGCAGGTGGACTCCCAACCACAGCCCCACCAGGGAAGCCCTGGGCAACTTTTTTGTTTTATGATTCTGTTTATTTTGTTTCTGACTGTGACTCTATCCAGGGCAGGTATGGTATCTTCATGATTTCTGTGTCTCAAATGCTTAGCACTTTCTTGGTATATAGTACATGTTTGTGGGTTTGCGAAATCAATAAATGAATAAATGAGTAGGTGGATGGCACTAACATTAGCTAGATTGGTGGATTATGAAGAGCAGGAGATTTACAGGGAACTGTAAGTTCAGATTTGTACATTTTACAGTTGAAATGCCTGTGAGTCACATAGGGATGGCTGTTTCAAGGCAGCCAAATACACCAATCTGGCTTTCAGGTGAGATGTCTGGCTTTAAGATATGGGTATGGGAATTTTTAGCTTGTAGTTGGTAGTATGTGGTATGGTGCTATTTAAGATCATTCAGGGTGAAAATATGAGAAGAGAGCAAGGCACACTTTGGGACAGTATTTTTGACCACAACTCACAGAAAAAGTTAATTTTTATTGTGCTCCAGAACATACAAGCCCACACACAAATCCATGTACATGTAACTAAAACAAAATTTTATGAACCAGTACATGGTCTTATTAACAGGTGATGCCCTCTGGTATTTTCTTTTTTCTTTTGTCCTGTCTCATCCTATCCCATCATTTCTTTTCTCTTCTATTTAATGATATGAAAACGCTGCTAACATTCTGACTGGCACTCTGATAAACGCTGCTCTGTGGAACACTGATATTTAAGAAGGAAGAGGAGGGGCTAGTGAAGGAGACTGAAAAGGGGGGGGCAAGAAGTAGGAGGCAAATTAGAAGAGAGCAGCGTGTGTCACAGAAACCAGAGGAGTGAACATTTTCGAGAACAGAGGTGTGGTCACTAGTGTGAAATGCTGCAGAAAGGTGAAGTGAGACTATTGAATTTGGCGATTAGGAAGCCATTAGTGACTCTAGTGAGAACATTTTCGCATTAGCTAGGTTGAAGTCAATCGTGGCATGGGTCGGGGGTAAGGGAAAAACCCTGGGTATAAGATCTTCTCTGTAAAAATGGAGACTACCTGGCACTAGTCTACTAAGGATTTTCTCATCCTTTATCTCATTTATTGCTTATAATGACCTTACATGGCATTATTTCTTATGTGCATTTAAAAAATCAAATGAGCAAAATGCAAACCTCAGAGCGGTACATTTAGGTGCCCTTCAGTGCCCATCATCCCATAGTAAGTTGCAGAACTGAGATTCAAACCTTGGTCAATCCTGACTTTAAAGTCTGTAGTTTTCCAATTAGACCATTATGGTTAGTCTATTTTTGTAATTTTGGGTAAGTAATTTAATTTCTATGGTCATGAGTTTACTAATCTATGTAATTACAGATGGAGAGGGTTGACCAAAATTACAGACTACAGAAATATAGAAAATAAAGAGCAAGCATGCACCCACTTAGCATTATCAATTTAATCTTCAAATCAGTTTTTTTTTTTAATTTATTAGTGTCATAAGAGCATGTGGTAAAAATTCAACTGGTGCATAAGGTTAAAAATGGAGACAATTATTTTAAACTCTTTTTCTATTTTGAGGCTTCAGTGATTCTGGGAAGAGTTTATTCAATACTTTTGACTTTTTAATTTATCAGTTAAGACGGAATACTAAGCATGTTGGTCTTCCCTCCCCTTCCCCACACGCACTGCATAGGGACGATATTGAAGATTCAAGAGTGAATTGGTGACACTATAATAGAATAAAAAGGGCACTGAAGTTTATCACTGCTGTGTGTTATCTAAGAAAGTTGTTAAGAGAGCAAATCCTGAGAGCGCTCAGCACAAGGGAAAATATTTTTTAAAAAATTGTATCTGTATGAGATGAATGAGTGCTGTATTTGATCTAAGGATTGAATCTGTTAAAATGCTTTTTTCGCTTACCTGTTATTTGATGTATTTCATTAAAAGGTGTTTGATGTTTTCTGACTCCTACATTTTTGCACTAAAGTAGGAGTCAGGAAACCTAGAATTGAGTGCCAGCTTTGTGAATGACTAGTTGACTGATCTTGAGCAGGTTATTTTATTTATCTGGATATCAGATAAATGTTTCCTGTGTTTTGACTTAAAGTAACTGAAAGGGGAGTGAGCCACTAAAGGGGAGCCCGTAGAGAGCTGCCTTACCCAATGCTGCTGTCTGTCTTCTAAGCACCATTGCCTCTTCCTCCGCCCTGTGGCTCATTCCAGACCTGCCTGGCCCTCCTGTCCTTCCCTGAGCCACCACCCTGTGTATGCAAAGGTGGGGAAAGGTCTCAGAATCTCACTTCCTGGGACAAATCTTACGGGTAGCCTGTGCCTATCAGCAGATCTCTTCTGTGGACAGCTGACTGGAGTGGTGGCAGAAGTCAGAACACGGCACCGGTGGCTTTTCTGCCCCACCGCTTCTGAGCTGAGTGACTTTGGGCAAGCCACTTAATGTCTTTTTGTTTTAAAAGGCTGTGTTATTTATTTTTGGCTGCATTGGGTCTTTGTTGCTGTGCGTGGGGCTACGCTTCGTTGCAGTATGCGGGCTTCTCACTGTGGTGGTTTCTCTTGCAGAGCACGGGCTCTAGGCACACTGGCTTCAGTAGCTGTGGCACGCAGGCTCAGTAGTTGTGGTGCACGGGTTTAGTTGCTCCACGGCATGTGGGATCTTCCTGAAGCAGGGCTCGAGCCCGTGTCCCCTCTGTTGGCAGGCGGATTCTTAACCACTGAGCCACCAGGGAAGTCCCAAGCCACTTAATGTCTTTGATCAAAGTTTTTCTTTGTAAAAGGAGAATAACGATAATCACTTTTTCTACAATCTAGGGTCGTTCTGATGATAAAATGAGAGAAAGAATTCCAAAACCTTTTATCATCATTACGACCACTTTTAATAATGTTTCTTAGAATCGTAGACAGGTAGCATGAGGAAGGACCTTGAAAATTCAGCTACCACCTTTTTTTTTTTTTTTTTTTTTTGGG
>NW_006769379.1:100947-108222 GCF_000442215.2 Lipotes vexillifer
TTGCGGTACGCAGGCCTCTCACTGCTGTGGCCTCTGCTGCCGCGGAGCACAGGCTCCGGACGCGCAGGCTCAGCGGCCATGGCTCACGGGCCCAGCCGCTCCGCGACACGTGTGATCCTCCCGGACCGGGTCACGAACCCGTGTCCCCTGCATCGGCAGGCGGACCCTCAACCACTGCGCCACCAGGGGAGCCCAGCTACCACCTTTTAAAGGAGGAGAAGCTGAGCCTGAAGGAGGTTAACTGGCATACTCAAGGTAAAATGCTTTCCCTTAACCTTGTTTTCATTGTGGGGACTGAACACTCTTTAGGACAGACTTTAGAAGGCCCAGTCCTCTGTAGGCAGTGATGAACTGCTGTGTAAGGATAAACCGTATATAGATGTTGCTATGGTTTGTCAAGCAGAAGGTCCTTATGTAAGAACAAGTTTAGTTCCTGGGATTGAAACTTTCCTGGTTGTACTTTTTTGTTTAATTAAACCGATGCATTGTAAAAGATGAATACCTTTCTTGTCTGGCCATTGTGCAGCCTGCTTTATTGTGTTCACCTCAAGGTTCCTTCCAGGCTGAAAGGGAAGTGGAGCTGAGGTAGGCGAAAGAGAAAGAAAGCTCAGTTTACTCCTAGTATTAGGCAAAACCAAGGTTCTTGAAGCCCTTGGCCAATGACTACAGAATAATTGGCCTTTTAAGGATCCATCTTCTAATTCTTCGGCCTCTGTCCTAGAGCATCTGTCCCTTTAAGGACCGAGGGCCCCATGGTCACTGTGAAGATTAAGGATCCTGGTTGCCAGCCCATCCCTCTGGTAACTCAATGCTGTGGGGATTAGCAGGGCCCTATTCAGGGTCTCTCAGTTTTAAAGCCAGTGGTGCACGGAGTCCCAGGCAAAGAAGTAAAAGAGACACAGGTGTGCTGTAGAGACTGGAAGATTCCAGGATGTCTAGAGGTGAACATGGTGAAGAAGGGAAGGACCAGCAAGTCATTCTGGACAACCCTCAGAAATCTGGCACCGTATGGACTGGGTAGGAGGAGATTCAGAACAGGTACTATAGACTGAAGATTTAAGGAGAAGAGATCTGGGCTGAAAAGATGGGAGGGAAATAAAGAGATCTGGGGAATGAAATCTATAGAGGAAAGAAAAAGCCTGAGGATGAAGGAAAGACAATACCAAGACTCTGGAGCCAAGTGACAGAGTATTATGATTAAGGGTGAGGGTCGAGGAGCTTGGGGGCCTGCGAAGCTCAGAAAGTCTTCAGGATGGTGGCTATGGGGACAGAGACAGAGAGGAGCAGTGGGCTGAATCTGGGAGAGACCAGGCACAGTGAGTTTGGGCAATAGTCCTTAGAATAGATGAATCCAAGTGCAGACGAGAACAGGTAGGAAAATGGCCAAGAAATTGAGCCTTGCAGGGCATAGGGACTGGGTGGGAAAGGATTAGGGAATGTCAACTGCAGAATGTGGGAAGAAGTGAAATGAACATGACTGAGGAGTAGCGTGGGCAGAGGGGGAAGGGACATTTAAAATCAGGAAATGACTAAGGTTGATGTACCCTGAGGAAGGAGGAGAAATTGATGGAGATGATGAGAAGAAACTGTAAGAAAACACAACGGGAGAGTTAGTACTGAACACACAAGAAGGGGATGGCTTGGGGTTGGCAACGGAGGCATAGAGACACTGGATTCTATTTTATTAAATTAAAAAAAAAACTTTTTTAACATCTTTATTGGAGTATAACTGCTTTACAGTGGTGTGTTAGTTTCTGCTGTATAGCAAAGTGAATCAGCCATACATATACATATATCCCCATATCTCCTCCCTCTTGCGTCTCCCTCCCCCCCTCCCTATCCTCTAGGTGGTCACAAAACACCGAGCTGATCTCCCTGTCCTATGTGGCTGCTTCCCACTAGCTATCTGTTTTACATTTGGTAGTGTATATATGTCCATACTACTCTCCCACTTCGTCCCAGCTTACCCTTCCCCCTCCCTGTGTCCTCAAGTCCATTCTCTATGTCTGCGAGACCCTGGATTTTAAAAAGAAGAAAAGGCATTGAACTAGAGAGGAAATACCAGAAATTAATTCATTCTGGGGGGAAGATTTTCCAGCAAATTCCCAGAAAGATCTGGTAGGACATATCGACTCACTTCCTCTTCTTTTGTTAGACACTGTTTGGTCATCTTTTTTGACCAAACAGAGAATTCATATCCTTGGAGACATGCCCTCTTGAACTTTGTAGACAGTTTCCTAGAGAAGGTTGAGAAAGGTGGGAGATAGAGGCAACCAGGAAAGGGATATTCTATCTCCAGATTCTTTGGCATTATTTAGACTCCCGTAGGAGGTTGACCCTGTGTGGACTCCATTGTGACCTTGACTAGTCATTGGAAGTCCAGCCCATTGTCAAGATAGGTTGGTTCTAGGTCTACCTTTGGGGAAGCTTGAGAGGGCTGGGTAACCCAATGGGACTGGGCTAGACCTGGAATGGTTTCTGAAAGTTGGATGCGATGATTAAAGCAAAATTTGCTCAGTATTTGTCCTCCTTTGGCTTGATCTCAGGCTCAGTTATTATCTGGATTAACTTACTTCTTTCTGCTTAGATAACAGGAAAAAGATGAGGATGGAACAAGCAATCTTCAGTCAAGCTCCTTGACTGAAGAAGGAAGGAAATAGAAGGCTTTAGGAACATAAATGCTTTATTATCGTGGGTTAGAAAAATGCATGAGAGGAATAGACAAATGACACGGAGCAAGGCCCCAAAAGGATGCAGTATCTGGAAAAGAACTCAAGGCCTTTTGCCAGCCTTATGGATATATCCCTGCTGCCCTTCTTTAAGAGGTAGGGAGTTAGGAGCTGAGCATCTGTTACTTCTGCAGAATGGGCCTAGCCCCACAGGCCTGACCTTGCAAAACACGTTTCTCAACCTCTCTGGGAGGTGCTGACAGGAGGAATGAGGTGGGCTGACTTGCAGGGGTGAAAAAGTAAGAGGGAGCTTTTAGTCATTAGGGACACTAGAAAATGGTACATGGAAACCACTTCTGGAGGATGTGCCCACATAGATGTGAATGAATAAGGTTTGGAACATTGTGGGGACTGAAAGATGAAAGTATGGTATTTAAAGGCTGTGCTATCCAAATGACTATTACACTGTCTTACTCCATCTAATATCCCTTAGTATTTAAAACATGGACTAGTTGGTATAAGTACCCTTAGCGAAGCTGTCAGCAGGACCACAGTAGGATGTGGGATTTAATTGTATTTGTTTCCGGGCCAATGGGAGAATTTATTTTGGCATTTATCATATGTATCCCAGCAACACTTTGTGAAAGAAATAATGTATGAGCATCACCAGTGTGTCTGTGGGGTCAAAGGGTGGTATTCAGTTGGAAGCATGAGTAATGCTTGAGTCACAGATCTTTGGAGAATTCAATCAGTACAAAATTTCTTTTGGAAGGAGAATGTACTCATCTTCTTAAGGGTTTACATAAACACAAATGACATACCTAGTTTAAAAGAAGAAAAAAGATGTACTCTCTTTAATCATTTTGAATGGCTTAACCTTATCTTTCCTGCCCCTTTAAAAACTATCACTTTCTTTGATTGTTTCCCTTCTTATTTTTAAGTGAAAAACCTAGTTGAGAGACAGTATTCACACTTATCAAGAAGCTTTATCTGATTTATGGATGTAAAGTGAAATAACAGATGTCAGAGGGACGTTCCTTATTTGATAAAAACCCTTGGACAAAGTCCAAGGGTATTTTTATTGATATAGATTGTAAGTATAAGGGGTCCTGGAAAGACTCTTGTTGAGGAGAGATGTTTTTTTTGCTAGAAAGGAGAAATTGCTGTGGGGGGTGAAGGAAAAATAAAGGAAGGGTATTTGAGAGGAAGGAGGCAATCCAGGCAAGATAGTCAAGAATTATAACTCATGGGACAGAGGAAGGAAGGGGACAACGGGGTGTACCATGAAGTCTCAGATCATCTTTCTCAACAGCATTTTTTTTATTGCCCTCAGTTTATAAGGAGGAAATGGAAGATAGAGAAGATAAGTCATTTTCCCAGGGTTTTGAAGCAAGTAAGCTGCACAGCTTGCTACTGAAGCTGGATCTTTCTGTTTCCAGAGTTACAGTCTTGGTGTGAACTTGGAAAATTGACACCTTATTTGGTGGGTAATAAGACTGATTCCATCTTTTCCTGTAAGTCTTTCAGAGTAGTTCCTAGATTAGAATTTGCCTACAGGATCCTTGAGGGTGGGACCATGTCATTATTATCTCTCATCATTGTATCCCCAGCCCCAACTGAGAACATTACGAACAGCGAATGAAGGTCCTGGAGGGAGTTGGAGAGCTGGGGCTCTTCATTCAGGTTGTGAAGAACACATGATCTCTTAGGGTAGTGAAGCTTTGGGCAAAACTTGGGACTGATAGATTTCTTGGGTATAGGACTCTATCGTTATGAAGAGCAAAGGATGTGTGTCATGTCTCAGAGAACATGGACAGAGCCTGGTGCAAAGTACCCTGAGAACCTAGGCTTTCCTATTCCTTGTGCCCAAGGGGTTCATGGCTGGTCTAAGGGTTGAGCTTCCCTTTACAGGCACGTGGATCTCCTGTTTAATTCCTTGACTAGCACCTTGCTACTAGCCACTCAAAGTAATACAGTCTCTGGCCAGCATGGAGTTCTATGTGTCAGGTTCTTGGAGTTGTCTAGGGTAAATGTATTAAGAACGGCCTATAATGAGCCTCCTTGCTTTAGGTTTGTAATATGCATAATCTGTTTCACTTTTCTGAGCTCCTATCTCTAGGTCCTAGACGGAAGGCAGGGTTGATTGGAGTGGCTGTTTTTCCCCAGGTGTTAGGAGTCTTCCCCTTGCATCCCAGCCTGACTGAATCACCTTGGTCCGTTTTCTCCCAGATCCCATCGTTGGGGCTATAGGAACAGGTAGGGAAGTGTGAGATATTGCACTAGGATGTAGTCTGAGAGTTAGAAGAGCCCTTAAAGATTCCTCGAATTGAAGCCATTCATATTGTCATGTTGTTCTTCACTTGGCCATCACCTAGATCTTGAGTTATAATCGGAGTCAGTTGGCAGTGCCCAGAGCCACGGGCCCTAAGAAACACACACTGAGGGAGCACGAGGGGAATCTGAGCCAGCGCTTTGCTCTTATTGCAACCTTTTGAGTGGGAGTGGGGTCCTGAACACTGAATCAAAGTCTTTAGATCAATGCATTGTCCCCTGATGTATCTGGGAATCAAATAAGATAAAATGAGCTGAAGGTGAGGTAAGAAGGGCTTAGATTAGACTTTCAGAAGGACTGGCATAGTGGAAACAGTGATTATGACATTGTCTTCTCTAGGAGGCTTTTAAAAATAGGAACTGTGTTATTGGGTCTGGGCTGGGTATGGAGGTCTTTATGTATGGTTGTGGAGGGATGGTCAGTTTGATTGTCCTGGGACACCTCTAGCAAGCCCAGACAGCTGAGAAATCCTCATTCTTTAAATGAGACAGTCCTGGGAGGAAAGAAAGGCAGACTTGGAGCTGGGGAAGGTGGGGGAAGGGAAGCAGGTATTCATGGAGGGCTGCCTGAAGACCATCTGTATTTCATTACAGAGCTGCCACTGTCACCCTCTTCCCTGTGTGTGCCCTCCCTCCCTCCCTCCCTCCCTCTCTCTCTCTCTCTCACTTTCTCTCTCTCTCTCTCTCTCTCTCACACACACACACACATACACACACACTCACTGCTGCTCGACTCCACTCCCATCCTTAATTCTAGTGAAGATGCTACAGGAACATCATATCAGACTCCCGTTACCTCTTCCCCAGCCTCGACAGATACAGCTCTCAAAGCTGAGAACTGGACCAGTCTCCTGGAGCCCAGCTTCCCTGCTAGCCGCTGCTGCCGTTCACACTGTTTCTTTACGGAGGCAGCTCCTTTGTCTCAGGGATCGAGGGTTTTCCTGAATCTCCCAGCTTTGCCCAGCCCCTGTCTGAGAATAGCTGGAATGGGATGAAACCACAGTGAGGGAGAGGGGTGGAGGTAGAGCAGGCTTCGGTTTTCTCCGCTGGGCTGGGTGCGCTCTGCTTAATTAGCATGAGAATAGAAAGGCATTCTCCCTATCCTCCCTTAGGGATGGAGAGGAAAGAAGAGCAAAGGCTGTAGCTCTGTCCTACTCCATCAGAGATTCTGGGACTGGGAGAATGACCACCTTCACATTTCTCCAATCCTCTGAGGACCCCAGGACCCACGGTATTGAGAAAAGCTTTGATGGAGCCGGCTGGTAGATCTCCACTCCAGATTTTCCAGCTGTCCCTGTCCCCCCACCGCTCAGAGAGCAGGATGCTGAGATGGCTCGGTGATGCAGAAGGTATGTGCTTTTTCAGTTCTGGTGCTGATGCTGTGTGTGTGGTGAGGTCTCTGTGGCGCAATGGACGAGCGCGCTGGACTTCTAATCCAGAGGTTCCGGGTTCGAGTCCCGGCAGAGATGGTCACCTGGCAGGTGCCTCTTTTATTTTGTATGCTGTCATGCTAGGTCGATAATTATATTTATTCCTTCCTGGAGGCTGTGGGAAGAGAAAGGAAACCCCTTTCCTTGGGAATCCTGGACCTCCCCTCTTTTTCTGTCTCCTCCCTCTTTGTTCTTTCTCTGTTCCTCCCTTACTAATTTTCATTGTCTAATGAAGGCTCAGATGTCTGCTGCATCTCCCTGCTCAGCCTGACTGACACAGCCTTTGAATCCTTTGCTTCATAGAAAAATCAATGGCACAGAGGGACGGAGACGCCTGGCCATAGGTTTTGGAACCACTATGGTTCCATCCCTTTACCTCCGAGAAAGCAAAAAGGCAGATCGTCTCATATGCTGATGAGGAAAGGTCCAGTTGTGCTCCAAGGTGACAATCACCTTGACCAAGGTGGGTCAGGAGATGGATGGGGTCATGCAGAGGATGACTTCTTGTGCTGTCTTTGTTGGCTATACTTTTGTATTCCAAAGGGTGGGCTTTTTGTGCTAATGTTCATCACTCACTTCCTTATCTACAAGGTGAGATGTAATCATTGCTCTTTGTCTCAGTGGAATAAACTACACAACAGCATGCTAATTACCAACAGCAGACAAACTTGTACAAGAAAGTCAAGGTCTTAAATGCTCTTTACTGTGAAAAGTTTGCAGCCTTTCCTGATTGCAGGGCAAAGTTGGAAGTTTGTATCTGAATGTTATTTTCATAATTCCTGGTTTCCAACAAGGCTTTTTCTCACCACCTCTCTCACCCTGCATCCACTTCTGCTCTCTTTCCC
>NW_006769379.1:108494-125869 GCF_000442215.2 Lipotes vexillifer
TCCCTATCTCATCTAATGGGCCATATTCAGCAAGATTGCGAGCTCGGTCAGATTGGTTTCCTACTTTGGGCTGGTCTGGCTCTCTCCCTTTCATCTTGCAGCCTCTAGTCTATTAGCTAGAGGGAGCCACCCAAGCCAGGAACTGACCTCTACCTCAGGTGAACTCAGGAAACCTGAGAAGACACACCTCTCCTCCTGACTCCTGGGGAGTCAGCATCTCTCCCACACGGGGGACTCTGGACGGGGCGACCAGAGGACACAGCCAGCCGTGCACTCCTGCTCTAAGGAAGCTGGGGCGGGCTGAGAGAGGAGAATCCAAACCATGCCAAGAGGTGGGGAATTGATAGGGCAGACAGGAGGACACTGGAAGGAGACTGATGTTTTTTAAGCCTTTAGGACACACGCATGTTTGTAGCAAGTTGAAACTCCTGAAATTCTTTTGAAGTAGTCTGGTACTTTAAAGGGACTTAGGATTCTTGCAGTAAAGAACCAACACAGCTTTACCTTCCTGAGTTACTTTGGTAGAACACCAATTCAAATATTAACTCTTTCCTACCAGCCCCATGGATATGCCCTTTGGAGGATACTGGTGTGGACCTGAAATCCCTGGGCAGCCATTCTGGAGCCCATTTTTAGCTCAGTTTATCCTAGATACTTTTGCTTAAAGGTCAGGCCTGAAAGGAAATTGGTCTGTGTGTCTGGATAGGGGGTGTGTGGCGGGAGGGCATGTAGGGAGGAGGTTTAGAGAAGGGGCATATCAGAGTTTTCAGCCTTAATTCAGAATACTACCTACATCTTTCTAGCCCCGCCCCTGCATCATTCTATTAAAATCGTGCTGCTCAACAGTAACAGTTTTGAAAAGTAAGAAGGTTGTTCCTCTGTCACTGTTAAAGTTTGGGGTAAGAGTACAGGTTCATCATGGCCTACTCTAATGTTTTCTCAATTCTGGAAGCTTTCTAGGAACATAGTTTTTATGAAATTGTGGGAACTGGAAGGGAATGTGTGCCCAAGTAGGCAGTAAATTGAGATTTGTTCAAGTGTTTGATCAGGGTGGAATGTAGCCTGCTCCTTACGTGAAGTTCTATACCAGTGAGAATTAAACCCCACAGATAATCCCCCAAACTTACTTTAGCCAATGATTTCCATTTTCTAACTTAGAACCGGAAGACCTTGGTTTAAGTTGCAGCTTTACCAAGTTTCTAAACCTCTCTGAACTTTAATTTGCTAATTTATAAAAACAAAATGGTACTATCTATCCTCCAAACGTAAAAATGAATGAGAAAATCCATTGTACAGCTCTGTACAAGTATATAGGCTCTGTTAGTTTTGGGGTTGCTTTTGTCTCTCTCCTCAGCATGTGGGAAAGATGCCTGGCCAGAGAGTTGGGAAATGAAAGGGACTGAATGATCATCTCCTGCCTGGAACCTCCACTGTGGCTGTATGCCATCAACTGGGGCTGATGCTGACTTGTGCCACCCTAACAAAGAGGCTGGAATAGACTTTCTAGCTAGTGGAGTCCTTCAGAGGGCTGATGGTCCCTCTGTGCCTTACGCAGGTAGTTTCATCTCAGCCAGGTAGGTAGAGGCCCCTGCTGGCTACACCACTGAAGGGAAATAAAAGCTTCCACTTATTCAAACATCATCAGCCTTTAGCTCCCTCAGCCTCTGAGGGGTGGTGTTCTGGGGACTTGAAAAGGACATCACCAGCACTGGCAGCAAGATTTTCTACATTGGTAAAAATTCCTTTATATGTGATAACAACTTTTTTCTTAACATATGAGAGATAACTTCTAATTTATGAATATCATAATTATTGTATTTTAAAGATACTCAGAATATAAAATAGAAATGGGTGGGTTTTTTTAATAAGCTCATTTCACTGTAGGACTCAAATGCTTCCCAGGTGCTGAAGACGATCATTAATTACAAAGTATGCAGGCAGGCTATGTCTTATTTATTATTGTATTTGCACTGCCTGAAATATGGTCGGCATTTGATGGATATATTTGAAAGAATGAATGCTGACTTAGACTGGCTATAAATTATGTAGATAGGAAAGAGAAAGAGCCGTAGCTCCTAGGGATCAGGAACACAGGCTATATCTTCATGCATTAATTCATTCACTTTACAAATATTTATCAAGTGCCCACTTTATGCCACTTTCCATGTTGCAGGCACTGGGATCCAAAATAACATTGCCCACTTCCCTCATGGAATGCATATTCCCGTGGGCGAGATAAAGAATAGATAGGTAAATAATATTATGATAGAATTGTAGGTAGAGATACCTGCTGGAGGAACTAATGATTAAAGATAGAGTGATGTGAAGTGTGGTGGTCACAGAAGACTTTCCCAGGAGGTGGCATTTGAGTGAAGAGTGAATGAAGCAAGAGAGCTCAATGAGATCCTGAAGATGGGTGTTCCAAGCAGAGAAACAGCAAGAGCAGAGAATCTGAGTTGGGCATGATCTTGATGGCTTTGAGGGAAAGCACAAAGGTCAGTGTGGTTGGAGGGGAGGGAGTGATGAAGAGTAAAGTTCAGAGATAAATATGGGACATGTCATATAGGATAATGTACTCAACCCTATCAGTAAACTCTGGCCAACTCTGCCTTGTATAATAAGTCCAGTGTCTCCTCACTTTTCCTTTACTATCTTGCAGTGAAATTTATAGGTTATATAACTTCCTACACACATAATTAAAACAAATCAATAAAATATCCTCTTTGTAATATAAGGAAATAAACTTGTAATAAATGCTGTGTATTTTAATACATAAATGCCACACTAGCAGTCATACCTATATGAAGAATCACCTTTAGTGCAACAGCTATAGATGTTATATATGCCAAAAAAAATGCAGGTATGTTTTAAATATCACAAGGAATGTCAGTCACAAGCAGTGTTGTGATTTTCCAAGCTGGTGCACTCTTGATAAATTTATGATCAAAACAAATTAAATCTTCTTACAAAGTATGCAGCATTTTGCATTCCTGAATATTTTAGGAAGTTTTAAACCATGCAGAAACTGTAGTTATATGGAAAAATAAGATAGACCCTAGGTCCAGACACCAACAACTAGCCTCTCAGTAGGTCATTCAAAAGAAGTGCACAACATAGGGCAAAGTCTTCCTTGTGTGAGGTGCGTCTACACATCGCAGGACACACAAATCCCAGGTAATCTTCCTCTCTGCGGCTAGTAGTGGTCCCCAATCATTACAAAAACAAAAAAATACTCCACTAAATTTTCAAACCACTACCTCGGGGCAATTGCAGACCAACTGGCAAGTGCTGACATAAGGCTTGTAGGTCAAACTTTCCTTCATACTAATGAAAATCATTGGTGGGTTTGAGCATAGAAGTGGTGGAATCTGATTTAGATGTTAAAAGGATAATTTTGGCTCTTGGTAAAGAATAGACTGGATTGGGGGGAGGGGAATGTTTGCAGGTCTGCTGGACCCAACACCTTTTAGAAGCAGTGGGGCGTGGCACTGTGGTTCCCAAGTGGTGGGGCTAGTACCACCAGAAGTGGAGGGTTTTATAACAATGCCCACCTACAAAAGTGATTTGTCATCTCTGAAGAGCTAGCCTGGCATGGATCATTTATATTTTGTCTAGGAACTAGTTACTTTTACTTATTGTCATTACAATGATTCCACTTTACTAGCAAAAAAACATGTTCATTTTGTTGGTATTTAAGAGCCGTAGGAAATGGAACTTATTCTCCTAAACATGATTTCACTGTTTATGTCTTTTGCAGTTTCTATAAATTATAATGGAACAGAATGTCTTTAAACTTCTCCGTGTCTTACTTGGAAGATATATCATTTTGCTTCTGTAAGGGTAATGTTTTCCTGTGGTGGTTCCATTGAGAGAATGCACAGCAGGTGAGACACAGAGTCATATGATACGAGAAGCTGGAAACAGGAGCGTAATGGAGGAAGAAACTGCATGGGGATGACATGGACCTCGGTCTGCATCAGAGGGCTTGCTCTTTACTTGCATAACTTTGGGCATGCACTAGGTTTCTTGAGCCTTGGTTTTCTCATCTAGAAAATGAGCCAAATAATATCTAGAATTAAATAAGGTGAAATGGAAAAGTGTCTGGATAGGTAGATACATAGTAGGTGTAAAAACAAACACTGGCTTCCTTTGTTTACGGACAGTGTGTCCAACCAGACTTCTTCAGACTGCATGCCTCACGCTATTTTCTTGGAGATCCTGTGTGAGGCCCTGGGGGACTTAGCCATGGACCACATGTTTCTCCACCTTGAAAATGCTTGGGCATAGTAGAGTGCTAAGGGAAGTAAGAAGTGTACAATGTATCTTCTATAATAGTTACCCTCAAGGGGACTCTCTCCCTGTGGTCCCCGTGGGAGCCCTGGATTTCTCTCTAGGGCTCTGAGCATCGAAACCTTGCAGCAATCCTTAGTCCAGCCCTGGGGACAAGGTTTCACAGGCCCCGTGGAGAGGGTCATGTGAAGCCTTTTCTGCTAGGAGCAATGCAGGGCTTTAAAGCTAGGTATGAGGGCAAGTATGTCTATACAGGGAAGGTGGGCTGAGACTAAAGACAAATTCCTGGGGAGCTGGGAGGAGATAGGATACCAGAGACTGGCTGCTGTGTTCCTGACCAGGGCACTTTCTGGGAGTGTTGCCTGCCATGCACCCAGCTCAGTCCTGAGTCTCGGAGAAGCATCATCTGGGAATCACTAACAACCCCTAATATTCTTCCTTCTTTCCTTTCAGGGAAATGGTACCATCCAAAATAGCAGACAACTTAGAACCAATTATACTTACTTTGAAGGAATATGCAACTGTTTTCTTTTCTAATTATGCACAAACTTCCAACAGTACTTTAAAATTTTTGTACTTAAGTGTGCCCCAAGTAGTGGAGGAAAGTGATTGCTTACCCCCAGGTGTCAGGAAGCAGAGCCTATAAGCGGCTTTTGCCAAGTACAACATTGCTTTGAAGTCTCATACTTTCTGCTACATTCTAGTACAAATTTTGGGTTCTACTTCATTATATCTGCATTTTTAGGTACAAAAATAATTATCTGGCTCCAAACCTTATAATAAAAATGACTGGCATGTCCCACATATGGGTGTCTGGTATATATCAGTTATAATATCACAGAGATATATTAATATTAAAAATGAGTTTGTGACCCCTGAGTATTCACTCAGAGGTGATGGGGGAGTTAGCCTAGAGACTGGTTAAGTAGATAGAAACCTGGCAGGGAATGAACATTCATTCAGTTACTCATTCGGCAGATATTTATTTAGTGCCTACTCCGTGCTAAGCATCGAACTAGGTGCGGGGATACAAGGATAAGCAAAAAGAGACAGAGATTATCACACAAATACATGTAGAATTGCAACTGTGAGTGAAGGAGAGGTCGATGGAGCCCAGGCCGTTTATGGCAGAGGGAGCTGACCTCCTCAGAGGGGCCAAGGAAAGCTTCTTCCAGGAACTGTCTCTTGACTTGAATCTGAAAGATCAGTAGGAAATAGGCAAAGAATAAAGGAAAGAGCTTTCCAGACAAAGGAACAGGGAGCACAAAGGTCTTGTGGTGGGAGGGAGGACAGATGACTGAAAAGCGAGTGTGGTTTGACTACAGAGAGGAAGGCGGAAAGTGGCATGAAATGAAGCTGGAGAGAGAGGCAGGAGGCTGACCCCACAGGGCCTTGTTGTGACTGCAGGGGGTTTTGTCCTTATCTGAAAAACAGGGGGAAACCACTGAAGGGTTTTAAGTCAAAGAATAACATGATTAGTTTTGCATTTTAGCTTTGCTTTTGCATTACTACAGCTGCTGCTCAGGGGCCAGGGTGGAAGGGTGCCAGGATAGATGCTGGAGCTGAATAGCAGTTCAGTAGTTGTTGTGCAAAGTGAGGTTAGCTTGGATTGGGTGCCGGGGGTGGGGGGTGGGGGTAGTGGTGCAAACAGAGAGAAGTAGGTGGGTTTTAGAGACATTTAGGAGCTAAAATGTGCAGGATTTGGTGGTGGGTTGGAAATGGTACAAAGAGGAAGGACTTGTCATGTATGGCTCCAAGATTTCTGGCTTGCCTACCATTGACTGAGATAGGAAACACTGAAAGAAGACCAGGTTTGGGGTAGGTGAGTTCAGCTCTGAGCTTCTAACTTTGAGTTGCTATGAAGTTGAGAGCCGGGTCAGGGTCTGAACTGATGGTTTGATTTTGGGAGTCATCTGCGTGTTGGAATTTGAAGCCAAAAGTATGAGCGAGATCACCTGGGAGAAAGTGTAGAGTGAGAAGGACCTAAGAATGAGCTAAGAGGAACTCTAATATTTAATGGCACAGTAGAAAAAGAGAAAAGCAATGGCAAGAGAAGAGAGAAACCGGAATATTATCATTTCTGAACTCACAGGAAGGGAGCGTTCAAGATGGGACTTGATTGAGTACCACATGCTACTGAAAAGTCAAGAATAAGCAGAACTAAACTTATCTGTTAGATTCAGTGACGTGGAAGCCAGTGGTGGGAGTTATTTCACTTTCTATGGAGTATCAGGGCAAGAAACTGGATTGGAGTGCAGAGGAAGGGGGAGAGAAGGACATGGAGGGAACACAGAGAGGCAACTCTTAAAAGTTTGGCTGAGAAGGGATGAGGGGAGGCTGGTGAGCTGGATGGCAGGAAGAGCCAAACAAGAACATCTTTCTGTTTTTTCTATTTTAAAACTTTTAATTCTGGAAATTTTCAAATGTAAATAAATTCAACAGAGTAGTATCATGAACCCTCATGTACCCATCACTTAGTTTCAACAATGATTAACTCATGGCCACACTTGTATCTATACATCCACCCATTTTGTTTTTTCAGTGGGAGAGACTTGAGCTGTTGGAAAACCACTGGGGAGGAAGTCATTGAGAAGGAGAGTTTGAATAGTCAAGAGAGAGAAATAGAGGAAAAAGGCAAAAATGATAGCCAAGGTTTCTGAGGAAGTGGAGGGGAGGTGGGAATATGATGTAGAGTACCGTGAAGGGATTCACTTTGGTAGCTGGAGAGTCAGCTTCTCTCTTGCTGTAGCATGGTAGCATGTGTGCGGATGTAGATTTGCATGTTGACATCTGGAAGATAAGAAAATTTCACCTGATGATGGAGGTGGATCCTTCTCCGCCTCTTCCTTTTTTTTTTTTTTTTTTGCGGTACGCGGGCCTCTCACTGTTGTGGCCTCTCCCGTTGCGGAGCACAGGTTCCGGACGCGCAGGCTCAGCGGCCACGGCTCACGGGCCCAGCCGCTCCGCGGCATGTGGGATCTTCCCGGACCGGGGCACGAAACCGTGTCCCCTGCATCGGCAGGCGGACTCTCAACCACTGCGCCACCAGGGAAGCTCCCCTCCTTCTTTTAAAGTAAGTAATCATGTCATCTTGTGAGAATAACTGGGAAAAAGAGGATGTTGCGTGTTTGAAGAAAGCATAGAAAGTGGATTAGTTATTGTGGAGAGAGAGAGAGAATGCTAATATAGCAGAGAAATGTGGGCTATTTAGTAGATGGTGTTAAAGGACCAGTTTGGAGGAGGTGGATTGGCCCTGAGAAGCAGATCCAATTCACATGCATATGTATGTGTGTTTGTATGTCTGGCTTGTTAATGTTAGCCTTCATAGTATAGTAGTGGTATATAAAATGCTACTCTATTCCTCAGTGGAGGAACGTGTCTAGGCGCATGTATATGTGTCTGCACAGAAGGCATGGACTCCACAATCTCCTGAGTGTGTAAGCAGAGTATATATGTCTCAAAAGGGAGGTGATTTAATTCTTAAAACATTTTAATTCTTAAAATGTCCAACAGTACATTGGCGTTTGTGTTTCACATTAATTGGTTCCGGGCGCCACCTTCTGGAAATCTTGCTCAACAATGCCAGCCAGGCTTTTCCAATGCAAAATCTAAAACCTTTCTTCTCTGGAAAGTCAGTATTCCTGCATACAGCATTTCCCTTATGGTATGTGAGCCTCATTTATTAGATACTCTTTTACTTTCTTTATTTGCATGTCAAATCACAAACATTAAAATGTGTTCTTTTCTGACTTGATTTTGGTCAAAGATTGCATCTATCCCATTTGAATGCACACATTGTCTGTAAACCTCACCCATGATCCATATAGGAAAGAAGAGAAGTAAGATGTCAGACTTATCTGAAATGGTGTGAATAAGAAGTAGATTATTGGTCAAAGGTGTAGAAGGTATAAAAGATAGAGTCCAAATTTGACCAGATTAAGAGATGTCTTATTTAGTAATCCCTCAAATTTGGATGTTGTCCATGGCTTCCTATCCTAAATTCCTCTATATGTATTTCTTTATAATTTCCAAACTTGACCCCTCAGGAAACCAGTCTACTATAAAAGATCCTTTTCATGGTCTATCTTAATCTGAGTATGACGCCATTAAAACCTTTTCTCCAAGGTCTCCAGGTCACACCACTAAACGGCTCCCAGTTTCTAGGTTTTCTTCAAATAATTCCTTTCCTTTGAATTAACTTACTCTATGAGAGAGTTCAGGGATAAATTACTCTAATTTCTCCTTTAATTCAGTCAATAACTTTTATCGTCATTTTTATGGTCATTATGGTCATTTTACATATACAAACTCAGTCATGATTCACGGGGAATTTAGAGAAATGCCGTATAAAGTACTGAGTTATTCACAAAAAAAGCAGCATTTGTTTACTATTTTTATTGGAGTATAGTTGCTTTACAATGTTGTGTTAGTCTCTGCTGTACAGTGAAGTGAATCAGCTATATGTATACAAATATCCCCTCTCTCTTAGAAAAACATTTGTCTATTTCCTCAGCCTGTCTTCATTAAATACTTACTGTGTGTCAAGAGATTTGAGAAGCACTGGGGAGATATGAGGAACAAGACAGGCATGATTCTGACCCTTACAGAGCTTGCTATATAGTGTGGAAAGCAGACATTAATTATGGCATCCCAACATGTTCTGGTGAGTTCTCTGCTAAAAGAAGTACAGAGAATGTCATGGAATATCTGGAGGACAGAGAGTCATGGAGGTCTTCCTGGAAGAAGTGGTATGAAGCCATGGAAGAAAGGGAGAACAAAAAGACACCAGGCAGGCAATGGGATGGGAGCTGAATGCTAAGAGCCAGATTGTGGAGGGGCTGATAAATCTTTTTAAAGAGTTTAGGTTTTATTATAAGAGCAAATACCAGCAATGAAAAATTTTAACTGTTTGTGTGTGTATGGGGGCAGGAGTGGCCACACTCAGATTTATATTTTGGAAAGATTATTCTAGCTGAAATTTGGAGACGTTCTGGAGGAAAACCCCCGATGGGATATTAGTTTCAAGGTATGTGTGATGTGGTATTGGCTTATATTAGGGCAGTGGAGAAGGAGAGAAGTGAGTGAATCTGAGAGATGTTTAAGATGTTGGATGGATAAGACTTGGTGGAAATTGGTCTTACGAGGTCAAGGGAAGAGACGAGTCCAGGATGGCTCGCAGCTTTCTGGCTTGAACCAAGGGGTGAGGAGAGGTGCCACTTAGTGAGACAGTGAGTACTAGACAAGATGTAGATTCTCGAAATGGTCAGGGAAGGAGAGTATTCCCCCTTGGACATGTTGAATTTGAAATGTCTAAGACGTATTGGTAGATATATCTAGTGAGCAATGAGATATGTGAGCCTGGAATGAGGAAGAGGAATCTGGGCTGGAGAGACAAGTCAGGAATCATCAGCCTGTTGGGAGTAAATTGATGTTTTGGGAGTGGTCGACATCTCACTGAAGGTACAGGAAAAAGAATGGCTAAAAGGAAGCCCTGAGGAACCCATCATTTAAGGAATCATTAGAAGAGGGGGAAGCCAACACAGAAGAGTGGCCAGAGAGCCTGGGAGACAACAAGGAGGGCAGGTGCCAGAGCCAATGGAAAGAAGCTCTTAAAAAAGGGTGTATGGGGCTTCCCTGGTGGCGCAGTGGTTGAGAGTCCGCCTGCCGATGCAGGGGACATGGGTTCGTGACCCGGTCCGGGAAGGTCCCACATGCCGCGGAGCGGCTGGGCCCGTTAGGCATGGCCGCTGAGCCTGCACGTCCAGAGCCTGTGCTCCACAACGGGAGAGGCCACAACAGTGAGAGGCCCGCATACCGCTAAAAAACAACAACAAAAAAGGATGTGTGGGCAGCAGTGGCAAAGGCTGCTGATAACAACTGATGTTTTCTTTAGAAGTTAGTCATGTGTAGCCTTGGCCAGTGCAGGTGCAGTGGAGGGCCAGAGTCGATTTCAGTCGGTTCACATGTGAACTGAGGCATGAGGAAGGGATGAGAAAGTGAAGTCAGTGAGTGCAGATTTGTTGTGAAATGGAGTTTAGGGATGGGGTGGGAGCTGGCGGGAGACATATGGTTAGGGGAGTGATGTTGTTGGTTTTTGGAAACCAAAGGGTTGAGAATGTTTCAATGCTCATGGAAATTATCCCATGAAAGAAAGGCTGAAGGAACAAGAAAGGAAGTACTCACTAAATAGTTTAGTCCCTAAGAAGATAATCAGAGCTAATTAAAAGATAATAATTTACTGGGCCCTTCTTTGTGCAGGAACTGTTCTAAGAGCACTATCTCATTTGAGTCTTATACAGCCTCTCTGAGAGGTACTATTTTTATTATCCCATTTCTTTGAGATGAGGAAACTGACACACAGATAGGTACCAAGGCCACGCAGTACATGGTGGATCTGGGATTCATACCCGTGCATCTGACTTGAGACTTGCACTATTAATCACAAGGCCTTGTTGTGGGATCCTCAGCCTACCTGGAGACATAAATAGGAGGTATCCACCCTTTGTTCTTGTAAATAAAGAGGAAGGATATGGGGCAGTTATGGATGCAGGTAAGTGCCAGCTTGATTGACATTATTAATTTCCTAGGGATGCCATAACTAATTACCCCAAACTGGGTGGTGTAAAAACACAGAAGTTTATTCTCTCACAGTTTTGGAAGTCAGAAGTCCAGAAATTAAGGTGTCATCTGGTGTCTCCCCCCCTGAAGGGGTCCCTTGTTTGAGGCTGCATACCTCCTACCTCTGCCTCTATCTTCACATGGCCGGCTTCTCTGTGTCGCAGAATTCTTTCTGCTTTTCTCTTATCAAGAGACCTGCCATTGGATTTAGGGCTCACCCTAAACCTAGTTATGTCTGCAAAAATTCTTTTTCCAAATAAGGTCACATTCACAGGTTTTGAGGGTTAGGATCTGGACTTTTTTTTTTTTTGGTGGGAACACTATTCAATCCACTACAGTTAGAAAGTGGAAGGAGTTTGGTCTGATGGATCTCTCTCTTCTATGAAGTAGAATAAGAGTAATTTTCTGAGAGTGAACTCAGATGTAGAGGGGTCAAGTATCTGAAGAGAGTGAAGAAATCTTGAAGTAATTATTATTGAAATGTGGAGAGTCAGCTGAGTAGGAAGCACAGTATGTTTGTGGAGCAGCGTGGAGAAGGCAGATAAAGTTTATCATTAATTTATAGCTGTGTGATTTTCTCTAGCAGCGGTTTGCAGCTGGGTACAAGCGTAGAGAAAGCTGACAGGTGAAGCGACTGGAGTTACATTCTGGGGGGAGGGAAACGGATGTGGAAGAAGGACAGAGACGAGGAAGTTTAGGATACTGGCAAGTGGGGGTTTTCTGCAGCCCCTAGGAGCAAAGCTGGGTGTGCATGGAAATGAAGTCAGAGGGGGACTAAGGGATGAGTCAAAAAGCAGGTGAGAGGCTGGGAGAAATTCAGTGAGCTAGCTGTGATGCTGCAAGTATTTGATTGTATCAATTTACGTGAGGAAAAGAATCTGCTTGCAGCAGAAGCAAAGAGGAGGTTAATGGGAATGGAAAAGTCAAAGAAAAGAGAGGGCAAGAAAATAACAAAACAGAAACAGACTCACAGATATAGAGAATAAACTAGTGGTTACCAGTGGGGACAGGGAAGGGCAGAGGGGCGAGATAGGGGTAGGGGATTAAGAGGTTCAGACTACTGTGTATGAGATAGATAAGCTACAAGGATATGTTGTCTAGCATAGGAAATACAGCCAATATTTTATAATAACCTTAAGTGAAGTAGAATCTATAAAAATATTGAATCATTATGTTGTATGCTTGAAACTAATATAATATTGTAAATCAACTATCCTTCAATTATTAAAAAAAAAAAGAGAAGGTAGGATTCAGGACGGGCCACCCATGTGGACAGAGAGTCACACAGGAAGATGGCAGGACATGAGTAGCAAATGCTGCTAATGGTGTGGCGTTTGACCTGGAACCCCAGGACTTTGGTGGTTGGAGGAGGTCGGATGTGTGATTCCCTTGGGATGACATTGAACACTGTATTAGTGAAGATTCTTGAGAGAAACAAAACCAATAATGTGTGTGTGTATGTGTGTGTGTGTGTGTGTGTGTGTGTGTGTGTGTGTGTGTGTGTACAGAAAGGAAGGGAGGGTGAGAGATACTGATTGATTTATTATTAGGAGCTGGCTTATGTGATTATAGAGGCTGAGAAACTCACACCCAGGAGAACAGATAATATAGTTCCAGTCCAAGTCCAAATTTGGAGGCAGGAGAAGACTGATGTTGTAGCTTGAAGACAGTCAGGCAGAGAGGAAGAATTCTTTCTTAGGATTTTATTCTATTCAGGTTTTCAACAGATTGGACGGGGCCCACCACATTGGGAGGGGCAATTTGCTTTACTCAGGCTACAGATACCCTCACAGACACACCCAGAAATGATGTTTGACCAAGTATGTGGGCACCCCCGGCCCAGTCAAGTTGACACATAAAATTAACCACCACAATCACCTTGATTACATGAATGGTCTTACTCTATTGGTCTTAAGTCTCTTGGATGATAAAACGAAGGGGTGAAGAAGATTATTCCTAAAAGTCCTTCTTATTTTAACTTTTGTGTTTTAAAGTGTAATTTCAAATCCTTAAGGTGGAAAGAAACATCATATTAAAGTTCTCCTTAATTAAATATAACTCGAAATGACTCCTGTGAATCCACAGGTCTTAGAAACTAATGATTATACCCAGAGTCTGGCTAATCTTCACTACCTATCTGCTTTTTTAAAAAACTATAAAAGTCTTGAGAAAACAGCTTTACACAGCACAGCCACAGAAACTTCTCCATCATTAACGCACAGTTTCAAAAGTTTCCTGGACCACGATCCTAGTTCTGGGTTGTCCTCTGCCTTTGCTGAGCGTGGAGTAAGTGATATTGTGACATGGCAGCATCATCTCAGGTGAGTCTCTCATTCAGGTTAATGTAGCAAACTTGCAAGCAGACAGTGTATTCCAAGTTGTTACTTTTGCTTGAGATCTGTGCATTTTACAGGTGGGTTAAGTATATCTTTTTAAGTAGGTCTGCCTGAGATTAAAAAAGACAGTACTTCCTGGAAGCAGAGGGTGGGGATGAGATGACATTTTGAAGTGTCTAGTCTGGGGTTAAGGAAAGGAGAGTGTAAGCAGAGCCCTTGGTTTACACATTTCTAGCTGGAGGAGTTAGGTGGAGGGGAGCCTTCTCAGACTGGTACACTTTATCTATTCACTCCGCTTGGAATGCCCTTTCTCCATTTCTTCACTGGATGACTTAAAACATCCTTTGAAATGTCAGACTCCTCTGTGTAGCCTTTCTTGGCTAACCTTTCCACCCCATCTAGGTCAGGTGCCTTACCTTTGACTGCCTGTCACCTCCTGTGTGTACCTCTGTCGTGGCCTTCCCCATGCCATATTTACTTGTCTTTTATTTCTGTCTCCCCAACAGAATGGCTGACACGTAAGAGGCAATTAATTTATACTGAAGTCATTTTATTGTGGACTTTTTATGAATTTGTCATTATCTGGCTTCTGTCGCTATGTCTGGCAACTATTTTATATCAATCACTGTGTTAGGAACTGGAAGAAGGAGAATAAACAAGACATAGGAGGTCCTGACCCTCATGAAACATGTATTCAGGTAGGAGATATTGACAAAAAGGAAAGCAACAGAAAACAAAATAAATGAAGTAGGCACCATTTGTAATTAGTTTGTTATGAAGGGAATAAATGAGAGACTGAGACAGAGGCTGATGGGTAGAGGTACTTTGGGTAAGATGAACAAGAAGCCTTTCCCAGTTGGGAAAGGGGGGCGAACTCCAGGCAGAGGAAAGGGCAGAATGAGGCCCTGAGTTAAATATGGATGGAATAGAATGAGCTGGGCATCCTGGACAGATACAGGAGTGAGATCACACAGAGATGTTGCCCCATAGTTAAGAGTTCAGAAGGGAGGACTTGGGAGATGAGTGACAAGATGCTGCAGGAGCATCACCATCACAGTGAAGGAGATGGTACTGTCTTGGAGTCATGCAAGGGCAGTAAAGACAGAAGAATGTAGGTTTGAGATTATATGTTAAAGATAGAAATTGATCAGATATTTTGATGATTTAGATGTGAATGATGAAGGAAGGAAAGGAATCAAGCATGTTTCTCACTGAAGTAATGGGTTGCTATGTACTGATCTGGGAAGATTTGGAAGAAGGAGAAAGAAACAGGCTCAAGGTCCTACTGTATAGCACAGGGGACTGTATTCAATATCCTAAGATTAAACCATAATGGAAATGAATATAAAAAAGAGTGTATATGTTTGGATAACTGAATCACTTTGCTGTACAGCAGAAATTAACGCAACATTGTAAATCAACTATATACTTAAAAAAAAAAAAAACAGGCTCAGGAGAAAGATAAGAGTTCTATTTACATTTGAGATGTGTGTAAATTTTCCAAGAGAAAGCTCCAGGCAGGTAGTTGGATATGAGTTTTAAACTCAGAAGAGCTCAGAGGCTTCACGTGTAAATTTAAAAGGCCTCCACATAAAGACCATAAGTAGTAGACCTGTGTAAATTGATGAGGTTACTTAGGGAAGAAAATGTAGAGAGAAGAGCAAAGTGGGCTCAAACAAGCTCTTTGGACTCCCACGATTTGAAATTTGGGTCAAGGAGGAGGAACCATTCAAGAAAACTGAGGAGAAGAAACAGCCAGTAAGAGAGAAAGTGGTTTTAGGAAGCAAAAAAGAAAAGTTTTAAGGAAGAGGGAGTGCCATTGCTGAGAAATTCAGTAACATAACTGAGAAGTGTCCGTTGAACTTTGCACAACATTCCGTACAACAGTTTATGGAAGTCAGTGGGTGTTTCGGCATGAACAGTTTCAGTGAGCAGTGAAGTCAGAGGCTAGATTTCAGTAGTATAAAATTCAGAATTTAGGAATGGAGGCAGTGTGTGTAAGTAACGCTTCCAAGAAGTTTGGCTGTAGAAGAGAACTGAGAAATGGACCAGTAGGTATGGAGAGGTGTGGATCAATGAAGGATTATTGTTGTTGTTATATTCTTAAAGAGACATAGTAGATTATGTTTTTATGACAATGAAGATAATCCAGGAGAGGGGTAGAAATTGCAGGTTCAGGAGAAGAAAGATAATGTAAGGCTTGACATCTTCTAGGATTTAAGAATAGATGGAGTCCAGAACCCAAGGGAAAGGTTGAGCTTCAAGAGGGAGGAAGGATGTGATGAGTGCCGGTGAGTAGGTGGGTTTGTAGGTCAGAAGATGTGGGGCTGCACATCCGGTGGCTTCTATTCTCTCACTAAGAATGAGGTGAAACCATGAACTAAGAATGAGTGAATGAGTGATTGGACCTATTCTGTTTCTCATGGCATGAAACTAGTTTTGCCAGTTCCTCAGATTCCTCAACATCTCTCTTGTCAGTACTCTTTGGCTTTGTAACTCCTTTTTGACAGGGACAGATTCCTGTTCATCTGTGCTTTTGCTTTTCTGACATTAGTTTGTTGTGGTAGTCAATAGTTTTTTGATGAGGTTCAGAATTCTGTATCAGTCAATGCCCCCCAATCATGCTGCGGGGGCTAGGGCTGGCCAGGACAGCTGGCTCTGTGAGGTGGGAAGAATTGTCATAGTTTCTAGACGGGCTTCTTCAAGGCTTCGGAGGAGACAGATGTATGAGAAAGAGAAAGCATTTGTGCAGGAAAAAAGGAAGAATAGAGATGATTAAAGAAAGGGAAAGTTTAACTTTTGCCATGTGCTACACAATATATAACACTCATTTCCATCTTCTACAAAACGTTTAATAAAATTTGTGCTATTTGTCAAGATTGACAGTGGTGCTCTTCCTGGGCTCAGTGTAGAGTAAGAGTAGAGGCTACTCTGCAAGGGGCCCCATGCACATTTGGGTTACATTAAATTTTTTTATTGTGAAATAAATTATTCATAGCCAAGGATGTATATAAAATATCTGAACAGTTTAAAATGTATAATTATGATCATAAAATAAATCCTCAAGTTCCAACCAGCCAGCTTAATAGGAGAACATTGCCAGTTCCTCTGAAGATGCTTGGGTGAACCTTCTCTGTGGTACCCCTCTTCCAGCCTCCAGATGTAACAAATCACCCCCTTAGTTTTCTTTATAGCTAAATAATATGTTACCTAGTTTTGGTTATTTTTAAACTGTATATAAGTGGAAACCTTCTTTTGTGTTGTTTGGTTCCCTCATCATTGTGTTTCTTGAGATTTATCCATGTCCTTAGATGTACAACAGTTTATTTATGTCCACAGATGTGTAGTGCACCATGATATGGATATACCACAATTTATTAATACACCTTGCCTTTGACAGACACATGATTTGTTTCCAGGTTTTTCTGTTATAATCAGTGCTGCTAGGATATTTTTGTATCTCATGGTGCAAGAGTTTTCAGGCTATATACTTGGGAATAAGATTGCTAAATCATAGGTTATATTCCTAGTCAGCCTCATCAGGGTATACTTTATTGCCTTCCAAAGTGATACTTTTTTTTTTTTTTACCAATCTTAGGTTGTCTTTTCATTACTGATAATACCAGAGACTTTGCAAACCTGGAGGCAGGGATATTACCTGGTTCTCCCTTTAGAGATAACCACAGTGCAGGAAATGGGTGGGCACTCTCAGTCCAGCAGACAGGAATATCTCTTATCACATGGATGTGGTTAGGAGTCTCCCAGTAGGCTGAGAATGTCAGAAAACAGGAGATTCAAAGTTAGAGGCAGAAAAAGAAGGGGACATTGCCCTGCACACATATTTGAGGGTCTGGAATGTCCAGAAAGCAATGAAGGAAGGGCTTGATTTGCAAACATTCTGTCCAGAAATCTTGGCCCCATAGCTGAAATGTTGCAGCTAGGAATTCCCATGGTCACTATAGTATGGATTGTGAGAACTGCAAGTTTTCTAAACTTTCATCCCCAAAGGATATGGAAATATGGATATAACCCTGCCTGAAATTCTGCTATCCTGACACTCAGGTCACCTTGGCCCCATGTTTCCTGGAGTAAGAGTACCTAGTACCTACAGCTTCCTCTCTCTGTCCTCTT
>NW_006769379.1:125879-134392 GCF_000442215.2 Lipotes vexillifer
TAGGGAGTCATCCATGAACCAATTACATTAGAAAAACAACCTCGAATCCTCACAAGATCCCTGAAAAGTAGATACTGTTCCAACTTTAGAGATGAGAAAACTAAGGCTCAGAGAGGTAACTCACCCAAAATTAGATCGCTTCTAAGTGGTGGCACAGTGGTTGAGAATCCGCCTGCCAATGCAGGGGACACGGGTTCAATCCCTGGTCCGGGAAGATCCCACATGCCACGGAGCAACTAAGCCTGTATGCCACAACTACTGAGCCTGCGCTCCAGAGCCCATGAGTCACAACTACTGAGCCCACGTGCCGCAACTACTGAAGCCCACGTGCCTAGAGCCCGTGCTCCACAATGAGAGAAGCCACTGCAAGGAGAAGCCCTCTCACTGCAACGAAGAGTAGCCCCTGCTCGCCACAACTAGAGAAAGTCCGCGCGCACCAACAAAGACCCAACACAGCCCAAAATAAATAAATAAAAATAAATTAATTAAAAAAAAAAAAGACTTGAGAGTTGAAGTCACATCTGTTTAATTTCATCTGTGCTCTTCCTCCCTGTGCTTTCCCTGTTCTTCTATTTTCTGTCTTGTTTTTTATAACCATGGGGTCCTGAATGAGTGTCTTCTCCTGTCTGAGCTCTAGGTCAAAAATTAGCAGTTCATATAGGTTGAATAAACATTTATTAAAAAATGAAAATCACCCTATGGACATCTTACATTCTAGTAAGAGTAACATTCTGGGCCAGCAAAAGGTCTTTCTCCTTCTACCTTATTATTGGTATTGTTGTTATTGTTTTTATATGTGTCTCCTAAGTCTACTCTCACAGCCTGGACCTAAACATGTGAGTTTAGCTCGTTCTACAGCTGGTGTGTGCCTACAATTAGGTAGGTTTTTGTTATAAAGCTTTTGCTCCAGTGTGTTGCTGGTTGTCTGTTATTTTGCTTTCATCCTATTTTGCCGGCAGAGAGCATTTCCCCTCGTAACGGTTAGGGTTTTTAGTGGAGGCTTTCCTGAGATCTGCTGTTACAAACTCACACACACCTTAGCTCCGGCATTTGTCTCAGAGAAGCAGTCAGGCTTGTCAGCACAACCAGCACATCCATCAATACCCTGAGGACACTGCTATCACAACCTCCCAGGCTCTTTACTTCTCTAGTGACACCTCAACCTGCTAACAGGGTATCAGAAGCAGAGCCAGGAGTTGTAATTCAAATGCGGGAAAGTTTCAGATCAGTCTCTATCTTGGTGTGGCTGGGGGAGACCCAGTCGCCACCACCTAGGATGCACCGGGAGGCTAAATGATTGAGACCTTTCTCCTCCTGGACAACCTCCCTGCTGCCTTGCATGCTGGTCCACCTCACCTGCCTCTCTCTTACTCTCCTGGTTGGAGAGAAGGATGCTGGTTCTCCAGTGTAGCCCTGATACAGTGGGAATGTGAAGGCCGTCATCTGAGGAGTTGTTCTCTATGACCCAAAATACTCTACCCCTAAAACAATAAATTGAGATAAAAAGAAGTTCTAAACCCTTCTAATAATGGTCATGCCACATGAAGAAAAATATTAGGGGCCTTGGGTTCTGGTTCCTTTTTGCAGTTGGTTGCCTTGTTATCCTGTGTCCTCTACTTGAAAACTGGGCAGAGAATCTCATAGAATCATCAAGATTACTGAGGATAGCAGTGGATGAGAGACCAGAAGTTTTTCATAGTCTGGGGCTGGCGAACTTTTTCTGTAGAAGGGCAGATAGTAAATATTTTAGGCTTTGTGGGCCTTTCTGTCTGTTTGGATTTACAATCCTTTAAACTTGTAAAATCCGTTCTTAGTTTAGGAGCCTTACAAAAATGGACCACAGGCTGGATTTGGCCTGTAGTTTGCCAACTGCAGTCCTATAAGCTCATCTTCAATTTTAGAGCAGCTGGATAATAGAGAAAAAACTTCTGGGGATTTAATATTATATATTTTGGGAGGAAGCAATGAGCAGAAATATTAAGATCAAGTGTGACTAATTAAGAAATAATCTGGAAAACAAAATGAACAAAAGAAAGTAAAGGGAAGGAAGAACAGAGATTGTGAGGCAATTATTTAAAGGAATTAGAAATGTGGAAAAAAAGGCAAGGATATGGGATGAAAATTGAACGGAGAGTATCTTGAATCAAGTAGAGTCTGGGAAAATGGAGTAAACAAGTCAGATTTTCTCCTAAGCATAGTTACTGGCAAATACACACAAGCCCTGCTATATAACAGACTGGATTTGCATGAAGATTTAAGGAGGAATTTACTCCCATCTTGTGGCATATCACTACAGTCTTCTTTTAACCATATGTGTTGGGTCAAAGGTCTTTACTTGCTTTCCTGCCACAATCCAACACTGTTAGTTTAGTGCTTGTTCAATCAGGTTTCATGATTAAAAAGAAAAAAAAAAAAGGCAGATTGGCAAGGGTGATTGGGAAGGATGGCAGTCGTGGAAAGTTTTCTGTGGATTGGGAAATAACTGCAGGAATATGTCATGGCACTTTAATCAAAATACGAACCTTTTTTCCCCCCAGATAATTGACCATAAGAAAATATTGAAGGTGGAGAAAGAGGACAATTAGAACATGAATGTAGAGGTAATACATGTTGAAGAGAAGATAAGGAAAAGGATCTCAAGACCAGGTTGGAAGACAGGTAAGCAGGCTAATTTTTGCTGGAAGATCATTTGAAAGGCAGAGTCTTCTAAATACCCAAGAAATACTGAACATCACAAGAAAGGGCCCATTTCCTCAGAATTATGAAAGAGCACTGAAGTAGGAATCAAAACATCTTGGCTTTAGTTTTTAGTCTGCTCTGTACTGATTATGTGACTTTAGGAAAGTCGTTTAGCTTATCTGAGTCTTAGTTTCTTCATCAGTAAAATGAAGATCATATGTTTTTCTTATTTCATACTGCTGTTTTGATTTGTACATGCATATTAAAGGCCTTTGTAAAATATTAGGAACTATGATAATGACAGACATTTTATGAGTTTTAGTATTTTATTATTATTTATTACTATTTTATTAGTGGGTTGACTTCACTCATAGAGCAGGCTGTGTACTATGATTGAGGGGCTTCCAAAGGACTAGCTGTCTGTCAAGTTTCTCCTAAATTGGACTGTGATAACATGAGTTAATCATTTTCGTGGGGTCCAAGGTTTCTACAGTCCTTAGGTTATGAAAATAAAGAATAGTAAAAATGCAAATATATTAAAGACAGGATCAATTCAGTTGTGTACATCTTAGCTCTTGATTAGCTGGTCTTCTAGCAATGTCTTGAGAGAATGGGGCAGAATTACCATTAAATAGAAGGGTCCAAAGAGCTTGGGGTCACCTTGAGAGCACTGAATGAATGCCTGTCTGAACATCAGAGGAGAGCAAGGCATTAAGGAAGAGAGGAATTGTCTTCTGCAGCTGACTTCACAGTTTTGACTGACTTAGGCTAGTTTGCTCTGCCCATGTCTAGGGTTTTTGAGAGATGGCAGCTTGTGGTCCTTTTTCCTTTGAATTCCTTCCCAGTGCCATTTTTTTTTTCCTAAACAAGTGTTCTCAGGACAGGATCCTGACTAACCCTCCTAGAGTTATGGCATAGACAGCTAACATCCCACCAAGAATTCATGCTCCCCTTCCAGGGGCCACCTTTCCAGACTGCCTCGTATCTAGAAGGGACTGGGTGCCAATGGCACGTATGTGGATGTAATGTGAATGTTTTATAGGACGAAGTGGTTGAGAAGCAAATGCTCTTTCTCCACTCTCTTTTTTCTTGTCTGCTTACTGGATATTCATACCAGTGGTAATACTGGAAACCAAGTCTTGAGGATGGAACTGCCACAAAAATGCAAGGAAACTGGGCATCTGAGTCACTGCTTGGAGGAAAGCTGCCCCACCAGGAACACTTACATCAGACTGGAATGTGAGCAAATAATCCACTGGGACTTCTGGGTTTTCTGGTACCACTTGGATGAATACAGCTGCTATTAGCAAACCTTCTCAGACTATTCTTTTCTCTACAAATTGTGATCAGCTAGCTTTTTCTCTAGGTCTGTAGCCCCTTCCCTTTTCTCCCGAGGTCCTTTCTACCCTTCCTGCCATTATGTCTTCAGATGAATAATAACATCAACAAAGAGCAAGGAGAATAGAAGAACAATGTTTATTTCATTCATGCATGCATTCATTCCTTTGTTTTTTCTCTGCTTGACTCAACTGCATGGTAGTAGCCCAGGTGTTGGATGGGAGCCAAAGATGGATGTATGTAGGCTCTTGGCTTAAACTCTTGTCCTGGATATAAAAAATGTATAAACAGTAAAGACCATAAGTTTCAATGACATGATTTTAAATTCGGACTCCAAAGGAAGAGTGCTTTCTCACCACTTTACATCCATGGAATTTGCTTCATTATTATTTCTTGCTTCCCATGTGGCAGAGTGCCCTTGAAATATAAGGTTTGTCAGTGGAGTAAGTACCCTATGGTCATTATCTGGTTTATAAAACCAGCAAAGGGAGATGAGAGAGTTGTTTAAAACCTAAAACCATGTTGTGAGCCTGGAGCCCAGGTTTAAATATACTTGAATAGAAGAAAAACTGAGAGCCCATGTGTTGAAGGAAGATAACATTACACATGCAAAGCAAGTAAACAAAAACCTAGAAAACAAAAACAAGCAAAAATAGGAGCTTACAGAATCACACCAAACTAGTGTCTGGGATCTCATAATTTTCCCACGTGTACAGATTTTGCTCACAGGTCCCCCCACAATACAATCAAGCAGAGTCTGTACTTCAAATCGTTGTCACAGCCTGTTATTTGAGTCATGGTGTTGGGTAAGATTGTGGTTTCTAAACAAGAAAATTATTCCACAGTCACTTAGGGATTAAGGGGCTTCACTGGAATGAAAACATGGTTGGAGGGCTCCCTTTACAGTTTCTATCACCAGTTTATGCAGGCAGTAAGGAATCTCACTGGTCTTGAATAATCCTTTAACTTTCTAAGAGCCAGTTACCTGGCTCTTGGAGGAAGAGCTTCTTATGATGTGCTGGAGTTTGGACCAGGCTCTGTTGTTTGAATCCTGACTCTGCCACTCAATATCTCTATGACTCTGGGTGAATTACAAAACTCTCTGCCTCACTTCCCTCATCAGTAAAATGGGGATAATCATACACCCTACCATCTAGTTGCCAGAGGGATTAAATGAGCCAATAGGCGTAAGTCATTAGAACAGTACCTCCTGACAAAGAATCAGTTGCCTGCAGATATTGAGGTTCTGACTCAGGTTCCTCCAGCCTTATATGGAGGATCCTCACAGCACTAGTGTCCATGACCAGCCTTTCCCTTCCAAGTCACAGCTAGTTCCCTCCTTCTCTCTTGAGCTGTCACTCTCTCCCTTCATCTTCTCCTCATTGATTCTCTCTGTCTTCCCTGCAATCATGTCCTCCTCCCTGGCAGTTCTACACATGCCAGCCCAGTCTTCCACATCTGGCCCAAGAGTTATAACAAAGAAGGGTTTTCTTTGAAATTGGTGTAGGGATACTAAATGCCTAACATTTTTCACAGCCAGCTCCCTGGCAGGGGAGGACAGTTTAGTTTAGGAAAAAAAGACAGGCCAATAGCTGTGATAATGACACAGGTGATCAGAAGGACGGGAAGAGGTGGCAGAGCAAGCTGCTCCAGGATCCTTGCGCAAGACAAGTTGCACATATCTTGTCTGCTCAACTAAAAACTGTAACCAGTTAACCAAATTGCATATTTAATAGATAACATATAACTATACGGTAAAAGGAAATATTTCAGATGTCTTTTGCACATAGGACTCTGACTCACAGAGTCCATCTTTTGGTGGCAGGTTTTCTAAGGACAAAAAAAACTCAAGGGAATCCTAAACTTCACTCAGTTGTTCTGTTGTTGATGTTATAATTTTGAAATTATTGTATGCATGTTGTAGAATAAAGCAAATAAGCAGGGAATTCCCTGGCAGTCCAGTGGTTAGGACACTGTTCTTTCACTGCCGAGGGCCTGGGTTCGATTCCTGGTCAGGGAAGTAAGATCCCACAAGACACATGGTGTGGCCAGAAAACAAACAAATAAAAAGCAAATAAGCAAAACTGTTCATGGTGTTAGGATTCAAGTTTTTCAGTGTCTGAGAAAAGGAAAAAGGTAATGGGGAGAACCCTATAATATAAAATCTGAGTTGGAAATATCAATAAGAGTACAAGATTATATATAATATCATCTACATGTAGTCTAGATAAAATATAGCATGCATACAATATAATCTGTGTAATTTATATTTATCTGCATATAATCTGTAAGTCTATTATATATCTCTATCTCTATCTATCTATACACATATACATACATGTGTGTGTTGAGAGGGACAGGGAGAGAATGAAAATATGAGAATATGCTCTGTTCAATGAAAGAGCTTAGAAATCAATATACTCCAGTAGCAATGAGCACACCCGACATTCAGGTATTGTTTTCTGAAATACCATTCTCACTAGAAAGAACCAAGGCTCCTCAGAGAAGTGGCAAGTTCTAGGTGTGAAGCAGGGAAATTTAAAGTGAGCTTAAGATTTCTTACTCTGTCAGAGTAGAAGGAAATTCTGAAGATAATTGTCTTGTTAAAAGGACAGAAGTCTCACTGGCCAAGTCTGGGACAATATGAGCCTCGAAAGAATAATGCTTATGATTGATCATATCAATCAAAATGAGTCCATAATGATATTCAAAAAAAAGATAAGAAAAGAAAAGGAAAAACAAAAAAAGAGAAGGGGAAATAAAAAGCTTATTTGCTACAGTGGGGATTCTTAGTACACCAACTCCTTATTCTGAAAATTAGTAATTAAAAAGAAATAATTAAACTTTACTTTGTGTTAGTCTGGATAGGTAGGTTATGCCACAACCTCAAAATCTTAGTGGCTTGAAACAAGAGAGTTTATTTTTCACTTTCACTACATGTCTATCTTGGGTTAGCAGGTGTTCTGATCTATGTCATCCTCACTTAGGGACGCAAAGTGACAGAGACTCAATAATTTAGAATGCTGCTGTGGCAGTGGAAAGGAAGATGCTGGAAAATACACCACATGTCTGTTCATATTTCCATGGCCCAAGCAAGTTATATGTCCCAATTTAGGAGGGTAGAAAAGTTCAATCCCATGATGGCAGATTGTATAATTTTTTTAGGAAATAACCTTCTTCTCCCCTTTTCCCCAGGAACAGAGTAAACTTCCTCCCTCTGCTGATTTTGTGACTTGCTTTGGTTGATGCCATGTGGGTGGAAGTGACAGCACACTGGCCTGGAGCAGATGCTTTACAAGGCATCTCAGGCTTTTACTCTCTCTTTAGAGCTCATGCCATCCAGCAAGAGAAGAGCAGGCCCCCAGGAGCCATTGCTTCCTTTTCAGACTCCTGGTTTGAGAGACACATTACACTGATCTGGAGCCTGGAGCAAAGCCCAGAAGAGCTACAGCTGAGCCACAGGCAAATCACAGACTTATGAGCAAGAAATGTTTGTTGTTATAAGCCAGTAAGATTTTGGATTGTTTGTTACTGAAGCAAAAGCTGACTATTCTACCCATCGTGGATTAGTCCTTCCTTCTAAGGGTTTCTTCCTTCTACTCAGAAGGAAGAAAAAAATGGAATATTGGTGGGTAGCCCAAATGACCACTGCATTGTCTTTTAAAGGAGGAAGTGATGTGAGTATTGCAGATTGCCTGCTAATAAATATAGAAGGAATGATGCCACTAGAAATCACCATTTTGCCATCCTGAAATAATTAATTCCGGCAGTTATTATCAGTGAATTTGGAGCCATTAGGTGAAAGTTTTTTAGGAAATAGAATGTTTGGATGATGTTAAGTATCATCCTATAGATTACTTCCTGTTTGCAAAGGGTTAAGTGTACCTTTAAAATATAGAGGGCTGTTGGCATCAAACTACCTCATTGATAGTGGACCACTCGACATTGTGTGCCTCTTGGTGTGATGCAATGTGAAGCAACAGCATTGCCTTTGAAATACCCTTGGCTAAAATGTTTCATCTGTATTTAATCGAGATTTTAGTCCAGAGTTCCAATATACAGGGAATACAGGAGACACAGGAGCATTGTTAAACAATGCTGCAAGAGACAATGCATCAGGAATATGGTAATTTTATAAGGTGATTGTTAGAATTTCTTCAAAATCCCCACGTCACGGGTATTAAAAAAAAAAAATGTGTGTGTGGGTGGCTGTTCTGGTTTAAAAATAACAAAAGATATAAAACAAATATAGTGCATAAGCTTTGATTGGATTCTAGTGTGAAAAAACTCACTATAAAAGCAATTGTTCGTCTGTTTGGGAGATTTGACCATATGGCCCAGTAGTTGCTTGGTAACAGGGTATTTTTGATAATATTCCTAGGTGGTGATAAAGGTATTGAGGCTCTATAGAAGACTTTTTTCCTATAGGAGATGTATGCTGAAGTATTTAGTGGCTAAATATCATGATATCTAACCCAGTTTCAAATGGTTCAGCA
>NW_006769379.1:134414-136152 GCF_000442215.2 Lipotes vexillifer
GTTCAGCAGTAAATTTATACAGATAAACACCAACATAATATTTACAATTCAGGCAAATTTTAACATTTCTTGAATCTAAGTGATGGGTATACAAGTGTTCATGATCTTATTCTTTCAAATTTATATATGAAATATTTTGTATAAAATTTTTCATATCAAAGACCTGAGGGTGGAATTCAAATCTGTGCTCAAAATGTCAGCCTGATCCGGAACTCTAGCAAGATAAAGGTGACCTCAGTTTGTTTTCTTTTACTTGCTTCTGAGCCATTTTATTTTAGGGGTTCTGAGCCTGAACCATTGCTGTTGACCTTCTGCATCCTCCATTTTTTTCCCTTGTACAAAGAACCATCCATTGATTTATGGAAGATCAATAACCGCACTTTACTTGACTTAACGACCCACCTGGAGAAACCATATTTTACTGGATAACTCAGTGCTTCTCAGTTTGAAATAAACATTTATATACAAAATGCACGAACTTGATGTGTTATTATTTTTCCCATATTCCCAGCTCTTCTGCCTCATAGTATGAAGCATTTCTCTTCTTCTTTATAGTTAATGTCACCTTTGCTCCAGGGCACATCCTTTCCTGGTGCCTTTGGGACCCTGATCTGATCTTCTGTTACTCTCACTCTTTCATGAAATTTCTTTTGACACTTGGCCTTCAGCCTAACACACACACACACTCTCTCTCTCTCTCACACACACACACACACACACACACACACACACACCTGTCACCTCCATATAAAGCATAGTTTATTTTTTTGCTATCTACTAAGCCTCCCAAGATGTGTTGACCTATTTCTGTTCTTCCCTTCGCTGCAAAATTTCTGTTAACTACTGTCTATAAAAGCTATTGCCATCCTTAGCTACTTATTCATTATTCTCATTCATTTCTGAAACAACTGTTGCTGAAGTAACACAAAAAAGCAACTTGGTAGTGGAAACCAATTTTTCAATTTTCTGTACTCATCTGTATTTCTTTCTCTACAATTTCTTTTAAAAAAATTCTCAGTACCTCTTCCATCTTAAGTTTTTTTCTCTGCAGCATCCAATTTCTTACTACAGTTTCAGAAGCTGCCAAGTGACTATGGAAGGCCTGAGGTGCACAGGCCTTTTCCAAGCTGGACTGGTCACTTTATTGGACCCTTTCCTATCAAACCCAAGGCCACAGGGGTTCTATGAACTCAGGCCACTGTTTTCTTCCAGGCTCAGTTTTCCTCTCTCCACTTTAAACCCTTTGTGCTCATGTGTGTTTTTCCTCTATTGCCATTCTGTTGCCTTATGCCTGGGCTCCTTTTCAGTGTAGTCCTTCATACTGAGTATCTGTGATGTTTCCTTAGCTTTGATTTGAGTTTGTCCTGTTATACTGTCTCTTGGGTCTCTCTGTCTCAGATTCATTCATAACATCCTGAAGTCCATGGTTTCACCCTTGCATTGCATTCAGGTTCCCAGAATATCACATGGGGCCAAGTGTAATGGACACCCACCTTTCTGATAAAAGGTAATCATGCACAACAGCAGTTTTGCCTAATAAACATAGTTCTTTGGGCTTCTGTGTCTGGTTGGTGGCTTTATAGCCAATTCAAAGGTCAGGGATAGAGTTGCTTACCTTGTGCCTACAGACCCAACTTCTACAATCCTAGGAAAAAGATATGATTCCTAATTCAGCTTTAAATATCAGTGGAGATACAGGCACTCACATTTTGAGGAGAGGCTTAAAAATGGCATTCCT
>NW_006769379.1:136209-162992 GCF_000442215.2 Lipotes vexillifer
GCATTCCTGTTATCCTGCCTAAAAGAGGAGACTGGAAAGTGTGTTATACCACTGCACAAGAAGCTGGATTAAAAGGGAAAACTATGCAGGATCCCTGGCTGCCCCATGTGGTCTTTATGAAGCCACTTTCCCAGTCAGACATAGTCCACATGGGCCACAACCATTCTCAGGATCCACTGGAAGAGAATGGTCAGGCATCTTGTATGATAGTGATTTATGTCTGCTCTTCTAAGATTTGGCATGAGATTTTACGCTCCCCTAGGGAAATTTGAATAAACAGTCTCAGGAGCCATGCAGGTCAGTTGGGCTAATATTGTGAGCTGGTGAAAACCATCTTTGTCCCACTAAGCTGGATTTATAATAATGGTCAAGGCCACACCTTCCAGACAGCTTCACCTGGGCTCCTAGCAGGGATGGCTCCAGAGGAAGGGAATAGAGAATCAGTGAAAGTTGTGGAGGAGTGGAGAAGGAATTTCCCTTTGATGCTCATCAAATAGTAGCCTCAGCCCTAGAGTCTGTGCCCCTGGAGAGCCTGGTGGCTCCATAAAGCACATCCCAGGTAAGAAATGCTCTGTTCTTGAGAAGTAATGAGATAAATGGTCAGATTCAGGTCTACTCAATCCTCTTTTCAACTTTCTTAAGACCACGACCTTGGATACTGGTTCATAACTATAGATTCCACGTAAAGTTGAGTTTCAGGCCATTGGAAATACTTTCTATATCTGGCCTGTTCAGTGGCCCCAGCCACCTACTGAGCCAATGCACACACTACAGGAACCATCCCTATGACGTCACACCCGTAACACTCTGTGTGGATGACCTTTCATCTATCATATGGCTTCCTTCTGCACTTGGACATCCTGGCTGGAATCCTATGCTGTGGTAATCCCCAGCACACCACCTATACTCTCACCAGTATTGCCTACTGTCACAGGCAGCCTCCCTAATGGTTTTACCTATATCTGGGCGTTAACAAATCATATAGTCGATCAAGGGAAAGGTCTTTACACAACAGGATGCAGACTTACCTTCACATTAGAATGTGGCTGTGCCTTTCATTATATGCAGTATTTACTCTTGGAACCAGAAGAACAGCTCTTCTGGTATTATATAGATAATAATGTTTAATCCTAAAGCAGGTTCCTGTGCCTCAGTTAATCCTGTTGGGTTCTCTGCCCTACTCTTGAAGAAGGATGGAAATTCAAACTCTGACAGTATGGCTAGAGCCTTATGTCAGCATGTGTCCACTATCCATTCTCACTCGTTGAAATTTTTACAGCTGTGAGGCTGGAGTATTCACGAAGCTCAGTCTTGGGGCTGGGGGAAATAACCACTCTAAAGGGGGATAGTGGTATAGGAAAAGCCTTCCAGACACTCTTAGGGACACAGAAATATTAAGGAATGCATTTCTTTTCAGGATACAACTTTAGTATCTCAGCAGTTAATAAATGTGATTCTTCATAATCCAGTGAGTGAGAGTGACTGCTATCCAGAAGATCTATCAAAAACTCCCCACACTGTTCTCACTCACAACAGTCCCTGGTGTGTATGGAGCTGGGCCAACTAGTGCAGCATGCACACAATACGTGCATGGGAGCTTAGAGGCCTCACTTCTGGATGGTGATAATATGTTCTCCAAACAGGTTTACCTCCGTAATATGACAAGATACCCTCTGTATTTAATGGTAAGCCCCCAAGACTAAAAGGAATATAGCCCATTTGGGGGTTTGAAGGCACTACTAGAAGATCGTATCCCATTAACCACCTTATTGTCCATTTTCCAGTTTCCTTAAGAAAGATCACCTTTCCCTGAAACTTGGCTACAGCACCAGCATTTTTCTTTTTTTTTTTTTCAGGAAATCTTCTCTTGCCCAAATCTTAACCTAACCCAGTACATCATGTCCTCTCTAATGCTTTATTTTTTTTAAATAAATTTATTTATTTATTTATTTTTGGCTGTGTTGGGTCTTCGTTGCTGCATGCGGGCTTTCTCTAGTTGTGGCGAGCGGAGGCTATTCTTCATTGCGGTGCATGGGCTTCTCATTGCGGTGGCTTCGCTTGTTGTGGAGCACGGGCTCTAGGCCCACAGGCTTCAGTAGTTGCGGCACATGGGCTTAGTTGCTTCGCAGCATGTGGGATCTTCCCAGACCAGGGATCAAGCCCGTGTCCCCTGTGTTGGCAGGTGGATTCTTAACCACTGCGCCACCAGGGAAGTCCCCCTAATTCTTAAAGACAGATATCACACTATAAAATAAGTACCATCCTATTTCAAGAAAATGCCATCTGGGAAAGCTCTACCCTCAGACCTACTTGTTCATTTGGTTTTGCCAGGGTCATCTGCCTAGGATGGGAAAAATAACTGCTTACTTTTAAGTTTGCATAGAGACTCTACTTTGAGGGGCCTGCATTCTTAACCCTGAAGCATGATCACGGTACTGGTCAAGAAAAGTTCAGTTTCTGCCAGATGTGATGAGTTATTTTCTTATAGGGATTTGAATTCCAGATGATGTGCATACCAGGTGGCCCAAATGTCCAGATCCATAGTGTATGACAATCCAAGTATTAGTCCTCAATGTCCAGGGGCATAACCCAGGCTTTCAACCCTATTGTATTCATTAGAGTTGATAGAACTCACTCAAAGCAAGGTTTAAAATGCCTAGTTCAGCACTCTCTAAAAGAACCATAACTACCTCCAGGAAATTTCTGAAGAATGGAGAGGTCACTATAGCAGTTCAGCTACTTAAATTTTTAAAAAATGGCTGTATGACAAAACATGGCTGTATGCAAATGCTATAGCAGCTTAGTTACTTAAAAAATGTGTCTGACCACATAGGTGCTCAACAAATATCTGTTGAATGAATGCATAGATGAATGAATGAATAAGAGCTGATATGTAGGTCTTATGCTTCTGTCAGGTGTCAGTCTGGTGAGCCCCTAATGCTAATTTCCTATCCCTCATATGGTCTGTCACATCTTGTACCTTATATCTGAGCTGATACCATGTTGGACATCATTGCACGAAGGCTCAACAATTGTTGTTGGGAGTGGTCCTAGGAGAACCGAGATATTACTTTATTTGCTCCCAGCCCTGGAGCTGGGAGATTATCTGGACTCCATAGTAGACCTGCCCATGCCTGCTCTAAGAGCCTCAGTGTGGTACTAATGTGATCATTATTCTAACCAATATCTCTTTCAGCCACTTCCACTGCCCTGATTTTCTGGCAGGATTTGTTTGCTCACTCAACTCTCTGCTTGGCAGTCTGGTTAAAATTGCAACCTGAACCTCACCCAAGGCTATAAGAATTTATTGGCTCAGCTGGCAGACATTTAGACAGGAATGTTCTGAGTAGTTGTTTTCAGAATCACCCTGAAGAGCTTGTTCAGACACAGCCTGCTGGTGCCACCCCCAGAGTTTCAGATTTATTTTGTCTGGTGTGAGGCCCAAGAATTTGCATTTCTAACAAGTTTCCAGGTGTTGCAGATGTGGCCAGTCCAGGGGCTACACTTTGAGACCCACTACTCCAGGTGTGAATTCCCTTGAAATTTGGGAAACAAAATAAAGTAAGACCTCCTTGCTTTCATTTCCCTCTACCTGAAATATCTTTGGCTGAATTCTCAAATGAATAGAAAAACTGTTCAGACTTGACTGGAAAAGGAAACAGGAAACTAAGAATTTGGTGGGAGGAGTCTTAAAATCCTGTAATAATTGTGCTTTTTCTTTTCCAGGGTTTAGCGCCCAGGTAACAGCAAGGACTACTCCAGTTTCCAAGTGAAACTAGCCAGGTGCACTTTTTCCTTGTTACCTTTCAAATCCTCTTCTTATCATGTCCCAATGTTAACTAATGAAGAGCTTTACCTGGTATATCTTTCTACCCTAAGAAGACTAATAGTCATTCCTGCAGCATTGACTCAAGGACTAGTTTGCTGTGGAACGAGATTCCAGTGAGGTAAGGCCTGTGGGAATTTTTCTAGAAAAAGCTCTGGGGAACCATTTGCTCATTGAAAAATTAGAAAAGAACAATAGCTGTGGGTTTCTGTGGTGGGAAAAGGGGTGGCACTGACTATATTCCACAAAAGGAAAAGCTGTGGGTAGTCTGATTCTAAATCTTCAGTTGACTGAGGGAATAGAAGTTAGCTTTTATTTCACCACAGCTGAGACTTTAACAAAAGGAAATGCATTTGGCTGTGGCAGGAATTAGAATATATTGTGCAGGAGGTTGATCCAGACTGAGTTTAAAAGGAATTCTGATTTTCTAGATGTGTTGGTCTGCAGGTGTCTTATTGATGTGAGTTTATTTTTAGAGGCTTTTGACTTCTGGCTGAAGGAGGGAAAAACTTTAGGGCTGGGGATCAGTTTATAAGAAAAAGACAAGAACAATGGCATGACAAAATGCCTATGATGTAATATTAGGCTAAAAACAGCAGAGTACAAAACTGTATTATACATTATTCTTGCAATTAAAAAAATACCTAGCAGATAAAACTCTTCACAGATTCAGAAGGGCAAGAAGTATAGCTTTTAAACTTTTTTTATTACACATTTTAATTTCTATTTCTTATAGTATTACATGGCAGAAAATTTATTTCTGTTCATTTAAGGTTGAATCCCATTTTCCCCACAGTTGTGGCTAAATTCCTAGAGTTTGAGGAACCAATTAAATTCATGTGACAACTATTCTTTGAAATTGGTTGAGACATCTTTTAAAATACATAAAAGATGTATTTTATTACATCTATTAAATACATAATAAATATTTCTGAATGTTCCATCAGATGAAGTTGTTAATTGTGTTATTCAACTCTTCTTTATTTTTGCTGAATTGTTTTGGCTGCTTGAATCATAATTGATTGAAAAAAGGCATGCTGTAATCTCCCACCCTCATGATGATTTGTCAATTTATTTTTGCAGGTCTTTCAATTTTTGTTTAAATCTACTGAGTCTATTTAATATTGTGTGTACATGTTTAGAATTGTTACATTGCTTTAGTGACTTTAGTCTTTATTCATTGCATAGGAACTCTGCCCTTAATGATGTTATTTGTCTTAAAGTCTTCTTTGGCTGATATTAATATATCCATACTGGCTGTCTTTTGGTTAGTATTTGGCTGATGTATCTCTTCTCATTCTTTTCAACTTTTCATTATTTTCATGCTGTAGGTGTGTCTTTTGTAAGTAGCACAGAAGTTGGATTGTGTTGTAATACAATCTGTCATTCTCTTTTAACTGACAAGTTTAATTTACATGTATTGGGGTAATTGATATATTTGGATTTGGTGTGATTAGCTTTATTTTCATATTATACTTCTTCTATGTTTGCTTTCTCCTTTTTAAACATCTTTTTTTTAGGATCAATATTTATATATTTCCCTTGCTTCTTGTTTCATAAGTCCTATGTCATTAATTCTATGGGGACAAGTCATTTTCTTAGAGTCCAAGTAAATTGCTACCAGATGTTTTCTCACTCCTTTTTTAAAATGGAGGTGAAATTCACATAACATAGAATTAACCATTTTAAAGTGAACAATTCTGTGGCTTTTACAATGTTCACAGTGTTGTGCAAGCACTACTCTATCTAGTTCCAAAATATAACAAGATCCCTTTTGCTTTGCTCTATAAGGTGTTTTATTAGGCCTCATGCCGGGTTGTTTTAATTTTCTTGATAAAGAAGAGTTCTATACATCCCAAGCATCTCCCAAAGGAGATGTGGACTGCCCTAGGCCTCATTCCCTGTCTACTCTGCTATTAAAATAATCATCAGTCTAATTTGAGGTCAAAATGAAGATGAATGTGCCCAGTTCTACCTGATCTCGCTGTGGTTGTTGTTACAAGCTAGTATTGTGTGGCTTCTTCTAACTGATATGAGTCTTGTCCTACTGTTTATTTTATTCATTTATGTTTTGCTTTTTTAAAAAATTCAGATATAATTGACATATTATAGTAGTTTCAGGTGTACTGACTGTTTATTATAGATGCTGAACACTGGATTACAAGAAAACCACAATCCCCAGTAAGAGTTGTTACTAGAGGGCTTCCCTGTTGGCGCAGTGGTTGAGAGTCCACCTGCCGATGCAGGGGACACGGGTTTGTACCCCGGTCCAGGAAGATCCCACATGCCACGGAGCGGCTGGGCCCATGAGCCATGGCCGTTGAGCCTGCGCGTCCGGAGCCTGTGCTCCGCAACGGGAGAGGCCACAACAGTGAGAGGCCCGCGTACTGCAAAAAAAAAAAGAGTTGTTACTAGAGCTCTACCTGACTCTACCCCACCTACAACATGTTATAGTGAGGATGTATAATTCCCTGGACCACTAATGGAATGTGTTGCCAGGATCCAGCACCTCCACCCTCACCCCAAATTTTCCCTGAAGTTTTCTAGATATTGTAATTAATGAATGTGTGTAGAAAGAAGGAGGATGAGAACAGGTGACACTTTGGCTGCTAAAATATCAATATTCATGCCAAGAAGGGTTTGATCTCAGTTCTACCTGGCACAGACTCAATTTCTCTAATCTGGAGGGGCAGCAATTGGGGGAGGGACAAAATGTCTCCACACTTTTTGATTTTGGTTTTGGGTAGTAAAGTATATTAAGGCTTCTGGTTGCACTTATCAAGTCATTACCATCAGCTTCTCACATTCTGGCAATAGGTTGACTGATGGTGTAAGATTTTTCCTTGCAAATCTTCACATCTATCTTTGTCTTCACAGATAATTTGCTGGAAAGTTGGGAATAGCTGCATCGGAAAATCATCATAGTTTTTTTTTCTAAATGACATTTTGAGGTCCATAGGCCCTTGTATACCAAGGGCAGAGCAAGAGGGTCTGAAGGAACATAAAATTTGGGTCTTTTGTGAATAAATGGTGCCCCCCCAATTTGGTGACACTTCAGATTCTGGTTCTCAGAGCTTCCATTGAATAAAATGTTGTAAGATGACTCCTGAAGCAAGTTTTCTGTGGAAGTAGGGCCATGGTCTTTGTCTCAACCACACTCAGAAATCAGGGAAGAAGCTGAAGGGAAACCCCACTCACTGCATTGGCCTCTGTCCTGTGAGCTGGTCACTCCCATGGCTTCACAAAGTCACCTGCCCTCCTGGGAGGAAAAACACGCTGGGGTCCTGAAATTCTCTCTTCTTCATAGCTTCTCTAATATGGTTTCCTTTCTTGTTCTCCATGGGGGAATTTAAAGCAGCAGATCTGAATGAATTTCCTGGGTCTGCTTTGAGTTAAGTTGTTAAAGCACTGAGAAGAGCATAACTCACATGACCTGAGTTTAATTTCTGGCTCCATCATATAGAAGCTCAATGATTTTCTTTGCTTCATTTATTTTTTGTTGATGTGATCACTACTTGACACGTTTTTATTTGTTTCTTCCACTAGAATATAAGCCCCATTTGGGCATGGGGTTTGTTTGTCTTTTTGAATTGTATCTCCATTGCTTAGCACACAGCCTGGCACATTGTCATTAATATTTATTGCATTAGGATTGTTTCCTTTTTCTTCTTTTGCTATCCTAAGGAACTCTGAACTGAGCATCTTCAAATTTTCATTATGTGTAACTGATGTGGAATCCTCTTTCGAGTTATTTCACAAGATACCTCACAAGTGCGATTGTTAAGTCAAAGTCGTAACTATTTTTTGACTCGATATGTATTAATAAATTGCTTTCTAGGATGTCCTGCAAGTTATCAGAGTCTCCATATATATGTTTGTAGTTTTTAACTTTACTAATTTAATAGGCATAAAATGATAGTAATTAATTAATTTCAATTTCTTTGATAAAGTTTCTCTATTTCCTGTAATGTACCTTTAATCCATCATAGAAGAGGAGGTAAAGTATTACTTCCTATTAAAGAAAAACTGTGGGTTAAGGGTGAAGCCGAATCCGGCCTCTGTATGCTGACACCAAATTAAATCTCGGAGACAGAGTTTTGGGTGAAGTAGAAAAGAATAGCTTTATTGCTGTGCCAGGCAAAGGGGGCCCTAGCAGGCTAACGTCCTCAAAACTGTGTGACCCACCCTGGAGGAGGTAGTGGGGAGTTTTATAGCAATTGTTCAAAGAGGGCGTGATCAGTTCGTGAACATTCTTCTGATTGGTTGGTTGTGAGGTAAGTGGGAGTCAGCATCATCAACCTTCTGGTTCCAACTGGTCTGGGGTCTACTTGCTTGCCGGCAGCATTCCTTCCTATGTTACCCATTAATTTCTCCCACGTGGTGGGGCTTTCAGTCTGTGCAAAACAGCTCAAAGGTGTTGCTGTGTGTATCCCTTGATGAGGAGCCAGGACCTTGCCCCAAGGCTGCACTATGGTTTTTCTTGACTGTTTGTTTCTCCCTGGTCTGGCATCCCCTCCCTTCCCTAATTAGCAACTTCTTGAATCTGCCCATTGGAACTCAGGGAAGGTCATGGAGGCTGAATGAAGCCTATTTCCTGTAATCAGAGAAATGGGGGACACAGAAAGGCTTTTGTGCCCAGGAGCCCTCCAGGGCCCTTCTCAATATCAAGGGGAAAAATAAAACAAGTGGGTACTTATTTATGCCATTGTCTCATTTTTCTTTCACGTATCTCATCTTTTTCTTGAAGCCTGCATATGAAGAAATTTTGATGATTTTTCTTTTCACCCCTAAATCATGCCTCTCTTCAGGTCCATAGCCAGTTCTAGAGACTTTAACATTTTCCAAAAAAGAAAAAGGCTAGGGTTTCTAGATAAGATAGAAGAACCTGACTGAGGACCAGAGGTTTGGAAGTAAAGCAGCTGCGCATGTTGGTGTGTCTGCAGGGGTGCTGGTGGGAAGCTAGGCTGAAAGGAACCCGTGGCAAGTCTTCTGGGACACAGGAGTGTAACCAAACACAGTGTTATAGTCCGTTCTTTGTACCAACCTTTTCCCCATCTCTTCCATCTCCTGTATTCATTTCTCCAATCTCACATCCACCTTCATGTGGGAGTAAGGGGTGGTGGTGAGGAAATAATCTTGTCCAAAGGTACATGTGTGTTTGCAAGCTCCTTTATCCATGAAAATATTTTATGCTATTGAAGAAAATCTCTTGAAATGGCTTTTTTTAAAGGAAGATAATTTATGTGGCTCGTCTACTCATTTTTAAGTCCAGAGGTGTGATTAACATCTTTGTCAGTATACATTTTTTGTAAAAATTTAATACTGCCTGTTAGAAATGGTCAGGACACAATTAGAGAGTTTGGACAACTTTGCTATTGTTTGGCACAGACCATATTAAAGCAACGATGATCCCATGACAGAGAAGTTTTTTTGATTTATATTCAATTGAAAGAAACAGAGACTTGAATGAACAAACGAACAAACAAAAAAAACATTGATTTAACAGACATTTAATCCAAAGCCTTATTTTTATGTCTGGTAGTCAACCACCTAGGGCTGGTGTAGCAGCTTTGCAAAGCCATCTGGGACTCAGGATACTTCTTTTTTTCCACTTAGTCACACATAGGGTGTGCTTGTTACCTTATGGCCACAAAATGGCTCTTTCAATTCCATGTTAGTGTCCTATTCGAAACAGTAGAAGTGGATGGGCAAAGGGCTTGTCTGTGCCTCTCCTTCCACTCCTTCACAAGCTTTGCTGTGAGATCCTCCCCACAACTTTTGCTGAGTTAGCACTGTGTCATGTGGCTCTCCCTATGCATCAGGGAGGCTGGGGAAGGTGGGAGCTGTTTTGTAGTGTTTTTCTCTCTCTTTGCTTGCTTGTAAACTGGACACATTGAGACCACATGGGATAATTTTAGAAAGGAAGAGTGAAGATTTAACACTGAGTAACATTCAGTAACATTGAGCTGCCTCAGAACCTGAACACTTTACCTTAAGAAATGTGAATTTGTCAGCCATGTGGTGTTCATCACTGTGGAGGTTTGAGTGAGAGGTAATCATTGGGTTTAGAATAAACATTAAAAAGCAACAGGAGTTCAGGTGATGAAAATGTTTTGATTATAAACAGCGGGGATGCTTACACATCATTGCGAATGTATTTAGTGCTACTGAATTGTAGACTTACAAATTGTTAAAATTATAAATATCATGTCATATATATTTTATCACAGTAAAAATATGCAACAAGAGTGATAGCCGTTAGACTGGGGGAGAGTTGTAAACTTCTCTGGGTAGGAAGGATGTAGAGGACCTAAAATGTAATAAGATGTGGTTCTTTGTCTGGGGTGGATTAACCGTGGTAGTAGGGGTGAAATACTCTGAGAGAGAGTAAACAAAGATTCCCTCGGCCCATCTGTGGTCCCCTTCTGTCCCTCTTTTAAAGGACTGGCTAGTACCATTGCCTTCTTTGATGTCAGCTGTGGCCTACAGGCTCACCCCTCCTGCTCTACGGAGTCATCTTGCCAAATGTGTCAAGCATATTCTTCCCACTCACATCTGCAGGAAACCTGGCGTACAGTCAGTATTGATAGGAAAAGTAGAGGCTTTGGGGGTTGGAATTGCCTGAAGTGTTAAGTTTTTGATGACTTTTTTTCATCTAAATTACAAATTATCTCCCAGTTTCAACCTCAGGGCACACTGCTTTCTTCCCCCCTTCCCCTTTTATTATTTATTTATTTATTTATTTATTTATTTATTTATGTTTAACATCTTTATTGGAGTATAATTGCTTTACAATGGTGTGTTAGTTTCTGCTTTATAACAAAGTGAATCAGCTACACCTATACATATATCCCCATATCCCCTCCCTCTTGCGTCTGCCTCTCACCCTCCCTATCCCACCCCTCTAGGTGGTCACAAAGCACAGAGCTGATCTCCCTGTGCTCTGCGGCTGCTTCCCACTAGCTATCTATTTTACATTTGGTAGTGTATATATTGTGACTTCCCATTTGCTTCAAAGTAAAAGCCAGATGCCAGACAGTGGCTTATCAGTAAGGCCACTAAACATCCGGGTTTGCCTGCTTTAAGATTATTGCCCCAGTGTAATTATTAGTAACACCTCCTTTATCCTTACATGGATTCCAATCTGGACAATAAATTATATGGCCCTTCTACCTGTAAGGCCCTACATGATCTGTCTACCCCTTTCTCAACATACTTCTCTGATCTCACCTTGTATTATCTCCCTGCTTCTTGCTCTGCTGTGATCACTTTGGGCTCCTCAGTGATTCTTGAACTCATGTGTGTGCTACTGCCCTAGAACCTTCACATGAGTTTTCTCTTTCTGGAATGCTTTTCCCCAGATATCTGCATAATCAACTCCTTCAGGTCTTTGCTTAAATTTTACCTTCTCAAGGAGACATAGACTTCCCACCCAATTTAAAATTGCCATCACTCACTTCGCCTGCATCCCTGACCCCCTTTATTCTGTCCTGGCATTTCTTATAAGTATACTATCTCACTTACATATATTTGATATTTATACTGTCTCACATATCTATTATGTTTATTGCTCCTCTCCCCAGCTAGAATATGAACTTCTCCAGGGCAGGGACCTTGTCTTTTTTGTTCTACCATGTAGTAAAAGAGCCCAGAATGCCTCACACATAATAGACACTCCATATATGTTTGTTGAATGAGAGAAACAATAAGTGAAAATTTACGTGATCTGTGACCCATTTCCTCAAAACCTTGCAGGGTGACTGACTAGCTATAAAGAGCCATGGTGTTAATAGCTGATGGTTTTATGACTCATTCGTTTATTCCTAAACTAGATATTTTTCATTTTTATTTCCCAAAGTAGTATTGGAACTTTGTGTGGCATAGGATTTGACCATCTTATTACAAATCAGTTTAGGGGCAATTGGGAAGACAGGTAGGTCTTCAGGATCCTTAGAAATAATCCCACAGAAGCAACTATCTGTTTTATCTAAGAGAAAGGTTAATCCTGCAGTAATGGTTCTAAAAGTAAAAAGGAATTGACATTGGCACAATACTCTGTACTTTATAGAGCTCTCTCAATCTTACTATCTTATTTAATTCCAGACCAGTCTTGGGCTTCTCCATTCATTGACTTTGTTTGACCTTCTTCTTATTCCCCCTTGAAGGTTTAGTTAAGTTCAACCATATTCTGTCAACTGTTCCAGTTTCAGTGAAATCTTTTGTTATTATAACAAGAAATTATTCTCTCAAAGTAAAAACAAAAACAAAACCCATACCCAAAACCACTCTCCTTTTTTTGCCAGAGGGGAAACGCTCCTGTCACTGCGGTAGTTTCTTTCCATCTTCTTCTCATGAACCTTTCAGATCTACTGACATTCAGCCCATAATCTTCATCTTTGTATTCAACATTGACATTCAAATGCCCTGAATGACGCAGATCCTATATCCTACTTGGGGAAAGGTGAGAAACTTCATGAAACAAAAAGAACATGTAGGTTTTCTCTGTTAGCTCTGCTTAATATATAAGAAAATGCAGGATGAGGTAGGGCTATCTGTTACCAACTGTGGGAGGAAATACTAGCCAGAATAGATTTCATGTCAAACCCCCATTGCTTAATTGGGTTCCAGAATAGCTCCTTCGCATCCTCTTGGTGTTGGTGTGGGCGAATTTGGGAGAGGGAGATGATTGGTAAGGAATTGAAAGCTACACCTAGAATTTCTTTTCATGTTTTAGATCTGATTTTCAGGGAAGGCGTTCTTGCCTCTCTGCATCCAAGAGAAGAATATCTGTACGGCAACCGAAAGAGGATGGTTTCTCTCGCATTTCAATCAGTGGTAGACATTAACTCAGGACACTAGAAAATGATTGGTCCAGCCATATTACTCATCTATGCCCGTCCCAGAACCACAAAGTTATGAATCGAGTCCTAAGCAAACCTACTTCCATCTTATCTTCTCCAATTCTAAACTTGGTGAGGTAGAGAGATGACTCTCTCTCCAGATTGACCCAGGCAAGCTTTGCTGCAGTGACTGACAGTCTCTCTGAGATGAACACTAAGCTGATGACTACCATAAGCCCAGCACAGTAGACAGGGTAAAAACATGGTAAAACTGTAAGCATATGTGATATCATCCAGCTAACATATGATGAAAGCGAGTATACTCCCTGTGCTACGTGTGGATGAGACAGCCTATAACAGCTGGAATACACTTTGGCCTGGGGGGAGGGTAGGTCTGGAAACCAAGTGGAGCTAGATCCAATGACAGTGATCTCATCCATGGGCAGTGCCCTTTAGATTTTATGAAGATTTTCAGTTCAGTTATCTCACTTGAGCATAGGTCATAGAACAGTTGTTAGTAGCCTGGTGTTACAGATAGGACTCAGGTTCAGACGGGTTAGGGAGCTCATGCAAGGCCACAGAGCCAAGAACCAGGTCATTGACTTCGGCCCCCTCTTCACTAAGCATGCTGCCTCCTCTATGGCTAGAAGGTATGAAGTAGAATGCATGTATCCTGATTCATTGTTGTAGAGAAACATTCTGGACTGATCTAGAGCTTAGGCATAAACACAAGCTTAGCTTCAGGAAGGGTCTTATAGTCACATTTCTGCTTATCCCTGCTTTCCCCTTTTGTAATAGGAGCATGCAGGATTTTATCAAGTTATCTGTAGCCTGAGTGTCACTCTCCTTCCTAATTCACATATTCCTTCTTTCCTTCCTCCCTATTTCCCTTTTCTTCTTCCCTCCCTCAAACATTCATTAAGCATATTCTATGGATTAGGCACTACCTAATACATAAAAATCAGGAAAACAAAGATGAATAAAATATTGTTCTTTGTTTCAAGAAATATGTGGTTTATAATGAGAAACAGATTAAAAACAAATTTCAGTAGAGACAAACAGTGGTGGCCCAGAGGTGAGAATGTTTTATGGGGGGAAGATGTGGGAAGGTTTGGAAAGGCTTCATGAACATGGAGAGTCAAATGAGTGGGGTCTGGAGGGGTGAGTTGGAGTATCTCAGACATTATAAGGTAGAGAAAGGACAGTCCATGTTTCTGTAAAGAGTTTACCTATAGTGATGCATTCTGAATTTTACTAGGTTTTATCTACCAATTCACTTTTTATGTACTGTGGATATGTCCTAAGGGTTCATAATTTGATGGCAGAGTGTGGGTCCCTGGTTGAAGCATAGACGATTTCCACGGTAGAAGCCAAAATAAATGGCTAAGACTGGGAATAAGAATTACACTCTGCTCTTGTTTTATATCCCCAAAGAAGGAAATTATTAAGGCCAATGTGTAAATGTAAACACTGGTGGGGGTATCACGAAGCCAGTGTACTCCTTGACATTTCTTAAATCAGTCTCCCTTAGTTCAACCTAACCTTGTTTCTAAGGTTGTGCTTACCTGTTGCCAGGTTAGAATTCTACTTTAGGCACACAAGGGTAAGATTAAGTGATCCTTTGGCTTTTCTAAGGAACATGGGAGGAGCCCAGAGCTGTAGGAAGTCCTTTACTAAGGAAAGTCAGTGTAGGACATGCCAGTGAAGACCTAGTGCACCAGGAAGATGTGGTTGTGTCCCTGCTCTTTATTCAAGCAGGTGATATGAGAAAAGAAAAGTCGTTAATATAATCAGACACAGAGTGATATGGTAGGTCTGTGGGAGAAAAAAACAAAACAAAACAGGTCTATGAAAACCTTGTGGAACATGGTTGTGAGCTGTACATTATAGAGGTGAGTCAGAGTTTCGGATCCTAGGTATTTCACCTACATCAGCTTTCACCTCTGTTCATTGTATCCATCTAGTCCTATCACCACTCCTATAGGAACTTTTTTTCTCTGAATGATAAAATTTGCACTTTGTCTTCTGACCACACCTTCATGTCTCTTTATCCTTCCAGTTCTATCACCCAGTTGTCCCTGCCCTTTGTCTCCTTCTGCTTCATCTGGATCTCCAGTTTTGGACTTATTTTCTCAGTGCCTATTAGCCCCACCTGTCTTCACTGATTTTTCTATGAAACTTGAATCGCATGACCCAGAACTTCAATAACTCTTCCCCTTATCCTTAATTCTATTGTTCAACCATCCTCTGCTGCAAGATCCTAACTGTCTGCCTTTTTTGAACCTACTTTGGGGTTACTGAGCACTGGTGAAAAAAAAATCACATAACATGAAGCTTGTGTCATTATATCTATTTTTTAAATTAATTTTTATTGGAGTACAATTGCTTAACAATGTTGTGTTAGTTTCTACTGTACAGCAAAATGAATCAGCCATACACATACATATATCCTCTCCCTTTTGGACTTCCTTTCCATTCAGGTCACCACAGAGCATTGAGTAGAGTTCCCTGTGCTATACAGTATGTTCTCATTAGTTATCTATTTTATACATAATATCAATAGTATATATTTAAGATTTCCAAACTCAGCTGGGTTTTCACTTCTCAGCAAACTGAAGTAGCCTCTCCTCATTATGCCATTGTTTTCCTCCATAGCATGTGTCACAAACAGAAATTATTTGGGGAGTGTATTTGTTTATTGATTGTCTTCCTCCACTGAGGCTCTGTGTAAAAGAGCCTTTGTTTATATTATATGCTCCTCTACTCCCAGTGCCTGGTGCATGACAGATGCTTGTTAAACAAACGAACAAGCCTCAGCTTGGATGTCACTATCTCTAGGAATTGTTCCAGAATCCCTGTCTCCTATCAAGTCTGAGTTAGGGATTTTTCCCTTAGCATCCTGTTTCTCTGTCATAGCATTTTCTGTGCCATATTCCCATTGCCTGTTTACTTACCTTTATCTTTCTCTGCATCAGCACCCTCCAGTAGGACTTTTCACAAGGCTGGGAATATTTTATATCCGTGCTGTCCTATGCAGTAGCTACTAGGCATATGTGACTCTTGAACATTTAAAAAGTAGCTAGGGACTTCCCTGGCAGACCAGTGGTTATGACTCTGTGCTTTCCTTAACTGCTGAGGGCCTGAGTTCAATCCCTGGTCAGGGAACTAAGATCCCACAAACCGTGTGGCATGGCCAAAAAATAAAAAATAAAAAAATGTGGCTAGTGTGACTGAGGAAATACACTTTTACTTTTATTTGATTTTAATTAATTTTAAATTTAAATAGCTACACATCGTTCATGGTAACCATGTTGGAGAGCACATGCAACTCTAAATTTTAAGCTCTGTGAGGTGAGGGACTGTATCCGTCTGGTTTTCTGTTGTATTTTTCAGGGCCAGCACAGTGCCTGGCATATGACAGGCATCCAATAAAAAGGGCAAATAATCCATAGATTTTGTGTTGCTTAGAGGTTGATGCATTCTATGGTGAGAGGGAGGTGGAATGTGAGAAAATCCTATTTCAAAAAGGGTTGGATATTTGTGCTGATGATTTTAAGAGATTAAGTTCTTATTATTGTGTGTGTGAAAGGTCTTCAAGTGTAAGCTAGCAATAGTGGCTAGGCTTCAGGTAGCTGAATTTGTGATAGAAATGCTTCTTCTGTCTCAACTCTCAACTATGTCATAGAAATTTTTTAAAATGTATTTTCATAAATTGTCTGAAGATCTACAAAATCAGGAAAATGAAGGGAACTCCTCCTGAGAATGAAAGACTACCTCAGGATGAAGTGAGTATTTCTTTTATTTCTCTTCTATGGATGAGTGGTTGTAGCGCCTGAGATTCTTGAGTTAAGAGAATTGATTTGCCAGTTTAGTGATGTGAGCTAACACTTAGTTTATGCCACATAACAAGCACTAATCTAAGTGTTTTCTATGCATTGATTTATGTGATTCTCAAGTACTACTATTATCTCCACTTTAGAGATAAGAAAATTAAAGCATAGGATTAGTGACTTGCCCAGTGTCACTCAGTTCAGTGGGGAAAGGAGGATTTGAACCCAGGCACTCTGGTTCAAAATCCACTTTCACTTGTGTTGCCTCTTGTATAATCACTTGTGTCTCTCTATACTTCTCATAACTCTAAACAGGTTTGCTATGGCTGTGAAATTTGTGTGTGCATGTGTGGTGAGTGTTTCCTGAAGAAGGTAGTTCTGTGTTGCAGCCTGGGACGTGAGGGGACCGGAATGCACAAGGCCTGGGGTGATGTAACCATGGGCCAGTGGAAAAGAATTCACCTTGGGATTAGAAGCCACTGTTTTCTCACTTATGGAGTTTTGGGAAATGTTACTCACCTCATTTGGTTATTAAAATTACATGTACTATGTATTTGAAAGGGCTTTATAAAGTGTAAAAGGCTCCATCAGGGTGTTTTAAGAATATAAAACATTGACCTTTAAGGAATGCCAGATCTCAGAGATAACACAGCTACAGGACTTAGTGGTTTGCCTAAGATTTGGGGAGAATTCTCACTTTTCTATATCCTGCAGTTCAAGGGTTCATCCTCTTGGAGGGTGAAAGAGAGGCCTGAGGGCTTTCTTGCAATTTCGGATTTTCTGTGTCTTAGAGTTGCTTCAGTCCCAGAACAATCTAATGTCTTGGAAATCACCCAGATCACAAGCAGGAAAGGGATTAAAGGATGAAGGGAAGTGTGTGTGTGTGTGTGTGTGTGTGTGTGTGTGTGTGTGTGTGTGTATGACTAAAGGCCAATGCAGTCCCCTTGTAGCCCTTCCAGGAGACAAAATCTTCAAGCAGCCCATTTATATATACCTCTGCTCTCATAGCTGGTAACACCTACAAAGAGTTACATGCATTCTTGGCTGGTTCCAGCTCCGACTCTTTCGTGAGTAGCACTCTGTCGCCATGGTCTGTCTGCCTGAGAGTACCACTTGCAGTTCTGGTTGTGATCATACTTCAAGGAGGCACTAGTAGGCCATAGAAGTCAGAAAAAGTTTAGAGAGGCTGCCTTAGGAAGCCATAGTTTTAAAATGTCTCTTAGAGCTGGAAAAGGAGACTGTGGGTAAGTGGCATCAAAAGCCATTAAAATTTTTTGAAATAAAAATAAATGGCAATTTATTTATTAGATTCTAGATTATTATTTCCCTGATATACATGGCACAACTGACACAGATTAAGCTCATACCTTGAATTAGCCATTGCAATAGGTCACACTGACATATTATCCTATTTCTCTTCACAACATCCCTGCAAGGGGAACCTTATATCTTTGGCAGATAGGACTCAGAGAGGCTAAGTAACATGCCTAATGTCATTGGCTAGTGAATGAAAGAAACCAAGAAATAAAGATGTGAAAAAATTTTAAAGTTCCTGCCCTTTCCACTACACCAAGTTGCCTCTTTTAAATCTCAAATGAGAAGATGTGGGTGGGCACTAAAGTTAAAAACTACTTAAAGGAGGACCTTTTCAGCGAGTAGTAACACTGTGGATGGATATCATCACAGTTGTACATTAGTTTCAAAAGAAAGCTTATGTTGTATCAGGAACCAGTCCTCTTTCCTTTGGTAGAAGAGCCTTCTTAGAGCCCAGACCTACTCTACCAAGACACTTTACAATCTGGTTTATTGTAACGGGGGAGATTTTATAAAAGTGGGCTGGTGTGATATGATGGCTCAATTTTATTGAGATTTAATAAATGAAATGCTAGTCCAATTCCATATGCTCTGCAAATTCTTCTCAATTTAGTCCCCTCCTATCATCATAATAGCTTTGACTTGAAAATTAACACCTATGGTCATCATTATAAAGCACAAATTGAAGCTGTAATGTTTTCCTTTTCAGTGTTCCTACCTCCTTCATAGGGAATTCTTGGTAGTATACAATGTATGATATGCCAATTAAGTTATTTAAAATTTAAATGCTTCTAGCCATTATAGATTTCCAGGCATCCATTACGATATTTTAAGTGTAGCTCTTTCCACTTCAAAGCAAGTGTCATACCTTAAAGATCTCAAGTTACATACACTTTCGATATTAGACAGAGTAAACTAGGTACCTTTCAACATAGGCTGTAAAGGAGGAAGACAAAGAAAGGTGCAGAATATAGTAGAGAGTGTTCTAGAGAACTTAGCTGGGAAAATAGAGATCACCAAGGAAGCTGTCATGTAAACAAAGAAGCCCTGTAGGCTGCGATGGCAGACTCTGGGCATGGGTGCTTCTTCCCTCTCTCTTCCCAAGCTCTTGGCACAGACAGAGTTCACTGCTCAGCTGCATTCTTAGAAAGTGTCTCAAAACAGAGCTCACGCAACCGCCACCAACTGATCGGAGTTGACATTCTCCATCCAACCTCTTTGTTTTTTACTGCCTTGAGGGAAGGATTGAATTATTTTATAAATCCCTTAGGATACAGAGGAAAAGAGAGAGGGCAGATTCAGAGTTTTCTGCTCTCTGATATAGATTGACTAAATGATGGTTGATTATAAAACTATATGTATAACAAAGTACTACTCTTTCCATTTTTTTTATTAGCTCATAGCCAGCAAGGATATTGATCTGAAAGGATTTCCCCAGAAGTGTCAGGAGTGCTTGCCTCTGTGGGGTTATGAGTATTGTTTTTCTTGTCTACTTTTGTTCGGCTACATTTTCTGATTTTCAGTAATGATTTAAATTGTTCTGTCACAGCAACAGAAAGAAAAAAACCCGAGCTTAATGAAAGAAATAGTAAAATATATATTTTTTGATAGGTTGTTTTACCTTTTTTGCTAGCACAAGCAGCCTAGAACGAGAATAACACTGAAAATACATTAGACACACAAAATGAAAAGGTAGAACAAAATCCTCAATTTTGGAAAAGTTATTTTAAAAATGTAAACCATCATAAATAATTGTAAAAGAGCTTCATGGTATGCCAAGTTACCCATACTAAAAAAAGAAAAAACAACCTCACTGAGAATATTTGATGTCTTAAAATTGTTAACTACTGCATAGATACACAAAATATTTATAAGCACATGTTTAGGATGCAGACGTATAAAAGCACAACAAATACCTGTGTACCCACCACCCAATTAATTTATGAAATAGAATATGATCATTAGCTCCAAAGCCCCATGTGCCTCTCCAGTCCCATTCACTTCCCACTCCCCTGAAGTAACTACTTTTCTGAATTTGGAGGTTTTATCCCTTTGCTCTTCTTTTAAGTTTTGTATCAGTAAACAATATATTGTTTAATTTGTACATTTTATACCTTAAATACATGAAATCATATTATGTATATTCTGCAACTTGCTAAGATTCATTCACGTTGTTTTAACTGTAGTTCACTTTTGCAGTTGTGTAATTTTCCACTACATGAATATACCACAATTTATTTGTCCATTTTATTGTTGGTCACTTTATTATTTTGTAAAATAAATTTATTTATTTATTTTTGGCTGCATTGGGTCTTTGTTGCTGCACGCGGGCTTACTCTAGTTGCAGCAAGCCGGGGCTACTCTTCGTTGTGGTACACGGACTTCTCATTGCAGTGGCTTCTCTTGTTGCAGAACACGGGCTCTAGGCACGTGGGCTTCAGTAGTTGTGGCACATGGACTCAGTAGTTGTGGCTTGCAGGCTCTAGAGCACAGGCTCAGTAGCTGTGGCACATGGGCTTAGTTGCTCCACGGCATGTGGGATCTTTCTGGACCAGGGCTCGAACCTGTGTCCCCTGAATTGGCAGGCGGATTCTTAACCACTGAGCCACCAGGGAAGCCCCTGGTTGGTCACTTTTTATTTCTTTATTTCTTTTTGCTTTAACAAACAGGGCTGCTAAGAAGTTTTTCTAGCATGGGGACTGCTGTATCATAGGATATGTGTATCTTCAAAATTACCTGATAATGCCACATTATGATCCAAACAATTTGTACTTCCTTATACTTCTGCAGTGGATAAGACTACTTTCTGGGGACTTTCCTGGCGGCCTGGCTAAGACTCGTGCTTCCAATGCAGGGGGCATGGGTTTGATCCCTGGTCGGGGACTAAGAGCCCACATGCTGCGTGGCACGGCAAAAAAATTAAAAATTTTTTTTAAATTAAAAAAAGACTAATTTCCATTTATCCATGTCCTCACCAATATTTGGATTTGTCAAATTTTAATACTTGCTTTTCTGGTGGTGGTTAAGTGGCATCTCACTGTGGTTTAAATTTTCATTTCCCTGGTTACCATTGATGAGTTTAAGCACCTTTTCACATATTAGTTTGCCGGTTGTGTTTCTTCACATGTAAAGTGCTGCTCTAATCTTCTGCTCATGTATCTATTGGGTTGTTTGTCTTTTTCTTATAGATTTATGGGACTTATCTGTATATTCTGGATACTAAACCTCTGTCGGTTGTATGGGCCTTCACATATCTTCTCCCAATTTTTAGATTATTTTTCCACTTTCTCTGATGTTTTAGTCAACAGAAGGTCCCAATTTTAATATAATTTATCTTATCAACTTTTCCTTCATGATTTTCATTCTGTACCCTTTACAACTCCTCTGTCATGAATTTATTGTTAGATATGTTCCTCTGAAAGTGTTATGGTATTTTCTTTCTCAGTTAAGTTTTTGATCCACTTGAAGCTGATTTATGTGTAATGTTTTTTCATTTCATATGAGAATGACTATTAATATAGTTCTTTCCTGTCAATTATACATTTGATGTTTTCTTTCTATATTCCAAAACTTAAATTTATGAAAATTGATTTTGCAAATTTATTGTGCATATTTTTCTGGTCCTTTTAGGCTATTTGAGATATCTATTGTGTTAACCAATAGATATAAGCTTTCCCTTGAATCTTTGTGTTTTCAGCAAATCTGGTGTTTGCTTCTGAGTGAATGATGAAAAAGCTCCATCAGAACAGAATCCTGTGGCATGCCTCTCCAGATTGTTCTTCCAAGCTGAATTCTATTCACAAATCAAAACTCTAGAGATGTAACTTTTAAAGCAGCTACAAATCCACTAATCAATATCATCAACTTATTTTTTCTAGGTAATCTGTAGCAAATATTAAATACATTCTCCAACTCCCCCCCACCGCCACTGCAGAATCTAATGTCTGGCTACATCCCTCCACTGACGCTCAGGAAATTCAGATGCCTTTTAATATTGTACAGCCAGGGAGGTAAATCGAAATAATATGCTAGACCTTGTAGAATTATATATACCATCACTAATACTCCCTTCCATTTGTAAATGTCATGGAGCTGTGTGTGTGCATGTGTGTGTGTGTGTGTGTGTGTGTGTGTGTGTGAGTGTATGTTAATGTCTTTCCAGTAATTTATTTATGCAGAAGCAGATTGGTATTTGGTTAAAATTTTAGGCTTTAGAGAATAATTACCTGGAATCAAATTCTTACCCTCTACTTATGCCTTTGTAACGTCAGGCAAGGAACCTATCCTCTTCACACCCTAGTGTCCCACTCTGAGCATAGACACTGTGATTGATCCTATCCTTAGGTTGTGGTTGGGCCTGGAGAATACAGGGACATGAGGATACACTGTCCCCGTCTCAGCTGCCTGCATGGGGCAGTGTTCCCACCCCTCCTCTGGCTTTACCATGTTTTACCCCTCCCCCAGAAGATTAGAGCTTTGCTCTGCTTCAGTCTGATAATGTAAGGCGGGCAGAGAATGGGAGCCAGTCTCTAATTTGTATAATTGTGGGGCATGTTTGGTGGGGTTTAACTTATGCTCTGCCTAATTAGGGCTAAAACTGTTATATGCCATCACAAACTCCAGCTGAACATATATTCATGAAATTTGAGACTTATTGTATATATTATGTGGTAACTTACTGTTTTCAGATAGCGCAACATGGTGAACCATTTCCTGCATCATATTCTTCTATACCATTATTAGTTTTGTTCAGAAAATATTTTCGTATTTTACTGTTAAAATTGCGTTAGGATGAATAGCCATTTCTTTAAATCTGAGATCACATTTTTTATTTCTTAAGGTAAATACCAGGAGGTAGATTGCTAGATGATAATTATTTGCTCTCTATTGTGAAGAATCTTTAATTCACTATAAGATCCAGACTGACCTAAGGATTTCACTTTTTAATCATTTCCTTCCTTAATTTGAATGAAAGAAATAGAGCTATTTTTAGGGTATGTGTCTGTGGACAAATCACCTTCATTGCTTCCTGTTACATTGCATAACTTCAGGGATGCCAGTCATTTTTTATTCTACGTGTCCTTGAAGGCCCTCCATGACAGAACACTTCTAGAGGTGACACCAGTTTAAATGGTCACCTCTTAAAGAGGACCTTTTCAACGGAGAGGGGCAAAGCCAGTTTTGCTTTGGCAATTACTGGCATTTGATGAACATACACACAAACACACACACACTGATATGCACACACTTGCATATCATTTATTGATACCGCTCTTATACTTCAGCCTCCTAAGTTATTTTCCAAATAAAAGGGCATCCGGAGAGGAAAACCTTGAGCTGGCTGCTTTGGTTAGTGCCATCCAGATTGCTCCCAAAACAGAGATAATGAGGATACATGTAATGATTGTGTTTTGTTTCTTTTTCCATCTAAAATTATGTCTTTATTGTTGTTCTTTCTTTTTTTTTTTAATTTTATTTTAACATCTTTATTGGAGTATAATTGCTTTACAATGGTGTGTTAGTTTCTGCTGTATAATAAAGTGAATCAGCTATACGTATACATATATCCCCATATCTCCTCCCTCTTGCATCTCCCTCCCACCCTCCCTATCCCACCCCTCTAGGAGGTCGCAAAGCACTGAGCTGATCTCCCTGTGCTATGCTGCTGCTTCTCACTAGCTATTTTACATTTGGTAGTGTATATATGTCCATGCCACTCTCTCAGTTTGTCCCAGTTTACCCTTCCCCCTCCCCGTGTCCTCACGTCCATTCTCTACGTCTGTGTCTTTATTCGTGTCCTGCCCCTAGGTTCATCAGAACCATTTTTTTTTTTTAGATTCCATATATATGTGTTAGCATACAGTATTTATTTTACTCTTTCTGACTTACTTCACTCTGTATGACAGTCTCTAGGTCCATCCACATCACAACAAATAACTCAATTTCATTTCTTTTTATGACTGAGTAATATTCCATTGAGTATATGTGCCACATCTTCTTTATCCATTCATCTGTTGATGGACACTTAGGTTGCTTCCATGACCTGGCTATTGTAAACAGATCTGCAATGAACATTGTGGTACGTGACTGTTTTTGAATTATGGTTTTCTCAGGGTATATGCCCAGTAGTGGGATTGCTGGGTTGTATGGTAGTTCTATTTTTAGTTTTTTAAGGAACCTCCATACTGTTCTCCATAGTGGCTGTATCAATTTACATTCCCACCAACAGTGCAAGAGGCTTCCCTTTTCTCCACACCCTCTCCAGCATTTATTGTTTGTAGATATTTTGATGATGGCCATTCTGACTGGTGGGAGGTGATACCTCACTGTAGTTTTGATTTGCATTTCTCTAATAATTAGTGATGTAACAGTTGTGTTTTATAAGTATATAATTTTATTCATGGTGTCTACCCTCAGGCATATAGGACGGTCTTGTAATTTGTGAATCTTTAAGGCTCACAGGAGTTCCTCCTCTTCTTCCTTGATGGAAATAATGAAAAGGTACCCAGCCTATAATATAAAAAAGGGAAGACAGAGCCTGCCAAGGCATACCATGACAAAAGTGTCACTGTGGACTGCTTCTGCCCTGGTTTTTTCAGGGGTCATATCGACACGTGGTATTAATTTGATTGAAGAAAAACTTTTCTGTCCTCTACACCTGTGAGATCAAGAATGTCTGAATGTAGAAACTTTAACCTCTATCCCATCATTCTTTTCTTCAGCTGTGCTATTTAAGTTACTTTATCTTGTATTAATTATTTTGTACTGTCTTCCTAAGTTCAACATTTCCTTAGGACCATGCAAACTAAGTTTTATAAGTTTAACATTGGGATTGAGTTTTCTCATGTAACAGTCATTCATCTTTCCTGATGACAGTCTGTACCTTTATTCCCTTGTCTCCATTCAAAGAAGAAACTTAAAGGGGAAGAAGGTCAATAGGAAGTTACTGAATAAGAGGGATTCCAGGAGAGTTTTGAGCTTGAGTCTTTGAGAATGAGACACTTCATGCTAACGTGGATAATTAGAGTGAGTTTCTTCCTAGTGAAAAATTTTAGCATCAACTTAAAAGAGAACTTTACCACAAAGAGGAATCAACAATTACTGTCCCAAGGTTTCCTAGAGTTAAACCATGCCTTACATATGTTTGATGCTGATACTGATGGAAAAGACCTGTATCCCTAATCACCATATCAAAACAGTAGATGAACAGCGCAAGGTCAAGACAAAAACAAACAAATAACCTTCAAACACAACCTTGTAGGAAAGATTGTAAGAGTTTTCATTATGAAGTTTTAAGGTAAACTTTTGGACTTGGTCTGAAGTGACCATAGAAAACATTTAATTACATCCTTTTATTGAGAGATTAAAAAACTGAAGGACAAGGAATTTAAGTGGCATGATGGCGATTACAAAGTTATGAAATGTGAAGTGGTCACATACTCTAGCAGCATATGAGGACTGATTGATTGATCCCCAATTCATATATGACTTTTACCTTATGTTTCTGAACTTTATATCCATGTGCTTTTCTGATATATATCTTTACCCTGCACTCCTGCACCTTATTTAAAGTGACAGTATTTGTGAGTATGATTCAACTTAAGAGTTGAATGTTATCTTAGGTTGGTTGCCTGAGAAACAGGCTCCAAGATTTGCCTGTGGGAGGCTTATTAGAGGATGCTGTTGAAAACACTTGAAAGGGGAGAGGGAAGCAGCTTGGGCAGAGGAAGAAATTGAACCGCTGTGCAATTGTAATGGGGATGCAGCCAATCCCTCTGTGGCTTTAGGGTTGGGATGGCTTCTAGTGGTCTCTAACTGAGGCAGGAGGGCTGGAACTTTGAACCTGTCCCTACGAGAGTGTAACCTCGGGCAAGGCAGCTTCCTTCAGCATTGAGCAATCCCAGGAGACAAACTCAGCTGTCAGCAGCCAATACTCCTGGAGGAATAAATGCTTTCCTTGTGGGGTTTGGGGATCTGGGTGGTGTTTTCCAGTTCTGTTATTGTGATATTGTGATTCTGGCGCCCAGGAAAATGCCCCTGAGTAGTCTTTTTTGGTCCAGGCTGGCACATAATTTAAAGAACTAAGCAGAGTGCCTTGTGTTGTGTTTTGCATTCAGCTACGCTGAGAGTAAAAGAATAGGACTAGGAAAAGGACTTCTTAAGGAAGAGCCAGATAGCAAGACTCAGTAAGGATGCCTGAATGTAGTGGAGCTGTACAAACAACCCCAAATTGCTACATCTTTAAGCAAGACATATGCTATGTATTTACCTCCTGTTGATCCACGTGGTTTTTATCCTGCTGGTCACTGAGCTGTACTTCTTCATGTTGCCACTAGGGGGCAGTGTTTTATAATCTTTAAGAGCTTTGGCTCCGGCTTCACAAGGCTGAAGTTCAAACCCTATTACGCTACTCATTAGTTGTATGATTTGGCGCCAGTCACAAGACACCTCTAAGCCTCTATTTTCTCATCTATAAAGTGAGAGTAATAATCATGCTTACTTTGCACAGTTAAGATTATTAATTTAGGAGGACTGGGGTTGGCGGCTTGAACATAGCCCGAAGGGGTTAGTGCGCCACGGCTAGCCGGGAGGGAGTCCGGGGAAAAGGCTGCCCCTGCTGAGGAGGCAAGAGACTTTTTCTTGCCTCTGTGTTTCCTGGTGCGCGAGGAGAGGGGTTTTAAGAGCGCTGCCTAAAGGAACTCCAGAAACGGGCGCGAGCCGCGGCTAAAAGCTCGGACCCCAGAGACGGGCGGGAGACGCTAAGGCTGCTGCTGCCGCCACCAAGGGGCCTGTGTGCGAGCACAGCTCACTATCCACACCCCTCTTCCGGGGAGCCTGTGCAGCCCGCCACTGCCAGGTTCCCGGGATCCAGGGACAATTTCTCAGGGAGAACACCCGGCGGGCCTCGGGCTGCTGGAACGTCACGTCGACTTCTGCCGCCGCAGGCCTGCCCCGCACTCCGTGCCCCTCCCT
>NW_006769379.1:163084-164379 GCF_000442215.2 Lipotes vexillifer
CCCGTCCCGTCTGAGCAAAAAACAGACGCCCTCCAGTGACCTACACGCAGAGGCAGGGCCAAGTCGAAAGCTGAGCCCCTGTGAGCTGTGAGAACAAAGAAGAAAAAGGGAAATCTCTCCCAGCAGCCTCAGAAACAGCGGATTAAAGCTACACAATCAATTTGATGTACCCTGCCTCTGTGGAATACATGAATAGACAGCGAATCATCCCAAATTGAGGAGGCGGACTTCTAGAGCAAGATCTATGATTTTTTCCCCTTTTCCTCTTTTTGTGAATGTGTATGTGTATGCTTCTGTGTGAGATCTTGTCTGTATAGGTTTGCTTCCACCATTTGTCCCAGCGTTCTATCCGACCATTTTTTTTTTTAATTTTTTTTCTTAATAACTAATTTTAATTTAAAGAACTCTATTATACTTTACCTTCTTTCTATCTTTCCTTCCTTCCTTCCCTTTTTGAGACAACGAATCGTCCCAAATTGAGGAGGTGGACTTGGAGAGCAAGTTTTATGATTTTTTCCACTTTACCTCTTTTTGTGAGGGTATATGTGTATGCTTCTATGTAAGATTTTGTCTCTATAACTTTGCTTCCACCATTTGTCCTAAGGTTCTATCCTTCCCTTTTTTTTTTCCTCTAAATAATTATTTTTTAATTCAATAACTTTATTATACTTTATTTTATTTTACTGTATCTTCTTTCTTTCTGTATTTTTTCCTTCCTTCCCTCATTCCTTCCTTCCTTCCCTCCTCCCTCCCTCCCTCCTTTCTTTCCTTCTTGCCTTCTTCCTTTCTTTTCTTCTTTCTTTCTTTCTTCCTTCCCTCCTTCCTTCCTTCCCTCCTCTCTTTCTTTCTTTCTTTCTTTCTTTCCTATTTCCTCCTACTTATACTAATTCTCTCTACTTTCTCTCCCTTTTATTCTGAGCCGAGTGGATGAAAGGCTCTTGCTGCTCCAGCCAGGAGTCAGGACTCTGCCTCTGAGGTGGGAGAGCCAACTTCAGAACACTCGTCAAGAAGAGACCTCCCAGCCCCACATAATATCAAACGGCGAAAATCTCCCAGAGATCTCCATCTCAACACCAGCACCCAGCTTCGCTCAACGACCAGCAAGCTACAGTGCTGGACAACCTATGCCAACCATATAGCAAAACAGGAACACAACCCCACCCACTAGCAGAGAGGCTGCCTAAAATCATAATAAGTCCACAGACACCCCAAAACACACCACCAGACGTGGACCTGCCCACTAGAGAGACAAGATCTAGGCTCATTCATACACCACAACACAGGCACTAGTCCCC
>NW_006769379.1:169463-169834 GCF_000442215.2 Lipotes vexillifer
GAAGGGATATGGGAACATATATATATGTATAACTGACTCACTCTGTTAATAAAGCAGAACTAACACACCATTGTAAAGCAATTATACCCCAATAAAGATGTTAAAAAAAAAAAAGATTATTAATTTAAACAATACTTGTATGTACCCAGGTCAGTGAGTGGCTCAGAGATAGCCCATCACCCAGGCCAGGAGTTTCTATGAAAACCTTGTCCTTCTCATATGTATGACAATCCTTAGCCAGGATACTGTGTTATGTTTCAAAAAAAGACAAAGGAAGGAAGATGTAGTGAGTTGGATGATGGACTAAGATCAAGTGTGAGAATGGAGATAAGCTTTAAAATAGCTACTTTTAACCAACAATATGTAGGGAA
>NW_006769379.1:170917-176572 GCF_000442215.2 Lipotes vexillifer
CTCCCGCCGTGGAGCACAGGCTCCAGACACGCAGGCCCAGCGGCCATGGCCCATGGGCCCAGCCGCTCCGCGGCAGGTGGGATCCTCCCGGACCGGGGCCCGACCCCGTGTCCCCTGCATCGGCAGGCGGACTCTCAACCCCTGCACCACCAAGGAAGCCCCTGCAGTTGCTTTTCATAACACACAAATGGTTTGACAGGTTATTACCATTAAAATTCATTAATAAATGATTAATATAAATGTTGGAATATAAATACCAAAATCACCATCCTGATCCCCCCGTTTTTGTCTTCAGGTGCCCTTCTGCAGCTCAGCACAAGGACGGTTCCTTCAGGCAGGCTTCCCATGGATATTGAAAGGTTAACTTACTATCAGGTATGGTGATCATTTTTATTTTTTTATCACAACCTCACCTGACTACCATCACCCCGAAATCAGCCTTGTCCCTAATATTGTCAGTATTTATGAAATTGAGTAGATGTAGGGGTCAAGAAAGAGGGAAGAATTGGAGATGACTATAAGGTCTGGAGCCTAGGTCACTGGGAGGATTGTGGTTCCATTAACAGTAAAAGCAGAATCAGAAAGAGATGGTACTTAGGGGCCCAAGATAATCACTAATTTAAGATATGTTGAGTGTGAGTTTTTCATTATACATTTGGATAGAAATGACTTTTAGGGTGGCAGGTTTGTGGGGGATCTGGATCCTTTGGGTTTGGAATTATTTTTTACACAAGTGCATGAGAATCCCATATTTAATGAATGTGTATTGAAGTCTTACTCGATTCCAGTCCCAGTGTTGATTTTTTTTTCTTTTGTTTTTAAACAAGACAGATTCAGTTTCTACCCCTACAGAGTTTATATCTCAGGGAAGAAGGCAGATATTAGGCCTTAAGCAATATGATGAGAGTGATAATATGGATGATATTAATAATAATGCACAGTGTTTGCCAAGTGCTTTCTGTCTTTCAGTTACTATGCTTAGTGCCTTAAGTACTTGAACTTGTTACATTTTCACAGCACCTGCATGGATTAGGCACTGTCAGTCTCCAGCGGGGTAAGAGACTTTCCCAAGCTCACACAGGTGGTGGAGTGGGAATTCTAACTTTGTGCAGAGCCAGAGCCCAGGCACTTCTTCCTACAATGTCGATATATGGGAAGTCCTGGGTTTTATGGGGATGGACACAGTTGGAGTACTTAACCCAAATTTAGGCTGGGAGGACTTGAAAATAATTTTGGAGAGAGTGAAATATAAAGAGAGATCTGGAGGTGAATAGGAATTAACCAAATGAAGGACGAGGGTGAAATGGAGGGCAGGTATGGTCAGGGTAGCCTGAGCTTAGTCTATCGGGGCAGAGGGATGTGGCCTGGCCACAGAGCATTATGGATAAGATGACCAGGAAGAGAACAGAAAGATGACCACACACCACGAACAAAGGGCCCGTGTTCACAAGGTAGGGAGAGAAGGAGGCCTTGAGAATGTAGGGGAGAATATGATTTAGAAGCTGGAAGAGCCTTAGGATCGACTCTCAGGCTTTTATTATTGCCTCGCTTGTGCTACATTTTTGCCTACTGTCTGTTTCAGGTCATTGTGACTCAACGTAAACAGGGGAAACCAGACTAAAATTATGGAATGAGGGGTAAATGGAGGAAATGAATAACTACCTAATGACTGTTTCTAGAAGTGTTTGCTGGGTCTGAACCCCCACCCTTCTTGAAACACTCTCTGTCTTGCCTTCCAGAACCGTGCCAGCTGTTGCTTCCTTTCCATCCTGATCTGGCCTTTCTTTGTAAGTCTCCCTTGCTGACTCTTCCTCTTCTGCCCAACCACTTCCTGTCTGAGCTCTGTGTGGCTCCAAGGCCCACACTGTCTTCACTCAGCATATGCTGACGATCTCATCCTGTTCTACAGCATCAATTGCCGTCTGTATTCTGATACTGTCCATTTTATTATCTGGAGTTCTGACCTTTCATCTAAGCTCCAGGGTCATATATGCAATTAAATCTCCATTTACATCTCACAGGAACCTCAAACTCAACACTTCTAGCACTCAAGCCACGTCTCTTCACCTGTCCTGATGTACTCCTCCTCCAGTGCTCTTATTCTCTGTAACGACCCCCCCATCATTCACCCCATCATTCACCTATGTTCTTGAGCCAGAAGTCCGTGAGTGATGAATGACTCCTATGTCTTTTGATTGGCTTTACAGCAGACATGTCATATTCGTGGTTGCCCAACATCTTTTAAATAATTCACATGTAACAATTCCCACCTCCCAACTCAGAAGTCAGACTCTCAAGTTCTCTTGCAGCCCAGTTGGATACATGTGGCATAGGTTTGCCCTGTCACCTGCTTGATTTGGAAGTCCTCAGCAGGAGAACCAGGATGCACATGGGGCTTCCCTCTTGCTGATACAGCTGTTTTCAAAGATGTGTGGGTTTTAGGCGAATGCGGCAATCTAAAGGTCAACTTCCTGATATGGAAGTGGCATTCGTACTGCAGATTTCGTGAATAAGGTGAAGTCAGGTCTTGACATCTTGTGTGCAGTGGCAGAAACACTGAGCTTGCTCATTCAGAACACTTTTGCTGCCTGGCTTGGAGTGTGTGAATATGGGCGGGGTAAGGAGGTGTGCGAAGCATGCGGCATTTTTTGTTTGTGTGAGTTTAGACTTGATTTTGCTCCTTCAGCCTTCCCAATGATCTGAGAGGTTACTATCCTTTAATAAAGCCCCTTCAATTCATTAAATCATCACGTTGTACAACAAATTGAAAAAAAGAACAACTAGCCATAGTCGATTGTGTTATTTGCAGTAAGAATCTTGAACAGTCTGAGGTTGTTGCTTCCTCTGTGGTAGAACATTTGTGTGTTGAGCTGTGTGAGAGCTGAGGGGAAGGATGTGGTGAGAAAGACCTAGAAAGGGTGCTTGTGGGTGAGTGCAGAGCCTGCCCCTCTAGGGTTTCTTTATTTGATCTGTCTGTACTCCTAAAAAAAGGCTTTCTGTATATTGGTGTGTCAAGTCTATAAATTATGTGCAGATATTCCAAGAGGCAGGGCAGAGTGATAGAAAGGAAATGGGCATTTAACAGAAAATAACTGAGTTCAAATTCTGTCTCCACCACTGACTAGCTGGGTACCCTTAAACAAGAGCCTTAACGCCTTTCAGTTTCAGTTCCCTCAGCGATGAGGTGTGGTTAATGTATTTACACATAGTGTGTTGTGAGGTTACATGAGATAACGTATGGAAGGCCCTACCACTTAAAGGCTAGTGATAAAGGTTAGCTCTCTGTGCCAGAGGCAATCAGGGACCCCAGGGAATAGATGACTTGCTGACTCTACATGGACAGTCCTTGAAATGGACTATTCCATTCTGCTGACCTGAGATTCTATTTTTTGTATTCCCACTTATTGAAATCTGATTCTTTCTGATAGGACCAGCCCAAACTCTCTTTTTCCCTAATGGAAACTTCCCAAATTCTCTTAGCTGGAAGTAGTTAATTCTACTTACAAAATACTATTATATCTTAATGTAGGTTGTGTTTGAAATTTTGTGTAAAATTAATAGATCCTTAGGAGAAGCAAGTGGAAAGATTCTGATACTTTAATCAGCATCTAGTAGAGCCCCTTATGTTTTAATTTAATCTTTTAACAATTTTTTATTATTTATTAATTGAAGTATAGTTGATTTACAATGTTGTGTTAGTTTCAGGTGTACAGCACAGTGATTCAGAATATATATATATATATATGTATGTACATGTATACACACACACACACACACACACACACACATATATATATATATATATATATATATTCTTTTTCAGATCCTTTTCCCTTATAGGTTATCACAAACTATTGAGCAGAATTCCCTGTGCTGTACAGTAGATCCTTTCTGGTTATCTATTTTATACATAGCACTGTGTGTATGTTAATCCCAAACTCCTAAATTATCCCTCCCTGCCTTTCCCCCTTGGTAACCACAAGTTTATTTTATATGAAACCCTTTTTCTTGTACATTGTGAGAGCCCCACATCTCACAAATACAAGTAATTCCTTCCTTCCATTTCCCCAATACAGTCATTTCAAAATTTTTGGCCAAATCAATGTTTGGTATTTTATATTACTATGACTATGTAAATAAAACTCACAGGTAAGCTATATACTGTATTGTGTTCCTTCTTTATGCGTCTTTAATTTTATGCCCTGATCCCTAGGTCTTTCTAAACTGCCAAAATTGTAAAATTCCCCTCAAAGCAAACTCACTTACTTTATAAGAACCACTCACCACCTGCAGCACAGGCAGACCCCCTCCTTCCTGCCCCCCCCGCCACTCTTTCTTTGGTCAGGAGTCCTCCTTGAGTTCTGTGTCCACCCCTTCCATCTGGACAAGCTGCTCTGCTCTCCAGCTCTGCACAGGTCAAGGTTCAGGGACTTCTCTTCATCATCGTCCTGGGGTTTCCCTGAACAATTTTGTTCCTTCCTTACACTTATGTGTAATTATCATCTGGGTATAGAATACCAGGCTAAAAATTGTTTGCCTTCAAGTGGTAAAGCGATTGCGCCCCCCTCCCACCCGCCGTGTCTTCTAGCTTCCAGTGCAGCTGTCAAGAAGTCCATGCCATTATATACAATGGAATATTACTCAGCCATGAAAAGAAACGAAATTGAGTTATTTTTAGTGGGGTGGATGGACCTAGAGTGAAGTAAGTCAGAAAGAGAAAAACAAATACCATATGCTAACACATATATATGGAATCTAAAAAAAAAAAAAATGGTCACAAAGAACCTAGGGGCAAGATGGAAGAAAGACGCAGACCTACTAGAGAATGGACTTGAGGATACAGGTAGGGGGAAGGGTAAGCTGGGACAAAGTGAGAGAGTGGCATGGACATATATACACTACCAAATGTAAAATAGATAGCTAGTGGGAAGCAGCCGCATAGCACAGGGAGATCAGCTCGGTACTTTGTGTCCACCTAGAGGGGTGGGATAGGGAAGGTGGGAGGGAGACACAAAAGGGAGTAGGTATGGGGATATATGTATATGTATTCACTTTGTTATAAAGCGGAAGCTAACACACCATTGTAAAGCAATTATATTCCAAAAAAGATGTCCAAAAAAAAAAACAAAAAGGCCATGCCATTCTTATTCCTAATCCTTGGATGTGATCTGTTTTTTTTTTTTTTTTCTGGAAGCTTTAAGACTTGCTCTCTCCTTGGTGTTTTATGATTTTAAAATAATGTGCTTTTATATATGTTGTCCCCCCGCCCCATTCAGCAAGCTAGATGTTAGTTCTTTGATAACTTCCTTTTCTTTATTTTCTTGGTTCATTCTTGCTTGGGCATCTATTATATATAACCACCTTGAGCTGGTTAATATTCACCCAAGCATAAACCTCTACATTTCTTCTTTTCTCTCCCTTTTCTCCGTCTCATTGTCTTCTAGGTATACACTGAAAGGGAACTCCTCAAATTTATCCTCTACCACTCTATTAAATTTAAACTTTTTCTTCTATCACATTTAAAAGACACATCTCTAAAAACTCTTCTGTTAATTTCTTGATTTTTTCACATTTGTTAGCATGATCTTTTTGTTTCATTGATACAATGCCTTCTATCTCTGATGTCTCTCTCTCTCTCTCTCTCTCTCTCTATAT
>NW_006769379.1:176648-202914 GCF_000442215.2 Lipotes vexillifer
ATATATATGTTTCTTCTTCCTCATCCTTTGTGTCTGTTTCTTTTAAGTTCCTTTCTCTGCATGTTTTGTTCTTTTTCACATTAGAGGTTTTTCTGAACGTGTTTCATGTCTGTTTACTCATATTTAAGAGTAAAAAGAGCATACATACACAAACTTTAAAAGTTACTTTTTTTTGTAAAAATGCTTAAGATTTACTCTCTTAGCAAATTTCAAGTATACAATACAGTATTATTAGCTATAGTCACCATGCTGTACATTAGATCCTTAAATCTTACTTATTGTTAAATATTTGTTGAGTTAAAAAAAGTAGATAGAAGAATTTTCTTCCAAGCATGCAAAAACAAGAGAATGATTGGCTGTCTGTTTGTGTGTGTGTACATGCATGTATGAGAGTGCACACATGTATGTGTATGTATACGTATGTATATGTGTGTGTGTGTGTGCTTGGGTAATAAAAGCCAAACCTAAAGGTTGAAAAGAATATTATTCAGCTGAATTGCCAAAGCTAGAGATTGATGTTAATCTGCACACTCGAGTCCCTTGGTTACTGTAATTTCCTCTAATGCTGAATCCCACTGAATTTCCAAGCCAGTCGTGACCATGGCATGAAGTAACTAGCTCACTCCTCAGAGGAGTCTAGAATTTGTCTTGCTGCCATAGTACCAGTAACATACTAACTGTGCTGACATTTCCTACTCTCTTCCTATCTCTCCTCTCTAGCTGAACTGTCTTGGTTTGCACAACTGAGTGTCTGCCTCTGTTTCCATGCCATACATTTCATCCTCCTGAGGGTGAAATTCTGTAAACCTTAACTAGGTTGGAAAAGTTAAGGTTTTTTAGCATTCTTTTGCTTCATCTATTAAAATACCAACTCCACAATATGAATTATGGAGCATTGCTCTGAACTGTATTTATTGATAACAGTAATCTGTGTGTTGTATACTGGAGTCTCAACCGAGAGCATTACTCCACATGAATTGATTATAAGAAAAGGGGCAGGAAAATGTTCTGAATTATGGCCATTCCTCCCATGTGTCCACTGCCCTCTGATCTCTGGAATGGGCTCTCCTGACCTCCCTAAAGTTCCTCTTTACGCATTACCTTAACACCAGCTCCATGCATCCACATAACAGCAACCTAAAACCTGTGACAGAAAACAGTGAACACCCACAGGTGTTTCTGAACCTCACTCCAGATCCTCTTTGCTTTTTCCTGACTTACTCCTACTTTGGTGAAGTTATTCAGATGGTTTCATATCCAGACTTCAACTATCCCTTCCATCACTCTAGTTTGTATGAAAGTAATTGGCTTTCTTCTCTTTAGAAGACCTCGGATTATCTACGAACATTAGCTGTTTTAGGACCCATTTGCAGTCATGATCTCACTCTACTTGCAGATCAGCTGGTGAGTAACCACTATAAGGTCTGCTGGCTGGTGCCATTTATTTGACATCTCAGGGCGTATGGTACTCCGGGAGGCATCCACTGTCCTTCACAGAAGTAACACCGTAGACCGAAAGGTTTATCAGGCCCCTCTTATTCCAGAGGTTCAGTGTTCTTCCAGAATTTGCAAGGTTTCGAAGCTGTCATGATATAAGACCACTAGCCACTTGTGTTTACCTTTGACTAATGCAGAAAGCATGATGAGTAAGCATGAAGTTAATCTGTGAGGTTAAGTAGCTAGTCATAGTCAAGAGGGCCACTAATATCACATTTCTTTCTACATAATCTGAGGAAGGATTCACATATTTGTAATGACCTTCTACTTCTGTCAAGCTCCAGGTGTGTCAGTCATTAACTGGGTGAATGTTTTAGGTACTATTTAAACCAATAGCTATTTTATAGAAAACTCACCCCCTTCCAGGAGTTTCAGTCAAAAAGGGTAGAGATAGAGGGTTTTTCCAAGATCTCCTCTTGCCACTGCTACTCTGAGAACAGGAAGTAAGGGATAAGTGGCCAGATGGCTTACCTTACTTCTTGTATGAGTCATTCAAGGGAATATAGTTTTCTAATGATCCTCATGTAAGTCTGCTGGATAACAGAGTTCTAATGTTGGAACTCTTTTCATCTACTGACATTTATAATAAAAAATTTTTGAGTGTAACTTTGCCATAATTTTTCATTTTGATTAAGATATTTACAGGAAATAAACCGTTTATTTTCTCTGACTAATGAAACTGAAAGCTAAGAACTTTGGTGGGAGGAGTCTCAATACTGTTTCCTAACTTCTCTCTCTCCCCGGGAAAGCACCGTGTGAGGTAGCCAGCACTAAATCAAGTTTTTGTATAGCCAGTGCCCTTTTTCCTTGTTGTCTTTCAAAATACTTCTTTTTCTTCTGCCCTTCAGGAGATTATAAAATTCTGAAGTTCAGTCTCTAAGAGCTTTACTGATTTATCGTCCTACTTAAGCAAAATAAGCAGTGATTCTTGCATATCTGAAGAAAACCTCAACATCTAGACTACTGTGGAGGACATTTTCACTGAGGTAAGACTGGTAGGGATTTCTGTAGAGAGCTGTGGGTACCTGGTTGGTAGCCTCAAGGTGAGAAGAGGAGCTTTAGTCATGAAGAATTTGGGGGGAAAGGTTTTATATCAACTATATTCAGAAAAGTGAAAACAGCAGTAGCTTGATTCTAATCCTTTACTTTGTAGGCAAATAATAGACATTTTATTCCACTACAACTGAAGCCTGAACAAAGGGAGATGCATTTTGACTATAGAAGATATTAAAATGTATTCCCCAGGCAACTATCGGCATGAGCTATATCTAGAGCAAAGGTTTGGTTTCCTTCCCTGGAAGATGCACAGGAAACTTGGTGGCTGTGGTGGGGGCCTTGGTGAAAGTCAAGATAGGGGCATGATAAAAGTATCATAAAATAATATTGAGTAAAAAAATACATCTGGATATAAAAGTGTATTGTATGGCATTGTCCTAATTTTAGAAAACACACACACAGAGAAGAGCAGACAAGTTTCAGTTCCACAAGTACAGTTATACAAAACATGGCTTCTTTACCTCTCTTAAGACAGTTTAGTTTTTCTTTTAGACTCCATTTTACACCAGCTGCCAGTGTTGTTATTTCAGTTTCTTTTAGGATTCCTTTCTGCCTTCCTGAAAATTAATACTTTTATTTTCTGGTGGCAAGGCATAGGAGAGAGGCAGAGAGAGGCAGTTACAAATAGATTTCTATTGTCTACTTTTAGAATTGTTTAAAGACTTTCTGTATGGCCTGATACAGTAATATTTTATATGTGCTTGACTAGAATATAAGATTTTTAATATTCATTTCAGAATCTTATGTATGTTAGATAAATGCTGTTAATTACACTTATTATATTTACTCTTAATAGGCAAATACACAATTAAAATTATTGTATTTCCCTAGGAGGTGGACGTTTTATCATTGTGTTGTGCTCTGATGATACTTTTTATCTTCAGATCTATTTAAAACCACAGTAATGTAGATAAACTGGTTTTCTTTTACTTACTCTTTGCATGATAAATATTTTACTTTTCCACCTTTAAGTGATCTTTTGTTAACAATACATTGGCAGATTTCTTAAATCCAAGTTGACCGATTTGTCACTTGAGCTTAACTGGTTAGAACCTTTATGCTGATAATTAACATATATTGTCTTGTATCTGCTTTCTTCATTTCAATTTATGATACTCCTATATTCCTCTTTTTTGATTTGTTTTTTACTTATACCCCTATCTGACTTACCATTTAAGACAAATACATTAGTGAACTGTCATATTCTTTGTCCTCCCTCACTCCCTCTACCATGTTGATATACTTCCTGCTTCTCTTCTCTTCAGTCAGGGCTTTATTTATTTTTAAGGCATAGACACACCTAATCAAGTCAAGTTTTCACTCTTACTTTCCTTTCAGCTTACAGTTTTTCTTGACTTTATATATTAATTTTTACTGACTATTATTTCCAATAGATGTTTCCAGGTGGGTCTTTGTCTGTCAAAACTACCAATGCCTTGAATACAATAGTGTTTGAGGCCCTCATATTTAAGTACCATTTGGATTAGATTAAAAATTCTACTCTAAAAATTATTTTTCCCTCAAGATAGATGGGGAGTACCTCTTCTCTTACCCCTGGGACTAGATATGTTGTGAAATTCACAATCTAGAAACTTCAGAGAGGCTATTTAATGAATCTAATTTATTATCTGGGGAGAGGGAGCTAAGGTCTGCATTTTATACTTTTTTCTTCCAGTTTTATTGAGACATAATTGACATATGGCACTGTATGAATTTAAGGTGTGCAGCATAGTGATTTGATTTATATCCATCATAAAACGATAAGCATAATAAGTTTAGGCAACATCCATCATCTTATATAGATAGAAAATTAAAGAGGTACAAAAAAATTTTCTTTTTCTTATGAAGAGAACTCTTAGGATATACTCTCATAACTTTCATATATAACATATAGCAGTGGTAATTATATTTATCATGTTGTACATTACATCCCTAGTACCTATTTATGTTATAAAAAAAAGTTTTCACCTTTTTCCTGACTTCATCCAATTCCCTTTCTCCTCACAGGTTACACAAATCTAATTTCTTTTCTATGAGTTTGTTTGTTGGTTTGTTTGTTTGTTTTTGCAGTATAACTGACCTACAACTTTGTGGTAGTTCCTGTTATGCAACATAGTGATTATTTCTTTCTTTTTTTTTTTTTTTTTACATCTTTATTGGAGTATAATTGCTTTACAATGGTTTGTTAGTTTCTGCTGTATAACAAAATGAATCGGCTATACATATACATATATCCCCATATCTCCTCCCTCTTGCGTCTCCCTCCCTCCACCCTCCCTATCCCACCCCTCTAGGTGGACACAAAGCACTGAGCTGATCTCCCTGTGCTATGTGGCTGCTTCCCACTAGCTATCTATTTTACATTTGGTAGTGTATATATGTCCTTGCCACTCTCTCAGTTCGTCCCAGTTTACCCTTCCCCCTCCCTGTATCCTCAAGTCCATTCTCTACATCTGCGTCTTTATTCGTGTCCTGCCCCTAGGTTCATCAGAACCATTTTTTTTTTTTAGATTCCATATATATGTGTTAGCATACAGTATTTATTTTTCTCTTTCCGACTTACTTCACTCTGTATGATAGTCTCTAGGTCCATCCACATCACAACAAATAACTCAATTTCATTTCTTTTTATGACTGAGTAATATTCCATTGTATATATGTGCCACATCTTCTTTATCCATTCATCTCTCGATGAACACTTAGGTTGCTTCCATGTCCTGGCTATTGTAAATAGAACTGCAATGAACATTGTGGTACATGACTCTTTTTGAATTATGGTTTTTTCAGGGTATATGCCCAATAGTGGGATTGCTGGGTCATATGGTAGTTCTATTTTTAGTTTTTTAAGGAGCTCCACACTGGGCTCCATAGTGGCTGTATCAACTTACATTCCCACCAACAGTGCAAGAGGGTTCCCTTTTCTCCACACCCTCTCCAGCATTTATTATTTGTAGATATTTTTTTAACATCTTTATTGGAGTATAGTTGCTTTACAATGGTGTGTTGGTTTCTGCTTTATAACAAAGTGAATAAGTTATGCATATAAATATGTTCCCATGTCTCTTCCCTCTTGTGTCTCCCTCCCTCCCCTCCTTATCCCACCCCTCTATGTGGTCACAAACCAGTGAGCTGATCTCCCTGTGCTATGAGGCTGCTTCCCACTAGCTATCTATTTTACGTTTGGTAGTGTATATATGTCCATGCCACTCTCTCACTTTGTCACAGCTTACCCTTCCCCCTCCCCATATCCTCAAGTCCATTCTCTAGTAGGTCTGTGTCTTTATTCCTGTCTTAACCCTAGGTTCTTCATGACCTTTATTTTTTTTTATTTGTAGATTTTTGATGATGGCCATTCATTTCTCTAATGATTAATGATGTTGAGCATTCTTTCATGTGTTTGTTGGCAATCTGTATATCTTCTTTGGAGAAAAGTCTATTTAGGTCTTCTGCCCAGTTTTGGATTACGTTGTTTGTTTTTTTGATATTGAGCTGCATAAGCTGCTTGTAACTTTTGGAGATTAATCCTTTGTCAGTTGCTTCATTTGCAAATATCTTCTCCCATTCTAAGGGTTGTCTTTTCGTCTTGTTTATGGTTTCCTTTGCTGTGCAAAAGTTTTAAGTTTCATTAGGTCCCAATTGTTTATTTTTGTTTTTATATCCATTTCTCTAGGAGGTGGGTCAAAAGGATCTTGCTGTGATCCATGTCATAGAGTGTTCTGCCTATGTTTTCCTCTAAGAGTTTTATAGTGTCTGGCCTTACATTTAGGTCTTTAATCCATTTTCAGTTTATTTTTGTGTATGGCGTTAGGTAGTGTTCTAATTTCATTCTTTTACATGTAGCTGTCCAGTTTTCCCACCACTACTTATTGAGGAAACTCTCTTTTCCCCATTGTATATTCTTGCACGTATATAAAAAATAAGGTGACCATATGTGCATGGGTTTATCTCTGGGCTTTCTATCTAGTTCCATTTACCTATATTTCTGTTTTAGTTCCAGTACCATAGTGTCTTTTTTTTTTTTTTTGTGGTACACGGGTCTCTCACTGTTGTGGCCTCTCCCATTGCGGAGCACAGGCTCTGGATGTGCAGGCTCAGTGGCCATGGCTCATGGGTCCAGCCACTCCACGACATGTGGGATCTTCATGGACCAGGGCACGAACCCATGTCCCCTGCATTGGCAGGCGGACTCTCAACCACTGCACCACCAGGGAAGCCCCATAGTGTCTTGATTACTGTAGCTTTGTTGTATAGTCTGAAATCAGGGATCGTGGTACCTCCAGCTTTGTTCTTCTTTGTCAAAATTGTTTTTGGCTGTTTGAAGTCTTTTGTGTTTCCATACAAATTTTAGATTTTTTTGTTCTAGTTCTGTGAAAACTGCCATTGGTAATTTGATAGGGATTGCATTGTATCTGTAGAGTGCTTTGGGTAGTTTAGTCATTTTAATAATATTAATTAATTCAATCAAGGAACATTATATCTTCCCATTTTTTTGTGTTGTCTTCAATTTCTTTCATCAGTGTCTTATAGTTTTCCAAATATAGGTCTTCTACCTCCTTAGATTTATTCTTAAGCATTTTGTTCTTTTTGATGTGATTATAAATGGGATTGTTTTCTTAATTTCTGCTTTTGATAGTTCATTGTTAGTGTCTGGAAATGCAACAGATTTCTATATATTAACTTCATATCCTGCAACTTAAGTGAATTCATTGATGAGTTTTAGTAGGTTTTTTGTGGTGTCTAGGATTTTCTATGTATAGTATAATTTCATCTGCAAACAGTAACAGTTTTAATTTTTCCTTTACAATTTGGATTCCTTTTATTTTTCTTTGTTTCTAGTTTGGTTGCTGTGACTAGGACTTCTAATACTATGTTAAATAAAAGTGGTAAGAGTGGGCATCCTTGTCTTGTTCATATATATATGATTATTTTAACTTGCTGACCTCTTAAGTTTAAACACATTTTAACAACACTGCATTTCCTCCCCCCTTTCCATGTTTATAATTTTGACATCATATTCACATCTTTTTGTTTTGTGTATCCCTTAACAACTTATTGGAGATATAGATGATTTTACAACTTTTGTCTTTTAACCTTCCTACTAGCTTTATACATGGCTAATATATTACCTTTACTGTATATTTGCATTTATCAATGAGATTTTTTCCTTTTATGTTTCATGTTTCTTTTCTTTTTACTTGGAAAAGTCCCTTTAATATTTCTTTTAAAGCCAGTTTGCTGGAGCTGAACTCTTTTAGCTTTTGCTTACCTGTAAAACTTTTAATCTCTCCATAAAATATGAATGAAAGACTTGCTGGCAAGAGTATTCTTGGTTGTAGATTATTCTTTTTCATCACTTTAAACATATCATGCCACTCCCTTCTGGTCTGCAGAGTTTCTGCCGAAAAGTCAGCTGATAGCCTTCTGGGAATTCCCTTGTATGAAACTTGCTGCTTTTCCCTTGCTGATTTTAATATTTTCTCCTTATCTTTAATTTTTGCCATCTTAATTGCAGTGTGTCTTGGTGTGGTCCTCTTTGGGTTGATCCTGTTTGGGACTCTCTGTGATTCCTGTCTGTTTCCTTACACAGGTTAAAGAAGTTTTCAGCTATTAATGTCTTCAAATATGTTCTCTGCCCCTTTTTCTCTCTCTTCTCCTTCTGCGACCCTCCTATGATATGATGAATGATAACATGTTTGATGTTGTCCCAGAGTTCTCTTAAACTGTCCTCATTTCTTTCTTTCTTTCTTTTTTTTTTTGTTCAGCTTCAGTGATTTCCATTATTCTGTCTTCCAGCTTGCTGATCTGTTCTACTGTATCATTAGCTCTACTGTTGATTTGTTCTGGTTTATTTTTCATTTCAGTTATTTTATTCTTCATCTCTGTTTGATTCTTCTTTATATTTTCTAATTTTTTGTTAAAAACTTCTAACTTTTCACTCTGTTCATCCAATCTTCTCCCAAGTTCTTTGAGCAACTTTATGGTCACCTCTGTGAACTATTTATTGGGTAGGTTGCCTATGTCCACTTCACTTAGTTGTTCTTCTGAGGTTTTATCTTGTTCCTTCATTTGGAACATATTCCTCTATAGCTTCATTTTGCCTAATTTCTTGTTTTATTTCTGTGTATTTGGTACGTTGGTTATGTTTCCTGACCTTGGAGAAGTAGTCTTTTGTAGAAGATGTCCTATTTGTCCCAGAAGTGCACTCCCTTCTGGTCACCAGAGCTATATGCTCTAGGGCTGCAGTCCCCAACTTTTTGGCACCATAGACCAGTTTCATGGAAGACAATTTTTCCACAGACTGGGGTGGGGGGAATAGTTTCGGGATGGTTCAAGCACATTACATTTCTTATGCTCTTTATTTCTATTTTTATTACAATGTGATATATAATGAAATAATTATACAACTCACCATAATGCAGAATCAGTGGGAGCCCTGAGCAGTTTTCCTGCAACTAGATGGTCCCATCTGGGGATGATGGGAGACAGTGACAGCTGAAGTGCGTTGCTCATGTCCAGTCTACTCTGTAATCTCGTTTTGGTTGCTGACACTGCAGAAAACCCTGCTTCACAAAGATAGGATGTTGGAAATGGAAGCAGGCTTTTCAGTGCTTTTGTGGCAATTTAAGGATATTCCACCTTGACTTTAATCCAGAATGCATGGAGATTTGAAGTTGTCTCAAACATACTTTTAAGGCCATTGTCATTTGCAGTCTCAAGCAGTTGATCCTCTTCTAGCATGACAAAGTCGATTCACCTGGCTTATTCACAAATGAGTTGTAGATCAATTCCTTCCCAGTTCGGGGGTCTTTTGTGGTTGGGAAGTAATGCTCAAACTCTCTTGAAAACTGAGATAGGTGATAATGCACCAGCTGGGAGAAAGAAGGCCCTGGCTCAGCCTCTCAAAATCTCTGCTAATGTTTGAAACATATCAAAAATCCCAATGTTCACTTGTCAGCCGCCTAATTCCAGTTTGGCTTTGAATGAAGTCACTTTATCTACTGACTTGAACACAGTTGTAGTTCTCCCCTGAAGTGACAGATTGAGTTTGTTGAACAGGTTGAATATGTCACACAAGTAAGCAAGTTTTGAGACCCATTTTGTGTCACTGAAATGTGCTGCCAATGGTGACTGTTTTTCTACAAGAAATCTCTGAGGCAGCTCTCATAACTCAAAAACTCTCACCAGTGATCTACTTTTAGAAAGTCATCTCACTTCTGTGTATAAGAGAAGATGTGTGTGCTCTGTGTCCATCTCCTCACAGAGCTACATGAACAAATGTGTGTTAAGGGCATGTACTTTAATGTGGCTAATAATTTTAATCACATCCTGCAGAACGTTGTTAAGTTCAGGTGACATTTTTTGGCTAACCAGCATTTCTCTATGGATGACACAGTGCGTAGACTCACATTCAGAAGCGACCAAATTGACCTGAGTAGTGAAACCAGAAATCCGTCCAGTCATGGCAGCCGCTCTGTCTGTGCATATACCAACACAAAATGACCAGTTCAGTTTTCCTGATATGTAATCATTCAAAGACTTGAATAGTTCTGCAGCTGTGGTGTTGGTTGGCAACAAAAGTGCACATTAACATGTCCTCATGCACATCCTCCTGAAAAATATATCACACAAAAACAAGCATTGTTGCTTTGTTGTCAACATTGGTAGACTCATCAACCTGGATTGTATACCACGGTGACTCATTAATCCTCTCTAACAATTGTGACTCAATATCCTCTGCTATTTCATCAGTTCATCTAGTTATGGTGCTAGCCAAAAGAGGAACACGTGCCACCTTTGAACTGCAGCCTCTCCTAAAATTTCACAACAAATGTCCTTAGCAGCAGGCAGGATCAACTGTTCACCAATAGTAAAGGGCTTTTTAGCTTTAGCAATGCAATTAGCCACTAAGAATGATGCTCTCAGTGCAGACACATTTGATGAAGTGGTGGCCTTCGATAATTGCTTCTGTTCTTCGTGTTCACGTTTTTTGTTTTGAAAAAATCCAAAGGCTTGTCTTTTCATGCAGGGTGCTTGGTCTCCATGTGGTGAAATAGTTTTGAAGGTTTCATGGCTTCGTTGGATAGCTGGTCACCGCATATTATGCAAAGTGGTCTTGGAGAATGTGAATCACCTGTTGCAATGAACCCGTAATTTAAGTAGGACTCTTGGTATTTTCTTTTAAATGCAGCTTTCTTTTTGTTGGCAGTCTTAAGAGTCTTCTGCTGTCTCATCATTGGGTCTTTCCCCATTTTCAAAGAAGCTCTCCAGTGACTTTTGGTTTTTACTCATTTTGGCTAGGGTTAGCTTGCAGGCTTGCCAAAACTGTGACTGAGACAAGTGCGCAGTGCAGGAAAGAGGCATGGACAGAAGTAGTAAATAAAATAATGGACCAGCCATGTGCAGACTAAAATAAGTGTCGGATTCTGACTTAAGCTCTGCCACCAGATGCAGCTGTACAATTGAAGTACATCAACTCACTTGCCACTATAAAGCCTGCCAACAGATGCAGCTTAATTGTCACTTGCCTCTTACTGATAGTGTTTTGATATGAGTCTGCAAGCAATTGATTTATTATGGTCTCTGTGCAATCAAACCTCTCTGCTAATGATAATCTATATTTGCAGCTACTCCCCAGTGCTAGCAACACTGCCTCAGCTCCACCTCAGATCATCAGGCATTAGATTCTCATAAGGAGTGCACAACCTAGATCCTTCACATGCGCAGTCACAGTAGGGTTCGCGCTCCTATGAGACTCTAATGCCGTCGCTGATCTGACAGGAGGTGGAGGTCAGGCAGTAATGTGAGCAATGGGGAGCAGTTGTAAATACAGATGAAGCTTTGCTTGCTTGCCCGCTGCTTATCTCCTGCTGTGCAGCCCTGTTCCTAATAGGCCATGGACTGGTACCAGTCTGTAGCCCAGGGTTTGGGGGCCCCTGCTCTAGGGGTTCCCCCTATGAGAGCTATGCAAGTCCTTCTTTTGTGGTCGGCTGACTATCGTGGATAGTCTGGTAGGTGTGGCTGGCCCCAGTTGGTTGCCAGGCCTTGCCTTGTGCCAAGGACAATGGTTGGTGAGGCTGGGTCACAAGGTGACTGGCTGTACAACCTTGGGAGTCCCAGAGACAGTGCTGGCCCACTGGTAAGCAGGCCAGCAGGCTACAGGTTCTGGCGTGTACCAAAACTGGTGCCGGCCACTGGTGAGTGGGGTTTGGTCATGGGGCAGCTGGCTGAGGGGTCCAGTGTGTCTCAGAACTGGTGTTGGCTTGTTGGTGGTTGGGTCTGAGGCCCAGTGGCCCCAGGGCTGGAGTCAGCCTGCTAAAGGACAGGACCAGGGCTTACTGGGACTAGTGCTGGCTCACTGATGGGTGAAGCCAGGTCTCAGGGCCTCTGGCTACAGGACCCTGGAGGTTCTGAAGCTGGTGTAAGCCTGTTGGTCATTGGGGCCAAAGCCTAGGGCCACTGGCTAAGGGGTCCAAGGTGTCCCAGAATTGGTTTTGACCTACTGGCAGGCAGGTCAATGGCCCAGGAGATTCTTGGGCTGTTTCAGGCCTGTTGGTGGATTGGCTGGTTTCTGATAAGGCAGACTGCAGCACTGTGGTGGTCCTGGGCCGGTGTGGGCTCATCACTCTATGGGCCTGATCTAACTGAGGATGCTCATGATCTCTCAAGAAGGAATAATTCACACCCCTGGGAATTTGAACATTCCAATTACAGAAAAGGTACACAAACACATGTTTCCTAACTAAAAGAATTCATGACTTGAAACAGAAAACTGGAATGCATACCATACATGGAGTGCCATCAAGGAGGTGCACAGGGTGCTAAAGAGGCCCAGAAGAGTGACACTCACTCCCAAATCAGGCCCCTGGTAGCTTTCAGAAGACAAAACCTCAGTTGAGTCTTGAATGCTCTAAGGAGGTATTCACAGGAAGAGAGATGGGAATGGCTTTCTAGGCCTTGGAAAGGGAATTAACAAAGTCATGAAATATGAAAAGGTAAGGTGTGGTGTATATTTCTAGAGCAAGAGACATAAAATTTACAGAGGTAAAGAAAGAGGCAGATTATTCAAGGCATTTTAAGCCAGGCTATGGAGCAAGAACTTTTTCAAAGAGAAAATGAGGAACTGTTGAAGGATGTCAAGTGGGATAGAACCGTGGCTTTATAGAGAGATATCTGGCTCTATGAAAAAAACTGATTAGAGAAATTAAGCCTGGAAGGAGAAAAATCAAGCAGCCATTAAAATAATTCCAGCCAATAAATGCTGTGATCCTAAGAGAGAAGGGAGAAGTCCAACAAAGGGACACTGATATGGGCACATAGGACACAGAGAACATGGTCCACACCCCAGGGAGAGATGATGCTAATGAGAACTGACTAGGGAAGTGCCAAGTGGATGGACTAGAGTTGGTACCCAGCGTGGAACTGTAGTGCTATGGCAGAAGGATATTTGTATAAGGTGAGAGGTTGCAGCCCGTTTTGTTCATAGGCCACTTCAGACATGGTGGAAAGAGTCATGAACCAACAAGGCAGACATTCAAGAAGTAGGCTATAGTTTCAATAAAGGATGGGTGGAGGAATCAGGGACTTTGACACTGCATAGTCCATACTTGACACACTGCAACCATTGCTTATTTCTGGACCTCCTTCCACCATACCCACCCTTAAACCAACTCAAGATCATCATTAAAATGGGAGAATTTCTTAGAAGTTTCTCATACAGCAGTTTTCAAACCACTTTCCACAGTAACACGTCTGGTAATAGTCTCTTTTTGTCACACACACCCATGGATGATACTTTGACATATGCCGTTAACTCGCATAGACATAACCAGTCTTTTAAATTGTCTGTCTAAAGGTGTAACACTGTATGTTACTTTTCTCTTGCAGGCACATCCCTAACTTGAGAGATGGGGAATGAATTCAAGAGAATTGTTCTGCTGAAAGGATTTCAGCACATCAGTGATTATCAGTTTAGCGTGATTAAGTGTTTACTGGCCAAGGATTTAAGACTGACTAGTAAAATGCAAGATGAATATGACAGAGTTAAGATTGCTAACCTGATGGAAGAAAAGTTCCGTGGGCCTGCCTGTGTTGACAAATTAATAGAATTGGTCAAAGATATAGAAGAAATTAAAGGCCTTGCTAAAATTCTTAAAAATGAGAAGTTAAAAGGTACTTGGAAAACCTCTTTCTCACTCTCTCTGTACTGACCTCAACCTTAAATAGAACCCTGATTTGGTCAAAGTTTAGACCGCTCTTTCCCAACTTAGGACTCAGTAGCCATGAAAGTGGTAGTACTTTAGATGCCAGCAAATTGATAACTTAGAGGATGCCTTTCCTACAAAGAGATCTGATATGTTTTAGAGGGTTTATTTTGGGGGTGTGGGCAAAGAAAATATTAGAAGGAGCTGATGAGAAAGGCTGAGGCTTCCATACATTAGAAAGGTTAGACAATGATGAAACAAAATTAGAACATGTAGGTTCTTGAAATATTTAAATCAGTTAATATGCATGCTCCATTATCATATTTACTCCATCATTTTTATACTTTCTAGAAAAAAACTCTGAGGCAGTACTTAAATAAAATCCTACCTCTGAGAGATGTGAAGAACTTGCCTCTTATAAAACCACTGGATTAGGAAAACATATTTTAAAAAGTCAAAGTCCAGTATCACCGCTTTGTCCCATCACAAATTAGATTATATTCGTTTTCTCTGGTTTCAGTAATTCAAATAGATCTTCTGTAGAAATTGACCCACCACTAGCATCATGAAAACTTTAGATTCTTAAAAGGAAAATATAGAATAAGTGGATTGTAAAAGGGTTCGACTGAGCTAGATAGGAGTCCAGAGGACAGGAAGAATATGCTTGTGGTACAGGGGACAAGAAAGGAAACCACTGAGGAAGTCTGAGCCAGTACCTATACCTATGCTGCTACTGCTGGCCACCTATGGCCAAGCTAGGCTAATGCAGTAGAGGCAGATACAAGCTTACCCAGATCCACAAGCAGGAAGTGACAGGAAATAGTATTGAAGGTGCTTCAGGTATCTTAGACCATCTCCTCTGGATTTATCATGTTCTCTTTTACCACATCAGTTATTAAGAGAAGCAAAGCAAAAGAAGCAACTCCAGTGAAAAAAAGCAAGCTGAATAAACCCAGTCCTGACCAACCTACATCCACCACTAATAAAGCTTTGGGACCTGAATCAATCAAGGATACACCTGTGAAGGTAGGATGGCTAAGGTCCCACAAAAGGAGATTTTACTGTGGCTTTTCTACTTGTTACTTTCTTATGAACACTTAGTTCTTTATTCATTTCTCAACATGCAAATAAATGAATCAGAGGAAAAGGAATCCAGGGCCAGAGTGAAAATTAATTTTAGAACCAGTGAATTAATAGGTACTGATCACCCATTATGTTTCCGAACTACTGTGCACTTTAAATTGTGTAATATAATTCCCTATGGTGGAAATATGAAATCATTACCCCTCTTTTAGATGTATATTAAAATAGCAATCAGATTAGGAAAACAGCTTGCCAAAGCCTACTCAAGGAGACTAAATTCAAACTTAGATTTTCTAAATCCAAGTCCACTGCTCCTCTCATCAGCACAGAAGTGAGTACAGGAATGACATGTATAAAATTTTCCTTACTATTTGTATGAAGCCAACATACATGTGCACTGCTTACCTTCTGGCCATCTCTTCAGACGATGGACTTTATGTAGTTCCCTGGAGTTCCCAAGGACATAAATTTTAGTATAATTAGAATCTAATAATAAAAATTTGATTTTCTCAGTAGTAAAGATGTGTTTCTTTTATTATTGAAAAGTATTAACCAGGGGAAAAAAACGCTACTTTCAGGGAAAGAAAACCACAAAAACTAATGAATCTAAGAGGATGAATCTAAAGAAGGAGCAGAGTCAGCTTCCAGGATTGTTAGTAACCAGTACACAGTCAACTGAGAGCCTTCCCCAGACTCCTCAAATGGTTCCACCAAACCCATCCAGCAGTTCCTCAACCAAGGTACCATTTTCCTGTTCCTAATATGTTCACCACCCTACATCATATTATAAGGATCCTCATGACCTTGAAAGAGTTTCTCAGTAATCCCTTACTATATAAAATTTCCTTATATAAGAAAATCACCCATTAATTTATCAAATGCAGATATTGAGACCTCAATGTATTCTAAGTCCTGTGGCTTTTGGCAAGGTATGCATTTATGAAATAATTCCTGACCTCAAGAATGTGACTGTCTTATGTTTGGTCCTGAAATAGGGAATGGGAGTGGCCAGACAATTAGACATGACTATAAGTGTATGTTTCTCCCCTACATTTCAGTCTCCTTTCACCCCTTTCCCCTTAACCACGGGTCTAGACTAGTTCTCAGCATTATATGCTCTTTCCCATGTCAGGTGTTTGCACATAGGCTCTTTCCTTGATTGGGAATTCATTATCCCTGTCTCTTCTCTGGCTCAAAAACATTCAACCTTCAGGTACCAACCTGAATTCCTTCCCCAGGCAAGTCCTCACTGAAACAACTCCTTTCAAGAAAGGATCAGATACTCTCATTGTTTGCCTTCACAGGACGCTTTACTATTCCTTTATAGTACTTATCACAACTGCGATAACTCTACATTTTTCTTTTCTTCTAGACAAGGAGCTCAGATTATAGGTAACCTGTCCCAGAGGAAGACAAGACAGGGGTGGGAAAGTGTTTTCACACCTGTAGACATTGACTCCTATTCCAACCTGCTTTTTGTTTTGCCCTGTGGTTATATGCAACCCAGGACTATGGAGCCTGTATTTGAGGTGAATGGGCACTAAAAGATGGCCCCAAGACAACATGAAGGGTAGGCAAGAGCAGGATTTAAACCACTATTCTCTAACATAGTTTCTCATCTAAGACCCAAGCTGCCCTCTGACTCAGGCTGCATACCCACCCCCCCCACACACACACACATGCCCCTTGAAGACAGACCTCCCATATAAAGGGACTCTCTATTTGGGGTGTAGTTTCCTTGTTGTCATTTTTATTAGTTCCAAGAGTCCATATTTCATCCAGTAATCTTTCCCCAAATATCAGTAGGTTTCTAGGAGCCTGAAGAGCAGATATCAGAAACCCACTTGTGTATTTTCTTGATCAGAAAGTCATAGTTAATAAGCATCCTTAAATGCAGTCAATTTTGGACTGAGATTTGCTTCCCTTATAACCAGGGAAGTTTACCTTCCTGCTTTGGCCAGTTTGCATCAGATGTAGGGTCTGGATTCCATCCCAAACCAATGAAATTTCATCTGAGCTTTTAATATTTGGAGAGTGAAATTTGTAATCCTAGTTGAGATAGGAGAAGGATAGGTAATACAGGTATCTGTATATGTGCTATTATTTCAGAAAAAAATTGAAAACTTAAGACTCTACATTAAAAGAGAGAAAAGAAATGATGTTGTGTTCTATGTGATTTTGAAAATCATTATCAAGAACTAAGGAAAAAAATCTTTTTTTCTCAAGAAAAAAAATGACATAGCCACCAAAATTAATGACTTAAAAAGGAAGACCATATCTCAGAAACAGAGTCAGCTTCCAGGAACTTCAGCAACCAGCACATGCCCAACTGGGAGCAGTTGTCCAGTGAAATCTATACCTCCACCAACACCGTCCAGCAGTTTCTCAGTCAAGGTACCTGCTCCCTGTTCCCATTCCTTGTACCTCCTACAACATAAGTACAAGAATTATCATAATCTCATTTCCCACAATTTACCATTTATTTATTTAATATAATCACTCATTCATTTTTCCGTGTATGTTTTGTGATTCCACTCTATTCTAACTCCTTGGCTATTTACAAAGCATGTATTTATGAAATAATCTCTAATTTTGAGAGGGTTACACTCTTGTGTTGAATAGAAAGAGGAGGGGAAGGTGACCAGACAAGTCAAGATGAATGCGTGTTCACCCTTACATTCCACTTTCCTTGGCCCTACTCCCCTTTGTTCACTGACCACATGATAGGGTTTATTTTCAAAGTTCTGTGCTCCTTCCCATGTCAGATGTTTTGACATGGACTGCTTTCTTTGTTTGGAATCACTTGTCCTGCTTCACCACTGGTTCAGGTGTCTTCACCTTTCAGGTGCAAACCTGAATCTCTTCCTCATACAAGTCCTCACTGATACCCCCCTCCCAGAATACATTAGCTATTCCTCTTTTTTTTTTTTTAAATAAATGTATTTATTTATCTACATTTTATTTTTGGCTGCGTTAGGTCTTTGTTGTGGTGAGTGGGGGCTACTCTTCATTGTGGTGTGTGGGCTTCTCATTGCAGTGGCTTCTCTTGTTGCAGAGCATGGGCTCTAAGCATGCAGACTTCAGTAGTTGTGACTCCCGGGCTCAGTAGTTGCGGCTTGCAGGCTCTAGAGCGCAGGCTCAGTAATTGTGGTGCATGGACTTAGTTGCTCCGTGGCATGTGGGATCTTCCCGGACCAGGGCTCAAACCCATGTCCCCTTCATTGGCAGGCAGATTCTTAATGGCTGTGCCACCAGGGAAGTCCTAGGTATTCCTTTTGTTTGCTTTAAAAGATCCATTTCCTCTTCCTTTTTAGCACTTATCACAACTGTAATAAATGTACATTTTTCTTTGTTACTATACTGTAACATCAGTTATAAGGTGCCTGTCAACTGAAGAAAAATGCACAACCTAAAAGTTGAGAGTTATGTTTTATTTGGCAGACAATATGAGGACTTAAGTGGGGAACACAGAATCTCAGATAGCTCTGAGATACTGCTCTGAAGAAGCAAGGGGGGAGCCAGGATGTATAGGAGGTTTTGCAACAAAGACCAGGTAGTTGGAACATCAAAAGATTACTGTTAATAAAGACAGCCAGATATCTCAAGTTAAGGAATTTGGCACTTTTCTATGTATAGGAAGATGCAAGAGTCTGAACTCACTGAAATCATTCCTTTGCTATAAACCTCAGCTATCTGGGGCCAGTCTCCTGTGCTTTCTCATGCTGAGTTTCCTCAAGGTGCACCATCAGGGTTGGCTGCAGCAGTTGACTGCTAGATGGCGGGCATCCTGTTTCTATCCTGAGTTCCCTTAGGGCTTACCATCAGGGAAGCTTTAATGTGATGGCTTGATGGCTGCAGCATCCTCAGTTTACTGATGTGGCAGGCCATAGTTTTCATTCACAGTGCCCTTTCCCAGCAAGGACCAGATAAGAATGGAAAAGTGAGTACACACACGTGTGTATCAGCTCCTATCCTAGCCTGCCTTTGTTCTGCCCTGATATGACCCCTGTGCTTATCATCACACTGGGATACAATGCCTATTTCTGCAGCAAATAAGCAAGTGACTGAGGAATAGGCAAAAGCAGTATTTAAATCACTATTCTCTAAAATAGTTTGTCACCCAAGTTCCAAGCTGCTGAGGCTGAAGCACCCTACGCAAATCCATGTATACCAGTTGAAGACAGATTTCTTCTGACAAGATTTTTCAAGTTTTGTTATTGTTTTTATTACTGTTACCTCCAATAATTAATAATTCCTCACATAGTCTCTCTTTCTTTTATTTATGGGATGGAGCTGGTAATCTGTGCCTGTTTGCCTCTAGGTCCAGCTAGCCTTGGTCTAGTCATTGAAACCCCAGGCTTACTGTCTCTCTGCTACGACAATGACTTATGTGGACATCTCTAGACAACCCTATTTTTCTTCTTTATTTTTTTAACATCTTTATTGGAGTATAATTGCTTTACAATTGTGTGTTAGTTTCTGCTGTGTAATAAAGTGAGTCAGCTATATGTATACATATATCCCCATATCCCCTCCCTCTTGCAAGACAACCCTATTTTTCTATGCCTACAGGCTTAGAATTGACACTTTCTAAGGTCCTGTCTGCCTAAACTTGTGACATAGTCATTTCTACTTTCATAAGAATCATTCTGCTGCCCCTAAAACTCCTTGGAGCACAGGAGTCCCAGGGGGGCTCATCTGTCCTTTTGGTCTCATACACTTAAACACACCATTCAGTCATTTCTTCTTTGGGGTCCAGCCACCTCTGTAGGAGACCTGGCACAAAGACGATCTGACCCATTCTGTCTTTGATTCATCAGTGGAAAGAGCAGGAAAGCCTTGCTCTTCTTCATCATGGGGTCTCCCAACTATTTTCTTTGTAATATAGGCTCTGTTTGGAATTCAAAGACAGAAGCAGACCAATATTTTCTTTGCTTCCTGCTGCTATGTCTCCCAAGTAGCAAACAGCACACATTGGCATGATTCAAGAACAGGGTAGAGTGGTGAAGGAAATAAGCCAAGGGAAAAAATTCAATTATTATTTTTAAGTATTATCCAGCCATATAGTATGTTTTAGGGACCTAAATCCTACTGTTATGATGGAAGTTTTTGGTTTAACCGAATGTAAAAAATGATCAAGATGCTCTTGTCAATGAGATTGAATTACTAAATGTAGCAGAAGTGAATAGAGAAGCTTCTTTAATAAAGTGCTTCCCATACCACCTCTATATTGGGTTTCCATCAAGAAAGCCAACATTAAGCATGAAACATCTGTGGATCAGAGCAAAAATAGAAAGCCCTGTGTCTACTGTAAAATAATAATGTAGTGATATTTCTAGGTAATGAGCATTTAATGATGCTAGGCTCTAAAACCTGTGTTCTTTGTGTACATTACCTCATTTGTTCTTTATAACGTCACATGAGGATGCTATTGTTAATCCCATTTTACATATGAGAAAACTGAAGTTCTTAGAGGTTAGAAATCTTCTCCCAGGTCATGCAGAAAGTGAGTGATAGAGCCAGGATTCAACTGTAGCCTAACTGAATTCTAAAACTTGAGCATTTAATTGCATATATTGTAGTATAGATGCTACAATATCTGAAATTTATTTGTAAAAATTTATGTCAGATAGTGTTATATCTCAGATTTGTTTCCATTGCCCAGACTCTTAAGCCTTCTAATGAGGGATGAAGTGAGAAGGAAGGTCAGATGGTATTCTAATCAAGTAGCTGCATGCCAGAGACAGGCATTTTAAGCAGCTCCCTCATCTACAATTTTATCAACAACTGATACTTTATGGATTGGTTAAATGAATGCTAGAAGTGGTAAGAACTGTGGCAATTCTATACTGAAGAATGTTAGAAATGGTCTTTCATCAGTGAAACCAAACATAGTCAAAATAAATGATTTTACAGACACTTCCTGCCCTGGCTTAAACAATTATAAAAGTCCATGTACTGAGAATGCCCTGGGTGAAATTGTGAATGGGTCTGTTTACTGCTGAGAACTATGAAAGATTTGGTTGCTTGATAGAGACTAGGTAGATAGCAGAATCCTGCCTTTGGAATTATGAATTTGAGACAATGTCTCTGGTCTGCTGATAAACAAAGCATTCAAATGGATGCAGACCTGGGTTTCCTGGATTTGAAGAGTAGATGATAGAAACGGATTTGCTTATTTGGTAAATATATAAGGTAATGAAGACTTACTTAATAAAATGTCCATAAGTACAGCCAACATTGTTCAGAGATGTGCTTCCATTATAACCTGGTAGAGTTTTCTACTAATAAATTACTCCAAGTGTTGTCTTGGTGAAGTTGATACAGGCCAGTTTGCAGCAGAGGTAGAGCCAGAATTCCAAAACAGACTGATGAAATTTTGATCACCTGAGTTTTTAACATTTGAAGAGAGAAGTTTGAAATCCTGGTTGGACACCAAGCTGGGGATGTGTTGAGGGTATCTGAAGATGTATTATTATTCCAGAGCAAATTGGCAGAGTGAAGATCCTGTGGTGTGTGTGTGTGAGAGAGAGACAGACAGATAGAGACAGAGCGAGATAGAGGGTAAGAGAGAAATATTATGGTTCATCTGATATTGAAAACCATTAACCAGGAAGAAGAAAATACATATTTTTGGATTCAAAAAATAGAAGACACAACCAATAAAACACTTGACTCCAAGAAAAGGAAACTATGCCTGGAGCAGAGTCAGCCTCCACAATGTGCAAACCCCAGCATAATCCCAAATGAGGGCTGCCTTCAGACTCCTCAGAAGCTGCCACCAACCTCATCCAGCAGTTCCTCAACTAAGGTACCAGATTCCTGTTTTCAGTATTTTCCCTCCCTACAACATAATGACAGTGTTCTCTAGAACCATAAAGGAACTTCACACTAATCCCCTACGACATACGATTCTTTACTAATTAGATCACACATATTGTTATTGAGTGTGTATTTTGAGATCCTACCTACATTCAAATTCGGACTCTTATTATGCTGCCCTTTGCATTAGGATATTCTATGACCTAGTGTGCACATAAATCATTCCTCTTCAGTCATGGGTATAACTAGTAATTTGTTTGTTTAATTTTATTTCTGTGTTTCTCTCAATACCCCATGAGTGAGAGAGCTTAGGGTGCAATAAGGTGGAGAAATACAGAAACAAACCAAGCACTATCACCAATTCTTTCTCTTTTTTTAAATTATGGAAGTAATATCATCTAAGAAATTTAGGAAATGAAGATACATAGACAGAAATAATTAATTTTAACTATCTGAAATCTCCCTTCTATCAAATGCCATATTTTGGTAAACAGTCTTTCTGATTTTACCTTTTGTTATGTATATACAAAGAATATCAATTTGTCCCAGGTTGATCACATTACACATATTTTTCTATAATTCAGGTTTTTTCTTTCACCTGCTATATCTTGAAGTGCTACTTAATTCAAGAAGTATAGATTTAAATTATTATTTTAATGTAAGAGAATAACTGCATTTTTAAATTTTTATAAATTTAAAAATAATCCTTTACTATTTGACTTTAGGCTATTTTCAGTATTCCCTATACACACAATGAACATAATAAGAACATGTGTCCATCAGGTCTTCTTTCATGACCCTGAGTATAGATACATAATTTCTTCCTTAGGTCCTGTGCACTTCTTGTCAAGGTGCTGCTGTTGTTACTAGTATGAGATTTGTTTTTACTGATTAACTTGGCCTGGGAATGAGCATCAGATGTAGGGACAATTGGCCACAGTGATGAGAAATCAGAGTTAAGCCCCATGACCCCCAGGCTGTGGCCTGTATAACGGTACAAGTCAAACCACATGGAGCACTGCTGGTCTGTGGAGGCAGCTAGCCTGTCTCCATGAACTGGTCCCTAGAACTCCCATGGCCCCCGCTTGCCTTCACACTTCTTCTTACAGATCAGTAACCTCCCCTCCAATTCAAACTGCTCTCCTGAAACTCAGAAATGGTGCAGGCACTGGGTAGACAGGAGGCCATAGAAAAGTCCCCTGACACCAGACTTCTTTGGCATTCTTCTCCTAAGGGCCCTGCCATTATTCTAACACGGGTGTATAGAGGAGGAAAAGCAATTTCCCCTCTACCGTTCTGAGTTCTTGGCTGAGACCCCTGTATTAAAGCAAAGATTGTCAAGAAAAAACTAGCAGAAGTTTATTAACAGGTATACCTCATCTATACATAGAAGAGACCCAGGAAGAATGAGTAACTCCCTGAGATGGCCTAAGCCACCAGCTTAAATACCATCTTTAGTGAAGACAGAAGAAAGAAAGGTGTGGGGAGGCCAGTTATGTGGAGGTTACCAGGAAAAGCAGGAAAAACAAGGGTGATGTTTGTTATGCAAATTTAAGTCAGTTTCTCCTCTGGTTATAGTATTCTATTGAGATTTAGAGTCCTTCTCTTCCTAGTACACAGAGGGAGACACCCTTGGAAATGGAGATTTAATTTATAAATACACATTTCCCCTACAAAAGGGCAACTTTCTTTCTGGTTTTAGAGCTTGCTCTATGTATGTTGTTTTTCAAAATAATCAGCTTAAGATAATCCTGTGCCAAAGAAACATATTTTAGGGTGGCTGATTCTGCTACTCTTCAAAACATCCTTTATCCAGGACATTTCCAAATTCAGAAAGTTCATGGGATTTTTTCCAGTGACCGTCTACTAACCCTTTTTCAACATAACACTGCTTTCCTGAAAAGAGACTTTCTAATTTGGGTCTTTAAATTGCCACATCTACTGGGATGAGATCAATGGATTCTGACTGGAGCCATTCCCTACTCACAGTGCTATCAAGGGCAATTTATTTTCATCCAAATTTGTATCTTATCTTGCGCACTGAAATGAGTTGATGGGATAATTTAAGTTGATTTTTTCATCCTCATCTCTACTAGAAATCACTACACAGCAGCATTGCTATTGCCCACTGCCTCTGTACTCTACATAGCTCTTCCTGGGAGAAATAGTTCTTCCCTTGAGTTAATACCTTTTAAAGAAAAGTATTCTTCCTACCACACTCATAAAACAATGAAAAAGAAGAAAAATCACTGTTTAAATCATCTCCATACATTCCATTAGATTATACATACCACGTCAGTGATCTTTGTCTAGGTTTTTTTTTTTCCCAACTCCACCTAATTATGTTCTTTGTTGATGTCAACATTTAGCCATAGATGATTCTCATTAGAGAGTGAATCCTGTTCTTAATTGTGCCTGTTTTTGGTGTATACTTCTATGTAGAAGCCAAGATTGAAGCCTGTACCTAAAGAAGCTTCCAGAGAGGAGGGATTCCAGAGGGGGCCTAAAGAAGTGATGGTGCTGAAAGCAACGGAACCATTTACATATAATGTCAGAGAAGGCGAGAAGAAGATGTTTCATGCCACAGTGGCTACTGAGAGCCAGTTCTTCCAAGTGAAGGTTTATCATGTTGACCTGAAGGAGAAGTTCATCCCAAAGAAAATCATTGCCATATCAGATTATTTTGGCCGCAATGGGTTCCTGGAGGTGTTCAGTGCCTCATCTGTGTCTGATGTTAACCCTGACCGAAAGATGGAGATCTCTAAAAGCCTGATTCAAAAGGCAAATGCAACTCCTAAAATCAGTCATCTTTACTCGCAAGCTCTAGGAACATTTGTGAATGGGGTGTTTCTGGTGCATAAGGTAAGCCCACATCATTGTTTTGCAATATTTCTTCTGCAACCCCGGAATGTAAAAGTCTTAGCTGCTGAATGAATTTGGTTAACTTCATAAACACAGGAACTCAAAAGCCCCCTGACCAGGGATAGCTGGGTGCCCTCTTCCCACTTCAGAATATAACATAGACAATCTCTTAACATTCTTCTTCCCAAGGTAACAGCATGCAAGTCCTCCAGAAATCATAGCATTTTAACAGCTGTGCTAATCCACTCATAGCCACCCTGAGCCAGTAAAGGGCAGAGTTTATATCTATATATATACAGATACATACAAATCTATATCCATCTATATATGTTTATGTATATAGATATATAGAGAGAGGTGGGGGGGGGGGGGGGAGAGCTGTCCTTCTGGTTTTGTTTCTTTGAGTTCTGCCTCACCTTTTTCAGTGACAGCTTAACTTAATTGTGAATAAAGAATTGCCCTTCCAAGCTTGGATTTCAACTGTGACAACCAGAGTCAGAAATCAATAGATTACTTTGCCCTAGAATCAGCTCTTATCCACAGTTAGCTAAGATTCTGATCAACTGACTTCTAAAGTGCTCTCACTTCTTCACATTCATTCATCAAAAAATTGTTGAGCAAAAAACCTTGGCATTAACTAATAAGAGAAATACGGATGTTGAAACGCTAGAAAAATCAAGTCATTTCATTCCACAATATATTAATATGGGCAATAAAATGCAGAATTTTGCTGACTTCTTAGAATTAGGGTAGGTATTTCAGTCCCAACACATCATAGAAATACTAAGGTTAGCTGACCTAACCGTTATGTGAAGTATTGTTTCATATTCCATTAAACATGTCTTCTAGGGTGGCTCTTTACCTATCCCCTTGTTGTTTTCCATACACTCTGTTTAAGTGACTGTGCACACATGTGCATTTGTAGAATTAATGAGTAAAGTAAATGATATAGAAATTAGAACAATGGAAGTAGATGATCTATATTCAAGATTGGGCAGATTAGGGAAGAATTAATAAATAGAGAAGATAGAGGAAAGAATTACATATTGAAATAATAATCTGCTTAAGGAGGACTTGCAACCATCCTTTTGAGACTCATAATAAGACATGAATGGCCTTTGTTCTCAGGGAGATCCAAAGAAACTTGTAAAGCTTATCAGACCACACTATATCCAAGTTTCTTAAGAAATCTCAGCTATTCTGAGATGGGAGCAGGAAAAATTAGAAAAGTAATCCAGTTTTCTAGAAGAACCCAGCACACAAAGACTTAAAGGAAGGAAAGATAGAAAGAGAATTTAAATGGGAGGATAAACTGAACAAGATATCTTATACTATTTGGTACCTGTAATTCTGGACCTCCAGCTCATATTAACTGGTCTGAGACAACAGTTTCCACTAACACCCTATATTTTTCAAAGTTGTGGAAATTCCTGATCCAGTTCTCAGAAGATGGATGCTAATTTTCTTTTGCAGAAATTGGTATGTAATGAATGCATATATTATGAAATACAAGATAATACAGGAGTGATGGAAGTCCTGGTTTATGGACGACTGACCAGAATCAGCTGTGAGAAAGGCGATAAACTTAAACTCATCTGCTTTGAATTGGCATTAAGTGGGGATAAGAGGCAGCTGAGATCCATAATTCACAGTTTCATCAAGGTGAGATCTTCTGGGGGGTCATTATTGTTCCAAAGTAGAAGTCTTTAAGAAAACTAGACTGCTGTTACTACGGAGAGTTCAGC
>NW_006769379.1:202924-234462 GCF_000442215.2 Lipotes vexillifer
GGTGGAACGAGAACTAATTGTTGTCATTTAGTGGGTGTAAAGTTTCTTTTCATTATTCTTTTTTTTAATGATAATTTTAAATTTAATTCTTTTTGTGTTGAAGTATAGTTAATTTACAATGTTTTTTTAATTTCAAGTGTACAGCAAATGGGATCAGTTACACACACACACACACACACACACACACACACACACACACATATTCATTTTCAGATTCTTTTCCCTTATAGGTTATTACAAGATATTGAGTATAGTTCTCTGTGCTGTACAGTAGGTCCTCAGTTACCTATTTTATAGATAATAATGTGCATATGTTAATCCCAAACTCCTAATTTACTTCCACTTCTCCCACTGCTATCCTCTTTGGTAACCATAAGTTTGCTTTCTATGTCTGTCAGTCTATTCCTGTTTTGTAAATAAGTTCATTTGTATCATTTTTTTTAGATTCCACATATAAATAATAACATATGGTAGTTGTCTTTCTCTGACTACTTCACTTAGTATGATAATCTCTAGGTCCATCCATGTTGCTGCTAATGGCATTATTTCATTCTTTTTATGGCTGAGTAGTATTCCATCGTATATATGTACCACATCTTCTTTATTCATTCATTTGTTGATGGACATTTAGGTTGTCCATCTTACTTGGTGAAATGTCAATTTAGGTATTCTGCCCAATTTTTAATTAGATTTTTTTTTTTTTTGATATTGAGCTCCATGAGCTGTTTGCATATTTTGGAGATTAATCCTTTGTCTGTTGTTTCACTTGCAAATATTTTCCCCCATTCTGACGGTTGTCTTTTGTCTTGTTTATGGTTTCCTTTGCTGTGCAAAAGCTTTTAAGTTTAATTAAGTCCCACTTGTTTATTTTTGGGTTTTTTTTTCTATTATGCTAGGAGGTGGGACAAAAAATATCTTGCTGTGGTTTATGTCAGAGTGTTCTTCCTATGTTTTCCTCTAAGAGTTTTATAGTGTCTGGTCTTACATTTAAGTCTTTAATCCATTTGGAGTATTTTTTTGTGTATGGTGTTAGGTAGTGCTCTAATTTCATTCTTTTACATGTAGTTGTCCAGTTTTCCCAGCACCACTTATTGAAGAGGTCATCTTTTCTCCATTGTATGTTATGTTTCCTTTGTTGTAAATTAGGTGACTGTATGTGCATGAGTTTATCTCTGGGTATTCTATCCTGTACCATTGATCTGTATTTCTGTTTTTGTGCCAGTACCATACTGTCTTGATTACTGTAGATTTGTGGTATAGTTTGAATTCAGGGAGCTTGATTCCTCCAACCCCATTTTTCTTTCTCAAGATTGCTTTGGCAACTCAGGGTCTTTTGTGTTCCTTACAACTTGTAAAACTTTTTGTTCTAATTCTGTGAAGAATGCCATAGGTAGTTTGATAGGGATTGCATTGAATCTGTAGATTGCTTTTGATTCTTCCAGTCCAAGGACATGGTATATTTCTCCATCTGTTTATGTCATCTTTGATTTCTTTCATCAGTGTTTTATAGTTTTCTGAGTACAAGTCTTTCACCTCTTTAGGCAGGTTTATTCCTAGGTACTTTATTCTTTCTGTTGCAGTTGTAAATGGGAGTGTTTCCTTAATTTCTCTTTCTGATTTTTCATTGTTGGTGTATAGGAATGCAAGAGATTTCTGTGCATTAATTTTGTATCCTGCAACCTTACCAAATTCATTGATTAGTTCTATTAGTTTTCTGGTGGCATCTTTAGGATTTTCTATGTATAGTATCATGTCATCTGCAAACAGTGACAGTTTTACTTCTTCTTTTCCAATTTGTATTCTTTTTCTTTCATTTTCTTCTCTGATTGCCATAGCTAGGACTTCCAAAAATATGTTGAATAAGAGTGGCAAGAGTGGACATCCTTGTCTTCTTCCTGATCTTAGTGGAAATGCTTTCAGTTTTTCACCATTGAGTATGATGCTTGCTGTGGGTTTGTCATATATGGCCTTTATAATGTTGAGGTAGGTTCCCTCTATACCCATTTTCTGGAGGGTTTTTATCATAAATAGGTGTTGAGTTTTGTCAAAAGCTTTTTCTGCCTCTATTGAGATGTTCATATGGTTGTTATTCCTTAATTTGTTAATGTGGTGTATCACATTGATTGATTTGCATATATTAAAGAATCCTTACATCCCTGGGATGAATCCCACTTTACTGTGGTGTATGATCCGTTTAATGTGTTGTTGTATTCCGTTTGCTTGTATTTTGTTCAGGATTTTTGCATCTATGTTCATCAGTGATATTGGTCTATAATTTTCTTATTTGGGGATATCTTTTTCTGGTTTTGGTATCAGGGTGATGGTGGCTTTCTAGAATGAATTTGGGAGTGTTTCTCCCTCTGCAATTTTTAGAGGAGTTTGAGAAGGGTCAGTGTTAGCTCTTCTCTAAATGGGTGATAGAATTCACCTGTGAAACCATCTGGTCCTGGACTTTAGTTTTTTTGAAGATTTTTAATTATGGTTTCAATTTCATTACTTGTGATAGGTCTGTTTATATTTTCTAATTCTTCCTGGTTCAGTCTTGGAAAATTGTACCTTTCCAAGAATTTGTTCATTTCTTTGTGGCTGTCCATTATATTGGCATAAAGTTCTCAGTAGTAGTCTCATATTCCTTTGTATTTCTGCAGGGTCAGTTGTGATTTCTCCTTTTTCATTTCTAATTTTATTGATTTGCACACTCTCCTTTTTTTTTCTTGATGAGTCTGGCTAAGGGTTTATCAATTTTGTCTATCTTCTCAATGAACCAAGTTTTAGTTTTATTGATCCTTGCTATTGTTTTCTTCATTTCTATTTCATTTATTTCTGCTCTGATCTTTATGATTTCTTTCCTTCTACTGACTTTGGGTTTTCTTTGTTCTTTCTCTAGTTGTTTTAAGTGTACGGTTAGATTGCGTATTTGAGATTTTTCTTGTTTCTTGTGGTGATATTGAATTGCTATAAACTTCCCTCTTAGAACTGCTTTTGCTGCATCAAAAGCTTTTGTCAAAAGCTTTTTCTGCATCTATTGAGATGTTCATATGGTTTTTATTCCTTTTATTCCTATAGGTTTTGGGTCGATGTATTTTCATTGTCATTTGTTTCTATGTACTTTTTTATTGCTTCTTTGATTTCTTCAATGGTCTCTTGGTTATTTAGTAGTGCACTGTTTAGCCTCCATGTATTTGTGTTTTTTCAGATTTTTTTTCCTGTAATTCATTTCCAGTCTCATAGTGTTGTGGTCAGAAAAGATGCTTGACATGATTTCAATTTTCTTAAATTTTCTGAGCCTTGATTTGTGTCCAAAGATGTGATGTATCCTGGAGAATGTTTCGTGTACACTTGAGAAGAAAGTGTATTCTGCCACTTTTGGGTGGAATGGTCTATAAATATCAATTAAATCTATCTGGTCTATTATGTCATTTAAAGCTTGTGTTTCCTTATTTATTTTCTGTTTGGATGATATGTCTATTGGTGTAAGTGTGGTGTTAAAGTCCCCTACTATTATTGTGTTACTATCAATTTCTCCTTTCATGGTTGTTAGCATTTGCCTTATATATTGAGGTGCTCCTATGTTGGGTGCATAAACATTTATAATTGTTATATCTTCTTCTAGGATTGATCCTTTGATCATTAAGTAGTGTCCTTCTTTATTTCATGTAACGGTCTTTATTTTAAAGTCTATTTTGTCTGATATGAGTATTGCTACTCCAGCTTTCTTTTGATTTCCATTTTCGTGGAATATCTTTTTCCATCCCTTCACTTTCAGTCTGTATGTGTCCCTAGTCTTATGTGGGTCTCTTGAAGACAGCATATATATGAGTTGTATTTTTGTATCCATTCAGCCAGTCTGTGCCTTTTGGTTGGGGAATTTAATACATTTACATTGAAAGTTATTATTGATATGTATGCTCCTATTACCATTTTTTAAATTGTTTTGGCTTTGTTTTTTGTGGGTCCTTTTCTTCTCTTGTTTTTCCCACCTAGAGAAGTTTCTTTAGCATTTGTTGTAAAGCTGGTTTGGTGGTGCTGAATTCTCTTAGCTTTTGCTTGTCTGAAAAGCTTTTGATTTCTTGTTAAATCTGAATGAGATCCTTGCTGGGTAGAGTAATATTGGTTGTAGGTTTTTCTCTTTCATCACTTTAAGCATATCCTGCCACTCCCTTCAGGCCAGCAGAGTTTCTGCTGAAAAATCTGCATATGGGGATTCCTTTGTATATTTTCTTTGCTTTTCCCTTGCTGCTTTTAATATTTTTTCTTTGAATTTAATTTTTGTTAGTTTGATTAATAGGTGACTTGTTGTGTTTTTCCAAGGTTTATCCTGTTTGGGACTCTCTGTGCTTTCTGGACTTGGGTGACTATTTCCTTTCCCATGTTAAGCAAGTTTTCGACTATAATCTCTTCAAATATTTTCTCAGACCCTTTCTTTTCCTCTTCTTCTTCTGGGACCCCTATAATGTGAATGTTGGTCCATTTAGTGTTGTCCCAGAGGTCTCTGAGATAGTCTTCAATTCTTTTCTTTTTTTTTCTTTATTATGCTGCTCAGCAGTTATTTCCACCATTTTGTCTTCCAGCTCACTTATTTGTTCTTCTGCCTCTGTTATCCTGTTATTGATTCATTCTAGTGTATTTTTCATTTCAGTTATTGTTTTGTTCATCTCTTTGTTTGTTCTTTATTTCTTCTAGATCTTTGTTAAACATTTCTTGTATTTTCTCAATCCATGCCTCCATTCTATTTCCAAGATTCTGGATCATCTTTGCTATCATTACTCTGAATTCTTTTTCAGGTAAATTGTGTATTTCCTCTTCATTTATTTGTTGTTGTAGGTTTTTTACCTTGCTTCTTCATCTGTGACATATTTTTTGCTGTCTCATTTTTTTTTTTTTTTTTAATTAGTGGGATCATGTTCCTGTCTTACTTGCTGTTTGGCCTGAGGCTTCCAAAACTGGAGTTTGTAGGCTGTTGGGTAGAGCTGGCTCTTGGTGCTGAGATGAGGACCTCTGTGAGGCCTCAGTTTGATGAATATTCCCTGGGGTCTAAGATTCTCTGTTAGTCCAGTGGTTTGGATTTGGAGGTCCACCACAGGAGCTTCTGCCCAACCCCTGGCTCATAAACCAAGATCCTGCAAGCCATGTGGGATGGCAAAAAAAAAAAAAAAAAAAAAGAGAGAGGGAACAATAACAATGTAAAAAATAAAATTGGACTAGGAAACTAACAGATACATTAGAAAAAATATAAAAATAAAAATATAAATGAATTATCAACTGGAAGGTACAACAGAACCACAATAGTAAAAAAGAGGAGGGGGGGGAAAGAAAAGAAAAAAAAAAAGGAAAAAAAAAGGTGGAAAAGGCCTTGATTGTGGAGGATAGGGCCTAAGCAAGGGCGAGGTTTGGGCAGTGGGCAGGGCCTATGCTTAGGACCCACAGTGCTGGAAAAGGCTCTGGGAGCAGTGGGGGGTGGGGCCTAGGCTCAACAGAACAGAGGTCTCAGAGGGCAGGAGACCTCACCTGGGAGCCCAGCGGGCTTCCTGGGCTCAAGTGGGTGGGGCAAACAACCTCCTCTCCTTTCCTGCTCCTCCCTCCTAGAGGGCCCTTCCTGCCTGCCTCTCCTGATCTCCCCGACCTCCCTCCTATGCTCCCAAGGACCCACGTGGCCTGGAGGGGCCTTTGGAAGGCAAGGCATTGGCCTGGGAGCTCAGCAGGCTCCCCCGGCCCGAGTGGGTGGGGCAGTCACCCTCCACTCCTCTCCAGCTCCTCCTCCCAGAGGGCCTCTCCTACCTGCCTCTCCTCATCTCCCTGTCCTCAGGGGTGCCGATCCTGTCTGGCCCCCCCCTTCAGTCCCCCCACATCCTACCCATTCACTTCGGTGTTCCTCCAACTCCTTGGGCATCAGTGTCCTCCACCAGCAGCAGGCAGGCTCCCTAGTTGTGGGGAGATGGTAACTTGGTGTCTTCCCATGCCGCCATATATTTTTTTTTTTTTTGCGGTACATGGCCCTCTCACCATTGTGGCCTCTCCCGTTGCAGAGCACAGGCTCCAGACATGCAGGCTCAGCAGCCATGGCTCATGGGCCCAGCCGCTCCGTGGCATGTGGGATCCTCCCGGACCATGACATGAACCCGTGTCCCCTGCATTGGCAGGTGGACTATCAACCACTGCGCCACCAGGGAAGCCCATACTGCCATCTTGACTCTGCCCCCTTGTAGTCTTTTTAATGATTGCCATTCTGACTGGTGTGAGGTTACACTTCATTGTAGTTTTGATTTGCATTTCTCTAATAATTAGCAATATTGAGCATCTTTTTATGAGTTTGTTGGCCATTATATATCTTCTTTAGAGAAATGTATATTTAAGTCCTCTGCCCATTTTTTGATTGGGTTTGTTATTTTGATATTAAGCTATATGAGCTGTTTGTATATTTTGGAAGTTAATCCCTCGTTGGTAACATCATTTGCAAATATTTTCTCCCAGACCATAGGTTGTCTTTTCGTTTTGTTTATGGTTTCCTTTGCTATGCAAAAGCTTAAGTTTAATTAAGTTTAATTAAGTAAATTAAAGTTTAATTAAGTCCCATTTGATTATTTTTGTTTTCATTTCCATTACTCTAGGAGACTGATCCAAAAAAATATTGCTGCAACTTATTTCAAAGAGTGTTCTGCCTATGTTTGTGATAGGTGTTTTATAGTATCCGGTCTTACATTTAGGTCCTTAATCCATTCTGAGTTTATTTTTGTATATGGTGTTAGGGAATGTTCTAATTTGATTCTTTTAGATGTAGCTGTCCAGTTTTCCCAGCACCACTTATTGAACAGACTGTCTTTTCTCCATTGTATATTCTTGCCTCCTTTGTCATCGATTAATTGACCATAAGTGTGTGGGTTTATTTCTGGGCTTTCTATCCTGTTCCATTGAGCTATATGTCTGTTTTTATGGCAGTACCATACTGTTTTGATTACTGTAGCTTTGTAGTAGTCTGAAGTCAGGAGGCATGATTCCTCCAGCTCCGTTCTTCTTTGTCAAAATTTTTTGGCTATTTGGAGTCTTTTGTGTTTCTATACAAATTAAAAAAAATTTGTTCCAGTCCTTTGAAAAGTGCTGTTGGTAATTTGATAGGGATTGCATTGAATCTGTTGATTGCCTTAGGTAGTATGGTCATTTTAACAATATTGATTCTTCCAATCCAAGAACATGATATACCTTTCCATCTGTTTGTGCCATCTTCAATTTCTTTCATCAGCATCTTATAGTTTTCATTTAAGGGTATTTTTAATCATATTGAAGAGAGAAACTTCAGAGAGGCTATCAAAGGATATGATATTTAAGCTAAATATTGTAGAATTGTTTGAATTTTCAGACCAGGTAGGTTATTTAGTAAATTTGGACTTCCTTAAGGCAGATTTGTTTCAAATACTGGCTCTGTCATTTGCTAGGTGACTAATAACTTAAATACTAGGAACCTCTGATTCATCATCTATAGAATAGAAGAAATACTTTTTATCCCAGAGGATAGTTAACAGAGCTCATTTCAATCTAAATCATCAAGGATACCCCTGAGCATTTCAGAACACAAAGTTACCTGCCTTTAGTGAGATACACATACTGGTCTACAACAGAGGTGTTTGGTCCTACAGGGAAAATTCCATGGTCTTTGTCAACTCATATATACACATTTATGTGGGTTGGATTCCTGGAACACTAACAAAAGTTAACACAGCCATACCTTGTTTTATTGCACTTCATTTTCTTGTGCTTTCCAGATATTGCTTTTTTTTTTTTTAACAAATTGAGAAATTGAGGGTTTGTAGCAACCCTGTGTAGAGCAAGTCTCCTGGTGCCATTTTTCCAAAACATTTGTCACTTTGAGTCTCTGTGTTATGTTTGGCAAGTCTCATAATATTTCAGCCTTTTTCATTATTCTTATATTTGTCATGGTGATCTGTGATCAGTGATGTTACTATTGAAATCATTTGGAGTGCCATGAACCACACACCCATATAAAATGGCAAATTTCTTTCATAAATGTTATGTGTGTCCTCACTGCTCCACTGATGGGCCATTCCCCCATCTCTTTCCTTTTCCTCAGTTTTCCCTATTCCCTGAGACATAACAATATTGAAATTAGACTAATTAAAACCCTACGAGGCCTCTAAGTGTTCAAGTGAAAGGAAGAGTCACATATCTCTCAGGTTAAATCAAAAACTAGACATATTTAAGCTTAGTGAGGAAGGCAAAAAAGAGGTCAAAAGCTAGACATCTTGCATTAAATAGACAAGTTGTGAATGTACAGAAAAACTTTTTAAAGGAAATTTAAAATGTTATGCCAGTGAACCTAAGAATAACAAAGCAAAACAGCCTTATTTTTGATATGGAAAAAGTTTTAGTGGTCTGGATAGAAGGTCAAACCAGCTACAATAGTCCCAGAGTAAGGTTCTAACACTTTTCAATTCTATGAAGGCTGAGAGATGTGAGAAATCTGCAGAAGAAAAGTTTGAAGATAGCAGAAGTTGGTTCATGAGGTTTAAGAAGCCATCTCTATAACATAAAAGTACAAGGTGAAGCAGCGAGTGCTGCTGATGTAGAAGCTGCAGCTAAGTTATACAGAAGATCTAGCAGAGATGACTGATAAAGGTTGCTACACTCAACAACAGATTTTCAATGAAGATGAAACAGCCTTATATTGGAAGAAGATGACATCTAGGACTTCCATAGCTAGAGAGGAGAAGTCAGTGCATGGCTTTAAAGCTTTGAAGGATGGACTGACTCTCCTGTTATGGGCTAATGCAGCTGGTGACTAAGTTGAAATCAGTGCTCACTGACCACTCTGAAATTCTGAGGGCCCTTAAGATTGTTAAATCTGCTCTGCCTCTGCTCTTGTAAATGGCACAATAAAGCCTGGATCACAGTGCATCTGTTTACAACATGGTTTACTGAATATTTTAAGCCCACTGTTGAGACCTACTGCTCAGAAAAAAAAAAAGATTCCTTTTAAAATATTACTGCTCATTGACAATGCACCTGATCACCTAAGAGCACTGATGGAGACGTACAACGAGATTAATATTGTTATCATGCTAACACAACATCCATTCTTCAGCCCAGGGATTATTATTTAAGAAATACATTTCACAAGGCTATATAGCTGCAGTAGATATGATTCTTCTGATGGATCAGGGCAAAGTCAAATAAAAATCTTCTGGAAAGGATTCACCATTTTAGATGTCATTAAGAACATTCCTATTTCATGGGAAGAGGTCAACATACCAACATGAATGAGAGTTTGAAGGAAATTTGAAGGAAGTTTGATTCCAACCCTCATGGATGATTTTGAAAGGTTCATGACTTCAGTGGAGGAAGTAACTGTAGATGTGGTAGATATAGCAAATGAACTAGAATTAGAAATGGAGCCTGAAGATGTTACAGAATTGCTGCAATCTCATGATGAAACTTCAACGTATAATGTGTTGCTTCTTATGGGTGAGTAAAACAAAATGGCTTCTTAAGATGGAATCTACTCCTGATGATGATGCTGTGAATACTGTTGAAATGACAACAAAGGACTTAGAATATTACACAAACTTAGTTGATATAGCTTTGGCAGGGTTTGAGAAGTTTGGTTTCCAATTTTGAAAGAAGTTCTACTGTGTGTAAAATGCTATTCTCGGTGAGGAAAAAAATTTCTTCTACCCTCCTGGATTCTTCAGCTGGTCTAAGAATTAAATTGACATGAGACAGATTAACAGAAGTAAAGCAAACAAAAATTTAATAGCATGCATACATGTGAGAGACCCAGAAAAAGTGAGTAACTCACCAAGATGACTGAAACCCTCACCTTAAATACCATCTTCACTTAATGACAAAAGAAGATGTTGGGGGTAGTTGTTTGGGACTTCCACTGGGGAGAAAGACAATTCACATGAAGATGGAAAAACAAATGTTTTGGTAAACAAATGTTTTCTGGGCATGCAGAGAGGATGGGACACAGACTGGACTCTGATCTCTGGGCCCTGCCAAGTTTTCCTCCACTACACCTAGCCCATATTCTTTGCAAATACCTCTGATTAGGCCTTTATTCTGGGAACAGCCCCTTTATCTAAATTCTTTACACAGCTAAAGGGGAGGTGAAAAGAAAGACTTACAGACTCTTCTGTTTCTTAAAAATAATCAACATAAATTAATCCTCATGCCAGAAAGACATATTTTGGGGTGGTAAACGTGGCAAACTTTGTTCCCCTTCACTATCAAACAGCAATGCATGCTATAGAGAGATTTTCCATGAAAAGGAAGAGTCAATCAATCCAGCAGACTTCGTCATTGTCTTATTTAAGAAATTGCCACCACCACCCCAACCTTCAGCAACCATCACCTTCATCAGTTGGCAGCCATCCACATCCAGGCAGGATCCTCCTCCATAAAAAAAAGATTATGACTCACTGAAGATTCAGATGATGGTTAATGTCTTTTTAGCAATAAAGTATTTTTGATTCAGGTATGTACATTAATACATTGATTAATACATTAATTAATGCTACTGCATTAATAGACTACAGTATGGTGTAAACATAAGTTTTCTATGCGCTAAGAAAGCAAAAAAATTGTGTGTCATTTTATTGCAATGTTCACTTTTTCACAGTGGTCTGGAACTGAACCCATAATATCTTCAAGGTATGCCTGCACTGGAATGCAAGCAGATCAAATACAAAAGCTGACATATCAGGCACTCAGAAATGCACATGCTCTTTTTTTTTTTTAATTACAAACTTTAATTAAAGCCTATTCTCTAATCTGACATTTAAGTGAAATAGTAGATATAAAAAATGTCTTTACAATTAAGTGTTCTCCCCAAAATCTCTTTTGTGACTGAGGTTGTAAAAAACTCTCAAACTATAATTTTGCTCCCTGCCATTCATCATGATGGTGCTTTTAGTGCTCTCTGGATTTCTAGTCTGTGTATAGATGACTATGTAGGAATAAAGGACATCAAACTTGGAGTAGTTAATTGCAGTTAATCCCATAGGACCCAATCATTGCACAAAACATGTGGAATCAGCTAATGTCGAATTTGCTTATTACTTAAGATAGTCAATGTGGAACAGAGCTTGCTTGAGTGGATGATATTGATAATTTTGGACATGTGCTAAATATCTTACATAGATCTTCTCATTTAATTTTCAGAATAACCCTATGAAGTAGCTACTCTGACGATCCCTCTTTTTTTTTTTTTGCGGTACGCGGGCCTCTCACTGCCGTGGCCTCTCCCGCCGCGGAGCACAGGCTCCGGACACCCAGGCCCAGCAGCCATGGCTCACGGGCCCAGCCGCTCTGCGGCATGTGGGATCCTCCCGGACCAGGGCGCGAACCCGCGTCCCCTGCATCGGCAGGCGGACTCTCAACCGCTGCGCCACCAGGGAAGCCCCCCACCTTTTTATTTTTTAACATCTTTATTGGAGTATAATTGCTTTACAACGGTGTGTTAGTTTCTGCTTTATAACAAAGTGAATCAGCTATACATATACATATATCCCCATATCCCCTCCCTCTTGTGTCTCCCTCCCTCCCACCCTCCCTATCCCACCCCTCTAGGTGGTCACAAAGCACCGAGCTGATCTCCCTGTGCTATGCGGCTGCTTCCCACTAGCTATCTATTTTACATTTGGTAGTATATATAAGTCCATGCCATTCTCTCACTTCTTCCCAGCTTACCCTTCCCCCTCCCCGTGTCCTCAAGTCCATTCTCTATGTCTGCGTCTTTATTCCTGTCCTGTCCCTAGGTTCTTCAGAACCATTTTACTTTTTCTTTTTAAGATTCCATATATATGTGTTAGCATACGGTATTTGTTTTTCTCTTTCTGACTTACTTCACTCTGTATGACAGTCTCTAGGTCCATCCACCTCACTACAAATGACTCAGTTTCATTTCTTTTTATGGCTGAGTAATATTCCATTGTATATATGTGTCACATCTTCTTTATCCATTCATCTGTCAATGGACACTTAGGTTGCTTCCATGTCCTGGCTATTGTAAACAGAGCTGCAATGAGCATTGTGGTACATGACTGTTTTTGAATTATGGTTTTCTCAGGGTATATGCCCAGTAGTGGGATTGCTGGGTCGTATGGTAGTTCTAGTTTTAGTTTTTTAAGGAACCTCCATACTGTTCTCCATAGTGTATCAATTTACATTCCCACCAACATGCACATGCTCTTTGATCTTGCCATTACTCAGACTCTCAATGATATATCCCAATCCTTCCTTCACAGCATGGTGCCAGGAATAACTTTTGCCCCTTCCTTCCATCTTTCTTTCCAGTAAGAACTTTCCCTTCAACTCTTGGCATTGAGTACACCTGCTCCTTCCTCTCTCTTGTTCTCCAACAACTCCTGCCTGTCCACATGTGCTCACGCTGGGTGTGAGTGCAAATCTCATTTCAGGGCCCCAGCCAAGAATTGGGGGTGGTGACTCAAAAGACAGGAATTCACTAAAGAAGATAGGTGAGAGTGGGAGAAGAGCCCCTCAGACGGGAAGAGAAAAAGGGATGCAGCCCATAGCAAGGTGACACAGTGTGAGTGAAGGGGGAAATGTATAATCAGGGTCATCTCATTGTTTATCTTCTCTCTTTCTTCTTCAAGGTCACCAAGGCCAGGAAAAGCAAGGAATAACCATTCAGTCCTGAATCATATATGGAAACCTGATTACAGCTCTTCTTCTAAAAACCTGGATGTCATTAATATTGATGTTTATGGAGCTAAGATCTAAGTACAGAAAAAACGAATATATGTATACATATGGTTGAAATACCACAATATATATACTAGCCATTAATTCTTAGGAATAGGGTGCTTTTCATTTTTTTATACTTTTCTGTACCATCTCAATGTCTAATTTTGCATCTATAACTTTTATAATTTGGAAATAATAATAAACATGATTTTTCCTAAAGACATGCCTCCCTAGGAGTCTAGTTCATTGCTTAAAAGCAAATAGTCTGTGGGCTGCAAATCAGATAGGGACATTTAAGACCCAAGCAATATTTGGATTTATACTTTAGTTGTGATCTTTACAGAATATAACTCTGGTCAAGAATGAACAGGTTGAACAAGCTGTGCCCTGCTCAAAGAAACCCAAGAGGAAGGCAGAGCAGCTGAAATCCAGTCTGTGCTTCAATTGCCAAACCCTATCCTAGGGTGGAGTTGCTTTAGTCCAAAACAATGATATATTTCAGAATTGATCTCCTGGAGGGGCCATAATTGCGTAATTTGTGCCCAAATAAGGCAGCTTCTGATGATTTGCATGAAGTCTTTAGTATATGTTGGAAATAATTCTAGCCCTGTCTGATGTGAAATAACTGGTTCCACTTACTTATTCAGATACTAACAGGTAGGTAGCTCTGCAGCTATACTTCCTGGTTCTCACATGTGTGGATCCTATGAGGAAGTTGCTCCAGGCAAAGACTTGCATTAGGCAAACACTGACGAATAATTAATTTAGTTTAGAGTACAATGGCAGAAAGTAGATAGCTAACACTGAAATTTACAATATAGTTTTTTACATGTATTTTATTGAAGTAGGGTTGATTTATAGTGTGTGTTAATTTCTGCTGTACAGAAAACTGATTCAGCTATACATATGAATGTATTCTTTTTTGTATTCTTTTCCATAATGGTTTATTACAGGATATTGAATATAGTTTCTTTACAGTGTATTTCTTGATTACATATTTGGTACCTGGTGTTTTGCAATTATTTTGTGTCACTTAATCTTATATTAGCTCTAGAGGGTTGATAGTGTTCTTCTTTTCACTCTCCTAGTAAGAAAAATAAAGGACAGAAAGTAAGATCATGTTCCTAATGATTAGAACAGTTCCATCATAACAAGAATTTCCCTCATGCCACTTTATTGTCAAGGCTTCCTCCAACCCAAGCTCCTGGCAACCACTGATATAGTTTCTTAACTTAAACTTCTCCCTTTTCCAGAGTTTCCTAACATGGAAGTTAAAATGTATATAGCATTTTGAGTCTGACTTCTTTCACTTAGTATAGTACGTTTAGGATTCATCCACGTAGTTGTGTGTATCAGTTTATTCCTGTTTATTGCTGTGTAGAATTCAATGTGTGGACCCACCAAAGTTTGTTTATCCATTCCCCAAGTGAGGAACAATTGGATTGTTGACACTTTGACATATTTACAAATAAAACTGCTGCAAATATTCCCACGCAGATTTTTGTGTGAACCTGTGTTATCATTTCAATGAATAAAAATCTCGGGGTGAGGCTGTTGGTTCATATGATAAATGTATTTGAAATATATAAGAAATTGTTGGGCTTCCCTGGTGGCACAGTGGTTGAGAGTCTGCCTGCTGATGCAGAGGACACGGGTTCGTGCCCCGGTCCAGGAAGATCCCACATGCCTCGGAGCGGCTGGGCCCGTGAGCTATGGCCGCTGAGCCTGTGCGTCCGGAGCCTGTGCTCCACAACGGGAGAGGCCACAACAGTGAGAGGCCCGCGTACCGCAAAAAAAAAAAAGAAATTGCCAAACTGTTTTCTAAGGTGGCTGTAGCATTTTTCATTCCCCTGAGCAATGTGTGAGAATATCAGTTGCTCTGCATCCACCTCAGAGTTTAGCATTGTAAGTGCATGTTAATTTAAAAAAAAAAAAAAAAACTATCCAACTTTTTTGCCAAGTACTGTACCACTTAACATTCTTGCCACCATTGCATGACAGTTCTACTTCCTCCTCATCTTCATCAGCCCCTGGTATGGTCAATCTTTTTAAATTTTAGTCATTCTAATTGGTGCATAGTGGTATCTCACTGTAGTTTTAATTTGCATTTCCCTAAAGATAAATAAGGTTGAGCATCTTTTTATGTCCTTATTTGCCACCTATGTATTTTTTTTTTTTGCCCATCTTAAAAATTCAGCTGTTTGCATAATACTGAGTTTTGAGAATCCTTTATAAATTCTGGGTACAGGGTCTGTAGTGGCTATGTGACTAGCAAATACTATGTCTCAATCTATGGCTTTTTGCCTTTTCATGATTTAAAGGGGTAACTTTTGAAAAGACATGTTCATTTTGGTGAAGTTTAAATTATCGAAAAATCTTCTTATGTATATTTTTTTAATGCTTGGGGAAAAAATCAAAAGAAGAATGTGGCACATGAAAATTATATCAAATTCAAATTTCAGTGTCCACCATACAGTTTTATTGGAACACAAACATGCTCATTCATCTATGGATTGTCTATAGCTCCTTTTGTAGCCGCTGCAAGGTTAAGCATCCGTAACAGAGACTCTAGGGCCCACATAGTTTAAAATATATACTATTTGGTGCTTTACAGAAAAGTTTTGCCAAGCCCTCTTTTGGAACCTTAGTGGTCTTCTAGTACACTTAAACATAAGAAAAAAGTAAATTTTATATTAACTTCATTTTTCAGATTATCAGTGAGGTTGACAATCTTTTCATGCTATAAATCTTTGATATTTGATTTCTTGTGAATTTGGTTATTTTTACTCATCTGTATTAACTTGTATAACTACGTATAGTGCATATTTTCCATTAATCATTTTATTCATTCAACAGATATTGAACAACATAATATCCCTGAATATTTACATAGAGCAGAGCCCTGTCCTGGCTGTGGGCTGCAATGAATGAGAAATACATTTCTATTGTGATAAGATGTTGAGATTTTGGAATTGTTTATCCAGGAATTATCCCATTCTGACTAACCTGGGTTTGGGAAGGAAGCTGTGTACTGCTGCTCTCCGGTAACTCACAGTCTGATTGAAGAGGCTGTCTGTATTAGGTATTCTTCAATTAAATGCTGTTTAGACCAGTTGATCTGAATTGATCCATTTCATTTCAATTTTTTTTTTTTTTTTGCGGTACACGGGCCTCTCACTGTTGTGGTCCCTCCCATTGTGGAGCCCAGGCTCCGGACGTACAGGGTCACTGTCTATGGCTCACGGGGCAGCCGCTCCGCGGCATGTGGGATCTTCCCGGACCGGTGCACAAACCCGTGTCCCCTGCATCGGCAGGTGGACTCTCAACCACTGCGCCACCAGGGAAGCCCCATTTCAATTTTTGACCTTAATAACCTGGATGGAGAAAATATATACATAGTCTGAGATGAAGTTGATCAATTACCCCTTCAATGCTTCCACTGTCCTCCTAAAGTGCATCTTTCTTTTCTTCTCATAAAATTATCTTCTTTCCTTCCTCCCAGTACATTGTTCACTCTTGAATCACTCTTCTGAAGTTAAATCTGAGTCGAGATATACACTCCTACTTAACAAGGGCACATATGCCAGTGTCTCAAGTCTCCACCCCACTCTTAAAAAGGGAGACAGCAGCCAGTGCAAACAAAGCTAATAAATGGGGAAGAGGACCAAGTAGTGGCAGCAAGATGTACTGGTATGAGGGAGAGATGAAAAGTCAGCAGTAGGGGTTTATCCTGACTCAATTTCCCTGGACTATGGTAGGTGCAAGGAATTGACTTTGAGAAATGTGTCCTCAAGTTATACCTGGTCTGTGTCTACTTTTATATAACTCTTTCAGAATAATTTGTCCAACTTTGGGAAAACCACCTGCATTAGACTTAGTGTTGAACACTAAGTGTTCAACAGTCTGTAGGGGTGTGTGGGTACCACAGCATGTGTCTCTGCCTTATGAAGTCCATGTCCTCTTAACTGTGTGTCTAGGATGTGTATTTCCTAAAAGGAAACTCCTAAGTTCGGTGAGCTGTAAGTGTACTAAATATCAGGGTCTTCTACACCATATCCTCTTTAATAGCACCTGTCCAGTTTGCTGAAAGCAAACACAAAACATTATCCTTTTGGAGAGTTGACTTTCCTCCGTGAAGTTCTCACCTTAATGAAACTATGAACTCCAGATTTTAGCTGTAGTTTTTCTCCAGCTTTTGACAGCTTGAAGAATGTAAGTTGAAGTTTATTCCCTTCTTTACACTGGATTTTGTTCTCTTTTCCAAACACCAATGCTTCCATCCTTCCTGTGTTGTCCTTTAGGTCATATAAAATATATATGATTCCTCTGTTCTGCTTTCTGCAAAAATAAAATCCACACCCAACTTTTGGTAACCTGATTAAGGAATACCACATCAATCAGACATCAGAAGTGCCAGCAACAGCCTCCAGAAAGAGATATAAGGGAAAAATTACAGGTTGAATCTGGCACATATACAGCTAGTAGATGTTAGCAACTTCAAGTAGAGAAGATAGTTATGTTTTTCTTAGATCATACTGCCTCTTACGTCCACCTTTCCAGTCCCAAGCTCCCTTCCCTTAGGACAGCCATGTGAGCCAATAATTGGTAGGGCCAGTAGTCAGAATAGGCAGGGGAAAGAAATCCCAGAGTTGGAGGACAATTGCTTAAAGCAACAAATCCAAGAGACACATGAGCAAATGATGCAAAACCTACTTAAGAGTCTAAATAAGAGTTAGGAATGGGGAGGGGTACAATGTCACCCCCAAATATGACACTTTGACATGTGGATTTTGAGCTAAAGGCAATTAAGAACAAGCAGACTCAGGAAAACCTTTTTACATCTCCCTAAACCTACCTAAAAGAATTTAGATAGGGGGCCTCTACCAGAAAGAGAGGTATTACCAAAGGTAACTTTTTACATCAGAAAGGCTTATCTGCATGGTACGGCAAACATCTATTTACCAAACATCTGTTCTTATCTTCCTGTGAATTTTCTTCCTCCCCTTTGAAGGACCAGACCTCTACCCGCTTCTGCTTAGCTCAGGATGGTAATATAAGCCTCAGTTGCCTGGCCTTCTTTGAGTCTCATATTTTTTTATGGGGTTCCCATAAGGTTTAAATCAGGGGTCCCCAAGCCCTGGGCTAGGGACCGGTGGCGGTCCCTGGCCTGTTAGGAACCTGGCTGCACAACAGGAAGTGAGCGGTGGGTGAGCAAGTGAAGGTTCATCTGTATTTACAGCCGCTCCCCATCTCTCTCATTACTGCCTGAGTTCCGCCTCCTATCAGATCAGCCATGGAATAATAAATGTAATGTGATTGAATCATCCTGAAACTATCTCCCACCCGCGCCCGTGGAAAAATTGTCTTCCATAAAACCGGTCCCTGGTGCCGAAAAGGCTGGGAACCGCTGGTTTAAATTACAGACACTTCCTGCCACATTGGATTGTCCCAGTTACTGATATATCCTGAGCCAATCTCTGTTTTGCTTTGTCTCTCTGGATGTAGTTCCATGGAATGCTGATGCCTCCAGCAGAATAAGCCCTCCTACTGAGTCAGCACCCCAGCTTCATCTCCACTCTTCTCACCTTGCTCTCCCCTCTACTTCAGTCTGCATTGCTCAAAATTTTAAGCCACTTTATTTCAGCCAAATTGTTATGAAGCTAAATCAGAACTAATGACATGATGAAAGAAACAGGAAAATTCATAACCAGTGATATAGGACAGGTAATCAAAATGAGGAGCACATTACATGGGAAAGGACATAATGAGTTGGGCCGTGAACAAGTTGGATACTCAGATATCTTGGCCCTAAAATTCTAAAGTCCTAAAGACGTATCAAAACTTCTCCCATGCATACCTTTCCGTCTATGGTAAATGAATTCCTCTTTTCTTATTTTTGTTTACCACCCAATTTTCCAAACTAGAAACTTGAGATAATTGCCTTTTTCTCTCTCTCTTTTACCTTTAATTGTTGGTGAGTGCCTGTGGATCAACCTCCCTAAGCTCCAATCCCTCCTCTTCTACACTGTTGTTTCTGTTTTGCACTTCCTTAAGGCCCTAGTATATATCCTGGAAACTCAAGATCTAAACATAAAAATATAAGTCATGTTGAGAGTGATTTAGATCCATCATGGGGAATACAATTCTTTGACCAGAAGGGAACATAAGAGGGCACAATATCCACACATCTACATCTGTGTTGGACCGGAAACCAACCATGAACCATTTTCTCCTTAAAGGCAGCATGGCACAGTAGAAAGAGCATGACTTTTGTAATCAAATAGATGGAGATTAATCCAGGCTCTGCCACTGACTGTCTTTGTATTCTTGGACAAATTATACAGTCTCTCTGATTTGCAATTTCCCTTTTTATAAGATGGAGATAATAAAATTATCTATATCAGGGCACTGTTCTGTAAATTAAATTAGTAAATTAATTTATACAAAAATAATCACTGAGCCCAGGCTCTGTGCCAGTCACCCGTCCATATGCTGGAAATAAAACAGGAAACAAAATAGAAAAAGATCTTTACCATTACAGAGTGTACATTCTAGTGGGTAGAGACATGAATAAAATGAGTAAAATGAATAAAACATATAGAATAGAAAGTGATAAGTACAAACCAAATACACTTAGAAAAAGATCTTTTAGGCAGACAAAAACCCAACAGTTACAAATGTCTTTGAAATATGAGTGTTCCAGGAAGCTTGAGGAACTCTGAGGAGGCCAGTGTGCCTGGAGTGGAATGAGGGAGAAAATTGTGGAAGATAAGGTCAGTGAAGTGATAATTGTATGGCTATACTGGCCATTTACAGTGGACACTTGTTCCAGTTGGTCAATCCTTGTGCCATGCAGTTTGTTAAATATTTCTTAATATCGCCTGTGTTTATAGGTTGGTTAGGAGATAAAGTGTGGAAACTGTCTAGCCAGGGTCCAGAACATGGTGAAGTGAATGAACTGCCAGGAGAGAGCAAGTGGATATTTCTGGAAAATAAATTTTAATGAAAATCAGGAGTAGAACATTATGGTGGTTAGGAAATAAGATAAAGAATTCAGAAAACAAAAACCAAAATGCAGTGGCAAGCAGTTATGTGCAAAATTTAGGGTGAAAGGTATATCTGAGGAGGGCTAGGGTTAGAAAGGTTAGGCATGAGAGGGAAGTTGGAACACTTGTACCAAGTGGGAATTTAGTTAAATTATAAGGTGGAATTCTTTTCTTTCCAACTCGAATGCTTCTCCCATATAGTCTTTCTTCTCTCCCATTTTGAAATCTGCATCTCAAATTTATTTTCTTTTATTTGTTCTTTTTCCCAAACTAATACCATAAACCTTGGATAATTCTGGTGGCAGAAAAGGCATCAGTGGCTCTGTGATGATCTCCCCATTTTAAGTAGAATAAAGATGAGACTCAGTGCTGGAGCAAGAAAGGAGACTGAACCTCTATGAAAACATCAGGGGTTATGTAGCTCAGTTCTGTCCTACTGTACACACCTAGAACTGGAGTCATTAATCTCTTCTGCATTGCACGGCACAGGGAAAGTATATGAATGGATGCAGTTCCTGGTTCATCATAGCTATTGTTCTCTGACCGTTACAATAGTGGACAAGGCATACTTTCCCACCTCTCTGACTTTTCTGCTATTTTCATCCCCTATTTGTTCATTTTGTCTGAGACAGACCATCCTCCAGGAGGGCTTCTCTGATGATCCTTGCTAGAACAAGAATTCCTTTACTCTGCTTTATTTCAGGATTTCCTCTTTTTACTCTCAAGATTTTCTCAGATATTACTTTACACTAAAATTGGTGATGAGATGCTTTACTGTTGAAAACACTGAGCTCTCCGCCCTAATTTCTAATTTTGAGACTGTCCCATTACTAAAATATATAATTTACTAAGATTTACTCAGCAAAGGGGGCAAAATGAATTAGAACTTAAATTTCATAGTTTTTTTTTTTTTTTTTTTTTTTTTGCGGTACGCGGGCCTCTCACTGTTGTGGCCTCTCCCGTTGCAGAGCACAGGCTCCGGATGCGCAGGCTCAGCGGCCATGGCTCATGGGACCAGCCGCTCCGTGGCATGTGGGAACTTCCCGGACCAGGGCACGAACCCGTGTCCCCTGCATTGGCAGGCGGACTCTCAACCACTGCACCACCAAGGAAGCCCTCATAGTATTTTTTTTTACTTGGTATATATTGACTTGCTGAGATGAGGGAAATTTAAAGGTAGTGGTGTTTGGATTCAGAATTTTCTTTCCTTTTAGTTTCATATTGGGGCTTAAGAATTTTGGCCCAAGGAAAGAAGCTCTTAAGCACCCAAATAAATGTTCCTGTATTCTTAAATTGGTTAAGCCATCACCTCATAAGTGTCAGAAGAAAAAAAAAAAGGAATTATTGACATGCAAGTGGTAGAAAGTTATTAGAGGAAATGCTTACTGACTTGGCCAATCTTGTTCCCTGGCCATAACAAATGACAGACCACTTCTCAGGCTTATAAAGCCAAATACTGATGTAAGCATTTCACTCTGGGACTCTAGTCTTGGTATCACCAATTAAAAAGTAAAGAACAGGATGACTTTGGCAACGGATATAACTCCTCCAGGGGTTTGAAATATGGCAAGTTATTGCTTCTTAGTGTTATGACAGTAATTTAGGGCTTGTGTAATTTTGTAGTTTCAAAATGTATTGATATATCCAGAATAAAAACACTACCATGGTGTCAATTATTACTGTATTCACCAGTGAAAATATGGTTTAAAATAACTAATAGCAGAAATGCATTCAGATAAACTCCATGATTGATTTGGTATCAGCTTACAAGTTTACACAAACTGAATTACTTTAAATTTCCCTGTACTATACCATGGATTACTTCTTTCTTAGAATCTAGGTTAGCTGGTATAATGGTACAATAGAAAGTTGGATTATTTTCTTTGGGATAGAAGTTTCCAAGTCACTTACCTTGAATATATTTTGATGTAAGACTTAGATTTTAACAAGCCTTCTCAACCATTCTTCTTTTTGAAATCATTCTACAAGGAGACATGTGAGTTGACAACTGTGATTTATTCTGGCTTTCATCTACACTATTGGCTTAGAAGGACCAGGTAGAGAATATACACTGAGGAGATAAATGTAGATGATGTAATTGATGAATGTAAATGATGATATAAGCACATGATGCTACACTGATATAAATTGTTATCTAGTTTCTAAGGCACTTTGCAGAAGGGACTGATTGTGTCTTGCATTGTACTTTCCTCTGCTCAGCGAAGTTAGAAGATGTAGGTTTTAGAGATGGCCTCAAGGTGGCAGTAACTACACGTAATTGCCCCAAGTAACCCAAAGCTCTGTGGTTTTCTGAGGATGAGCCAGGAATCTAGAAGTGTTGGTGAACATAGGCTGAAGATATTTAGGAATGTCTTTTGTTTTTTCTTTAAACTGAAGAATTCATTCCTCTCTGTCCAGGATAGCACCAAATTTCTCCTACTGCAATCTTTCCTCCTTTTGCTGTTGTAATGATCCTAGAATTTTATTATCCTGACTAGGTAAAAATGATCCAGTATGGGACAAGATTTCAGTAAGAGAATCTGGTTGGAAAGTTATGAATGACTGGTAGCTCAGTACTCCATATAAGAAGTCAGTTAGGTTCCTATTTTGTTTAAAAATTCCATCCTGGAGTATTCTTAGGTCTACTTTGTATGTAGCAAATTTATTTGTGCTCCATGCCACCCCTAACTATTCTTGTAGGAAACCAGTCTTTATTCTGTTTCCTGTAGGGTTCATCTTCCATCCTTTGTTGAAGGTTCTTTCTGCATAACCAGGCATGTCTGCACACAGACTGCTGTATAAGGTTCTTCTCACAACTTCTCCTCATGTGCAGAGCAGAGCAGAGGGAACTATACTCAATATCTTGTAATAACCTATAATGGAAAAAAAATCTGAAAAAAACAAAACAAAACTGAATCACTTTGCTGTATGCTTGAAACTAACACAACATTGTAAATTATACTTAAATACAAAAACAAAACAAAACAGAGAATGCTGTTCCCTCTACCTCAACCCCTCCATCACCCCTACCAAATAATTGGAAAAGGACATCTTGAGACATGGTATTTTAAAAATCAAGGCTAGAAGTTGGCTTTTCATGAAAGAAAAGCCAACTTCTAGGCCATAGACCTAGGGCACCCAAGGCAGATGATACAGCTGCACTGTGGTGTCACTAGACCTAGGGCACCCAAGGCAGATGATACAGCTGCACTGTGGTGCCACTGGTGAGCGGCCAGCATGTCATCCACCCATCCATCCACTTACCCATTCAATAAATATCCCTTGAGTCATCTAATAGGTGACAGGAACTCTTTTAGTTTCTGGTGATAAAACAGGGAGTTAAAAACAAATCCAAGTTTTACAGAGCTTACATTCTAATGAGAGAGGTAGATCTTTTTCTTGAGTACAAATTAATGAATTAATAAGCTGAGGTAAGAGTTCCAACTGAAAGGACATTGGTCGTTGCAGAGCATGTGTCAAAGAAACCTAACAACAACCGGGAGTTAGGGTGGGAGTTGGTCAGCTGAGGCTTCTCTTGAGAAGTGACTTTTGTGCTAAACTCTGAAAATGAACAGGAATGAAAAGTATCTTCAGTCAGAGGAAACACAGTGTGAAAAAGGCCTGTGGCAGGAGTTTGACTTGCTTGAGGGCTTAAAAGAAAACCAGTGTGGCTGACGTACAGAGAATCTCTGAAGGGTGGTATGATGCCCTTTGAGAGAAGACAGCGTAAGTCCTGTGAAACATGATTAGAATTCTTTGTTTTTATCAGATGTGATTGATCAAAAGGTTTGGGGCCATAGAGTGCTACTAGATTTCATTCTATAGTGAAACTTCTGGATACTATTTGGGAAAAAATGAGTAGCCAGTTTGACTTTGGGGAGAACAACTATTACCATAGGTCTGGAAGAGATATTAGTAACTTTGATGTGCTTATAAAATGGAAATGGAGGAAAATATACTGAATTTAGAGAGATTTGAGAAGTATTAAGATTTGGTGATAGGTTGGAAATGAAAGCTTAGTGAACAGGCATTGTCAGGGAGGATACTTTAGTTTTATTCAAATAATTTAAGTTACCAGGTGAAATATACATTTATATATAAATATCTATACACCTTATACATGTAAATATATATATATATATATATATATATACATTTTGGTATATATGTATATATATATACTACTTTTTACTGTATTATATCACAAATATAGAAGATACACAGATCTTAAGAATACAGCTTAATAAATTATCAAAAAGTAATGCAAGATGATATACCATCTTGGTCAGTAAATTTTATTAGCACCCTTAATAAAAATTCTGGAAGAGCAATGAGCTTCTAGAAGGGTTGAGGACTTAATAAATACTTTTTCTACATTTTTTCCCATATAGTACAATGGAGATAATTTGAAAAATAATCCTGAGATGTCAAATAAATGAAACCAATCAGTAGATAATATTGTGGTAGCCCACTATCCGATCTGCAAGAAGGATGGGACCATGAAATGAAAAATGATCCCAAAGACCTGGTACTTTTAGTAGATGACTTGAGGTCTCCTGAAGGGATAATAAAACTGATTGAGTTAATTCAAACTAGGTTTGTGCAGTAGAGAGTTGGAGTCTAGATTAAAAATAAAAATAAAAAAATCTGAATATGCAGGAGTAAGTCAGTGAAAATCAAGGAGGATTTGGCAAGGCACCACAATAACCAGTAGGTTTTCATGCATTTCCATTACAGAAAATAATGCTGCTTATGTGGACGTGTTGTGTGGTCTAAATGTAAAGGGGAGAGAGGGACTTTAGGCACTTCAGAGGGTCCCAATCCACAGACCAGGAGATAGAGGACACATGACAGGAACGACCATGAGTCAGGACATTTTCTTCTCCTGTTACTAGAAACTCTTCGGTTGTTTCTGCAGCAGAAATTAAACCATATGCAAACCCCAATGTCCTTGCTTTTTGAAGTAAAAGGCTGACTCAAGAGTTAATGATCATTCACCTCCTAGAGTAATGGAACTAAAAACAAAAATAAAAAAATAAATGGGACCTAATAAAACTTAAAAGCTTTTGCACAACAAAGGAAACCATAAACAGGATGGAAAACAACCCTCAGAATGGGAGAAAATATTTGCAAACAAAGCAACTGACAAAGGATCAATCTCCAAAATATACAAGCAGCTCATGCAGCTCAATATCAAAAAAACAAACAACTCAATCCAAAAATGGGCTGAAGACCTAAATAGACATTTCTCCAAAGAAGACATACAGATTGTCAACAAACACATGAAAAGATGTTCAACATCTCTAATCATCAGAGAAATGCAAGTCAAAACCACAATGAGATATCACCTCACACCAGTCAGAATGGCCATCATTGAAAAAACTAGAAACATAAATGCTGGTGAGGGTTTGGAGAAAAGGGAACCCCCCTACACTGTTGGTGGGGATGTAAATTGATACAGCCACTATGGAGAACAGTATGGAGGTTCCTTAAAATATGAAAAATAGAACTACTATATGACCCAGCAATCCCACTACTGGGCATATACCCTGAGAAAACCATAATTCAAAAAGAGTCATGTACCACAATATTCATTGCAGCTCCATTTACAATAACCAGGACATAGAAGCAACCTAAATGTTCATCAACAGAGGAATGGATAAAGAAGATGTGGTACATATATATAGTGGAATATTACTCAGCCATAAAAAAGAACAAAATTGAGTTATTTGTAGTGAGGTGGATGGACCTAGAGTCTGTCATACAGAGTGAAATAAGTAAGAAAGAGAAAAACAAATACTATATGTTAATGCATATATATGGAATCTAGAAAAATGGTACTGATGGACATAGTGGCAGGGCAGGAATAAAGACACAGACATACTGAATAGACTTGAGGATGCAGTGGGGAAGGGGAGGCTGGGACGAAGTGAGAGAGAAACATTGACATATATATATACATACTACCAAATGTAAAGTGGATGGCTAGTGGGAAACTGCTGCATAGCACAGGGAGATCAGCTCTGTGCCTTGTGATGACCTAGGGGGGTGGGATAAGGAGGGTGGGAGGGAGGTGCAAGAGAGAGAGGATATGGGGATATATGTATACATATAGCTGATTCACTTTGTTGAACAGCAGAAACTAACACAACATTGTAAAGCAATTATACTCCAATAAAGATGTAAAAACAAAATAAATAAAAGTAAAAAATCTCTCTACCATAAAAGAAAAGAAGAGTTAATGATCAAGAAATGTGAAGCTGTAGAAATAAAGAATAGCTATTGGGCTGGACAACTGGTAGCAATTTAGACTATAAATCCACCACACAGCAGAATCACCAAACTCCCAGTTCCCTGAAAGATATAGATAAAGGCCTGACACACATTCCTAAGTTGTTTTTACAGGGAGCAGATGCCCTCCAGATGAAAACTGCTGACCACAAGAACATAGACCCTAGACTGGTTGAAACCAGAAGGTTGATGATGCTTGAAACTTCACCTTGATGCCAACCAGTCTGAGAATTTTCCAAGAGCTGATCATACCCTGCTCCTTAAACACTATAAAACTCCTTACTACCCGCTTCAGGGTGGGTCACACAGTCTTGAGGGCGTTAGCCCACAGTGGTCCCCTTTGCCTGACAAAGCAATAAAAGCTACTCTTTTCTACTTCAACCAAAACTCTGTCTCTGTGTTTCTATTTGGCACCAGTGAACAGGGGCTGAGTTTCAGCAACAGAAAGCACACACATTATTGGCCCAAATAAGAGGAAGTCAGAACAGTGCTCTTAAACCCATACTGTGCAGTTGAAATTTTAAAAGATGGACCAAAGAAATGGAAAAAAAAAAAAGTGACCTTTTTCTGATTCTTAGTGGCCAAGTGGTTGATGGTTAGGGCCATCATAGAGATACAAAGTGATTTGTCAGGCTCTCAACACTTCTAGAGGATCAGTGTTTTTCTAGAATGTGCAATGCTTCATTGTTATAATGAGATGAGCTAAATGGGAAATGAGATAAGTGGGAAGCGAGAGAACTCTTAATATGGGAAAAAATGCCTGGAAAAACCTGTGTGACCTCCTATCATCTCAAGTATTATTACAGAAGATCACTCAAATTCCTCAGTGTCCCCACCAGGTCAATGCCGTATGTCTAGCAGATACCAGAAGCCTTCTAAGAAGACGCGTCAGGAGAGGAAGATGGCGGAAGAGTAAGACATGGAGATCACCTTCCTCCCCACAGATACACCAGAAATACATCTACACGTGGAACAACTACAGAACACCTACTGAACGCTGCCAGAAGACCGTATACCTCCCAAAAGGCAAGAAACTCCCCACGTACCCTGGGTAGGGCAAAAGAAAAAAGAATAAACAGAGACAAAAGGATAGGAACGGGACCTGCACCAATGGGAGGGAGCTGTGAAAGAGGAAAGGTTTCCACACACTAGAAGCCCCTTCACGGGTGGAGACTGCGGGTGACGGAGCAGGGGAACTTCGGGGCCGCAGAGGAGAGCGCAGCAACAGGGGTGAGGAGGGCAAAGCGGAGAGATTCCCGCACAGAGGATCGGTGCCAACTGGCACTCACCAGCCCAAGAGGCTTGTCTGCTCACCCGCTGGGGCGGGCGGGTCTGGGAGCTGAGGCTCGGGCTTTGGTCGGAGGGCAGGGAGAGGACTGGGGTTGGTGGCGTGAACACAGCCTGCAGGGGGTCAGTGCACCACGGCTAGCCGTGGGGGAGTCCTGGGAAAAGTCTGGACCTGCCTAAGAGGCAAGAGACTTTTTCTTCCCTTTTTATTTCCTGGTGCGGGAGGAGAGGGGATTAAGAGTGCCGCTTAAAGGAGCTCCAGAGACTGGCCCGAGCCACAGCTAAAAGCGTGGAACCCAGAGACGGGCATGAGATGCTAAGGCTGCTGCTGCCGCCACCAAGAAGCCTGTGTGCGAGCACAGGTCACTATCCACACCTCCCCTCCCGGGAGCCTGTGCAGCCATGCCACTGCCAGGGTCCCGGGATCCAGGGACAACTTCCCCGGGAGAACGCACGGCGCGCCTCAGGCTGGTGCAATGTCACGCCGGCCTCTACTGCCGCAGGCCCACCCTGCACTCCGTGCCCCTCCCTCCCCCGGGCCTGAGTGAGCCAGAGTCCCTGAAGCAGCTGCTCCTTTAACCCTGTCTTGTCTGAGGGAAGAACAGATGCCCTCCAGCGACCTACACGCAGAGGCGGGGCCAAATCCAAAGCTGAGCCCCGGGATCTGTGCGAACAAAGAAGAGAAAGGGAAATCTCTCCCAGCAGCCTCAGGAGCAGCGGATTAAAGCTCCACAATCAACTAGATGTACCCTGCATCTGTGGAATACATGAATGGACAACAAATCATCCCAAATGGAGGATGTGGACTTTGAGAGCAAGATTTATGATTTTTTCCCCTTTTACTCTTTTTGTGAGTGTGTATGTGTATGCTTCTGTGTGAGAGTTTGTCTGTATAGCTTTGTTTTCACCATTTGTCCTAGGGTTCTATCTGTCCTTTTTTTAAAAAAAAATTTTTTTTCTTAATAATTATTTTTTTATTTTAATAACCTTATTATATTTTATCTTTATTTTATTTTACTTTATCTTCTTTCTTTCTTTTTTCCTTCCTTCCCTCCTTCCTTCCTTTTTTCCTCCCTCCCTCCCTCCCTCCTGTCTTTCTTTCTTTCTTTCTTTCTTTCTTTCTACTTCTACTAACTCTTTCTTATTTTTTTCTCCCTTTTATTCTGAGCTGTGTGGATGAAAGGCTCTTGGTGCTGCAGACAAGAGTCAGTGTTGTGCCTCTGAGGTGGGAGAGACAACTTCAGGACAGTGGTCCACAAGAGACATCCCAGCTCCACATAATATAAAATGGTGAAAATCTCCCAGAGATCTCCATCTCAACACCAGCACCTAGCTTCACTCAACGACCAGGAAGCTACAGTGATGGACACCCTATGCCAAACAATTAGCAAGACAGGAACACAAACCCACCCATTAGCAGAGAGGCTGTCTAAAATCATAAGTCCACAGACATCCCAAAACACACCACCAGACGTGGACCTGCCCACCAGAAAGACAAGATCCAGCCTCATCCACTAGGGGACAGACACTAGTCCCCTCCTCCAGGAAGCCTACACAACCCACTGAACCAACCTTAGCCACTGGGGACAGACACTGAAAACAATGGGAACTACGAACCTGCAGCCTGCAAAAAGGAGACCCCAAAAACAGTAAGATAAGCAAAATGAAAAGACAGAAAAACACACAGCAGATGAAGGAGCAAGATAAAATCCCACCAGACCTAACAAATGAAGAGGAAATAGGCAGTCTACCTGAAAAAGAATTCAGAATAATGATAGTAAATATGATCCAAAATCTTGGAAATAGAATAGACAAAATTCAAGAAATATTTAACAAGGACCGAAAGGAACTAAAGATGAAACAAACAACGATGAACAACACAATAAATGAAATGAAAAATGCTCTAGATGGGATCAATAGCAGAATAACTGAGGCAGAAGAACGGATAAGTGACCTGGAAGATAAAATAGTGGAAATAACTACTGCAGAGCAGAATAAAGAAAAAAGAATGAAAAGAACTGAGGACCGTCTCAGAGACCTCTGGGACAACATTAAATGCACCAACATTCGAATTATAGGGGTTCCAGAAGAAGAAGAGAAAAAGAAAGGGACTGAGAAAATATTTGAAGAGATTATAGTTGAAAACTTCCCTAATATGGGAAAGGAAATAGTTAATCAAGTCCAGGAAGCACAGAGAGTCCCATACAGGATAAATTCAAGGAGAAATACGCCAAGACACATATTTAAATACAAAGAAAACATATTAAAAGCAGCAAGAGAAAAACAACAAATAACACACAAGGGAATCCCCATAAGGTTAGCAGCTGATCTTTTAGCAGAAACTCTGCAAGCCAGGAGGGACTAGCAGGACATATTTAATGTGATGACAGAGAAAAACCTACAACCAAGATTACTCTACCCAGCAAGGATCTCATTCAGATTTGATGGAGAAATTAAAACCTTTACAGAGAAGGAAAAGCTGAGAGAGATCAGCACCACCAAACCAGCTTTACAACAAATGCTAAAGGAACTTCTCTAGGCAAGAAACACAAGAGAAGGAAAAGACTTATAATAACGAACCCAAAACAATTTAGAAAATGGGAATAGGAACATACATATTGATAATTTCCTTAAATGTAAATGGAAAAAATGCTCCCACCAAAAAACACAGATTGGCTGATATCAATCTCACACCAGTCAGAGTGGCCATCATCAAAAAATCTAGAAACAATAAATGCTGGAGAGGGCATGGAGAAAAGAGAACCCTCTTGCACTGTTGGTGGGAATGTAAATTGATACAGCCACTATGGAGAACAGTATGGATGCTCCTTAAAAAACTACAAATAGAACTACCATATGACCCAGCAATCCCACTACTGGGCATATACCCTGAGAAAACCATAATTCAAAAAGAGTCATGTACCAAAATGTTCATTGCAGCTCTATTTACAATAGCCCAGAGATGGAAACAACCTAAGTGTCCATCATCAGATTAATGGATAAAGAAAATGTGCCACATATATACAATGGAATATTAGTCAGCCATAGAAAGAAACGAAATTGAGCTATTTGTAATGAGGTGGATAGACCTAGAGTCTGTCATACAGAGTGAAGTAAGTCAGAAAGAGAAAGACAAATACCGTATGCTAACACATATATATGGAATTTAAGAAAAAAAAAAGTCATGAAGAACCTAGAGGTAAGACAGGAATAAATACACAGACCTACTAGAGAATGGACTTGAGGATATGGGGAGGGGGTAGGGTAAGCTGTGACAAAGCGAGAGAGAGGCATGGACATATATACACTACCAAACGTAAGGTAGATAGCTAGTGGGAAGCAGCTGCATAGCACAGGGAGATCAGCTCAGTATTTTGTGACTGCCTGGAGGGGTGGGTTAGGGAAGGTGGGAGGGAGGGAGACTCAAGAGGGAAGAGATATGGGAACATATGTATATGTATAACTGACTCACTTTGTTATAAAGCAGAAACTAACACACCATTGTAAAGCAATTATACTCCAATAAAGATGTAAAAAAAATACACTTGTCCACAGAAAGGTGCGGGGGAGCGGGAGAGAGCTCTACAGGAAAGTCAGATCTTTTTAATCACTGACTGATGAAGGAAATATAGTTTAGATGGAGAGCTCACGGTAGAAACATAGCAAAAGAGAAAAAGATGCTTGTCTCTTGTCTCAGTAGCTTTACTTTGTTGACCACATTAGGGTAGAGAAAGATAGAGTCTTCACCCGTGTTTCTTCCAACTTTGGAAGCCAACAGCAACAAGGTCAGTAAATTAACTAATTTTGGGGAATGGTAGATATCCAGAGAAAGAAAAATACTCATACATGACAATAGACAGCCCTAGTATGAATATAGATACTGTGAGTTACTGTTGGGAAGGCTGGGCAAGGGGAAATCAGGAAAGATTGTTATAAGGTAAGTTAGTATAAAGAAAAATGATATCAGTTACTAAATTTCTCAAGAAATGTGTGGGATACAAAGGGGTCAGACTCATGGGATGGCTTTAAAACAACAAATGAGCATTGTGGTTGATTTCTGAAATGTTTCAGGAATCAGTGTTTCAGGAATCAAGTGAGATTTCCAGTTCACTGTTAGGCATTAACGTCATTGACAATTGTACTAGACTTAAATTTACTGCGCTTTGGATAAAGATAGTGTTCTTTAAAGAAAGAGTG
>NW_006769379.1:234472-246641 GCF_000442215.2 Lipotes vexillifer
TGGGGAAAGTCTGATAGTTTTTCTTTTTGGTTTTGATTTTCCTTCCCTTTTCTTTGACTAGGCCACATCTCTTCAATAGAATAGGGAATTAGATCTGGGTCTGCTCAGGGGCACTTTCTTGAACTAGTAGACCAGTTTAGTTCATAGGACCATAGTCACAAGATGTGGTGACTACTACTGAGGACATCAAGACTTATGGGAAAGATCAGATATGCATATGAAAACTCAAGAACACTTAAAAGGGAAAATTATCTTAAGAGGAAAAGATATATAGATATATAAATATTACAGGAAATAGAGTGATTAGAGACGTGGGATTAGCTTTTTAAAACTAGAAAAGACACATGAAGAATTTGGTTAGTTTAAAAAGGAGGCAGATTGGGAGACTGGGATTGACATATATACACTAATATGTATAAAATGGATAACTAATAAGAACCTACTGTATAAAAAAATAAATAAAATTCAAAAATTCAAAAAAAATATAAAGGAGGCAGAGCTTGGAAAGAAGAAGAGGATATTTCAGGCAGGAAAGATTTCTTTCAGGAATATTCAGAGACCAAAAAATGAAAGTGACATGTTTGGATTAATAACAGCTTTACTAAACTGGATTGGTAATGAATAATTTTTACAGCAACAGTAGAAAAGATGGCTTTGTTTTCTGCTGAAATAACAAAAAATCCTTTCAGTGCAATATTAAAGAAAGACGATGTAGTTGGGAGTTTGATGGAACTTAATCACATAATCAATGAACAAATATATCTATAACTAATATAAATAATAGACCATTAATAAAGTGCCCTTTCCTAATGCACACACAACACAAGGTTATTAATCAATGACAGACAAAAAGGGAGCTTATTTTTTCCTATCTCAGTGATTAGAAAAGTGTTATCCTAGAGGATTTGAGATTGTTTCCTTTTTAAAGAAGGGACAATTTAGAGGAAGAAAATGATGAGAATGTAAAACTTAAGTATAGGTGTGGAAGGAGAATCACATGAGTAAACTGATGCTCTAGCAAGATTAATCTTGAGGGAATAGAGGCTTGTATGAGAAAAGTAAGACTGGAAGCAGAAACATTTGGAAACCCATTACAATAATGTAGACATTATGCCTAGACATTGAATTAGGGGTAAGACAATAGAAATAAAAGATATTGGTAATACAGCAAAAAAAAGTTAAGCAGACTTTGATGATTAATTAGGTTTGAGACATGATAGGACAATAGATGCAAAAATGTGTAAAGTTGGTATCTAGAAGAACAAAAATAAGAAAATAAGCAAGGGAAATTGGTTGAGTGTTGGGGGTAAGGATGGTGTGTTAATTTACTAGGGCTGATAACAAAGTATCAGGCTGAATGGCTTGAACATAGTTCTGGAAGCTAGAAGTCTGAGATCAAGGTTTTGACAGAGTTGATTTCTTCCAAGGCCTTTCTCCTTGGCTTGTAGATGGCTGCCTTTCCTTGAATTTTCCTATGAGCCTCCTTCTGAAACTGTGTCCAAATTTCCTCTTCTTATGACACTGGTCATATCAGATTAGGGCCCAACCTAATAACCTCATTTTAATTTAATTATCTCTTTACAGGCCCTATCTCCGAATACAGTCACATTTTGAGGTATCAGGGTTAGAATTTCAACAAATGTATTTTGGGAGAATGACCCAATTCACTCTATAGCAGGTGGAGGTGGCAACTTTGGGTCAAGGTGATGCATCTAAGTGGGAGAGTCCTAAAGAAAATGTGGGACTCAGGACTGAGATACAAAACAAGGAATTCTGGAGTCACATTAATTAATGAGAGTTGAAAACGTAAGGAGCTTATCAATAAACTTGAATAAATGAGTTGTCTCTGAAGAAGGGAAGATGGAATGAGAAACAAAGAACAAAAATAGAATTTTGTGTTATTTCCATAAACTTGGGAGGTGGAAGACAGAATAGCCAATGAGATAAACCTGTATAATGTAGTGTGGAATAGGCATAAGAAGGAAAGACTCCCAAGGATTGGGTGATTGACCTTCAAAGGTCAGTGGCAACAATGACAGAGGGAGGCCATTGAATTTTCAATCAGAAAGTCACTGGTATAATTTAAGAAAAGAGATATGGAAAGTTGAAAGATAATTGATTCAAAGGGATTCAGGAGGGAATGAAGACAGTAAATACGTATTAACATGATAGGAAATAATGATGTTGACACAAAGGAGAGAAATAGTCTGAATAGAGATAGGACTTTCCTCTCAAGATTTGTGCATATTTGATAGCAGAAGAGAGGAAATCATTAAAGAAAGTAAAACAAATGGTTCTGAACAGGAGATAAATGAATAGGACAATATATTAAAATGTGTTGTATTTAAACTGTATTCTACAGAACACTACAGCTCTGTCTCTCCACCCAACCACCCAATATAATTATACTAGAAAAGCTTTGCATTTATTGCTTGACATAGTTTCCATCAATTATTTCATTTGACTAAAGGCTTCTGGTACAAAATACATTTCAGATCCATTTTCCTAGAAGATGGAGAAGGAAAAGAGAGATGAAAGAGAGGATGTGTTATTTAGAGGCAGAAAAAGGAGGAAGAGGGTGGAATTTATTAATGATGTCTGTCTTCATCATTAAAATGTTCAATTAAATCATATGCCAAGAATCAGATGAGGAACTGAGAGTTTATAAGGAAAAATTTTGAGACAGTTATGGGGAGATTGTTAGAAAATCAATAAGACTTGAATATGGGCAAAAACATCACCTTGCTATTCTTTCACTACCTCATCTAGTTCTTTCTTTGTCTAAATGCAGTGGTTTTAAAATATGGTCCTCTGATCAGCAGACTTAGCATTGCCTGGAAATCCGGTAGAAATGAAAATTCTTTGACCCTACCCCAGACCTACTGAATTAGAAACTCTCAGGATGGGAACCCGTAATCTCAGTTTTAACAAGCCCTCCAAGTGATCCTGATGCATGCTGAATTTTGAGAATCATTGGTCTAAAATACTGGCTGTGTTTTCTGACTGTATTTTTTTTTCCATACTCCAATTTTAGTTGTAAGCATCTATGGAATATGGAATATTCCTTCTTCTTCTATAGCCCAAATACAGGGATTTATTCAGATGCTGTCAGTTGGTAAGTGTACTCACTCTATGACCAATAGTAAGCATCTCCTAGAAGGCTTGAGTGCAGTAGGAATTGAAATCCTCATTTCTCACCTGGAGATGGAGAGTCCCAATCAAACCACTGCTCAGGAGTTTATCTTCTCTGCTTTCCCTTATTCCTGGGGAGATCCTGTCATCTGTTTTGTTCCACTGCTCTTCATTTATGCTTTCATTGTTGTTGGAAACCTAGTCATCATCACAGTGGTCCAGCTGAATACTCACCTCCACACTCCCATGTACTTTATTAGCGCCCTTTCTTTCCTGGAGATCTGGTAAACCACAGCTACCATACCAAAGGTGCTGTCTTGCCTCCTTAGTGACAAGAGTATTTCCTTAAGTGGTTGTCTCCTGCAGATGTATTTCTTCCATTCCACAGGCATGAGTGAGGTTTTGTCTCTTGACAGCTATGGCTTTTGACTGCTACCTGGCCATCTGCAGCCCTCTTCATTATCCCACTATCATAACCCCTAAGCTATGTGCCTGGCTGACTTTAAGCTGCTGTATTTGTGGCTTTATCATGCCCCTCACTGAGACTGCCTGGATCTTCACACTGTTATTTTGTGGCTCTAATCACCTTGAGCATATCTTTTGTGACTTCCTCCCAGTGCCAAGCCTGGCCTGCCTAGACACACAAGACATCATCATGATTCAGGCAGTGGATGTTGTCCATGCAGTGGAGATCATTACAGGTGTGATGCTCATTTTCATGTCCTATGTTGGTATTGTGGCTGTAATTCTATGTATTCGTTCAGCTGAGGGTCATTGCAAGGCATTTTCCACATGCGTCTCCCACCTCACTGTCTTTCTGGTTTTCTTTGGCAGTGTGGCTCTCATGTACCTACACTTCTCTGCCACCTACTCCTTATTCTGGGATACAGCCATTGCTCTGGACTTTGTAGTTTTGTCTCCCTTTTTTTAACCCCATTATCTATCTGAGGAATAAAGAGACAAAGGAAGCTATAGAAAAGCACATAAGTCAAACTAACATCATTTTTCATAAAACCAGGGACCTCAAGTAAGATCTAGTAGTTGGGAGTCTATATAATTGTTGGAGCCTTTTTATCCTCAACTCTCCGCAATACGTCTTTTCCCAACAGCCTTTTGCTGAAACTGGTCTCCCAAAAGTCACCAATAAACAAAATTCACTAGTAACTGAACTCAATAGTTTCTTTCAACCTTTATTCAATTTGACATATTTTGGATCTGACTTTTTTGATTAAGTTTTCTTCCACTCAATTTATTCAAGGTAAATTTAATTTGTGGAAATAATCTGGGTTAAAAATTTACTAATTTTAACAGAGTCAAGGCTTCTGTTTGTAAGATATGGTAATTGAAAACCATCTTCATAAGACTAAGTTCTCTCCATGGTATTTCCAATGGATATACTTAAAGAATAACCCGAATTTCTAATTGAGTATTCATGTATTGATAAATAGCAGTCTAGATGTTTTTCAGCAGGTTCTATTATGAATCCCTTGTATGATTTATATCTTGGCAGTACTACACAATATTAATTCCATGTCTGTGTCAGTAACAGGCACTAAGCCCTGTGTCTACCTGTATTGAACCTGTGTGTGTCAAGTTAGTGGAGGCTGTTTTGCTGAACCCCAAATCAACTTCATTAATATCAATGACCACTAGAAATGAGGAGAATGGATAGGCCTCTTTAAAATTGATAGAGAGAGAAACCCCATAAAAGGGTTGGTTGCAGTTCTGTGGTAGTTAAGGACTATGGTAGAGAATCCCAGGCCAAGAAGGTCACTGAAGAATATTTTAAGTGCAATAAATGAACAAACAAAAACCTTGGCTCTAAAAAAAAGTAAAGTAATAAAACTCATCCATTCATTAGCTAATCAATATTTTTTCATGATAAATTGAAAAGTGTAATCCTTTGTTTCACTGTAATCAAATGTATCGTACTTATTAATTAAGCAATAATATCAATAAATATCTACTGAGTAAATAAACCAATATCACCATGCTGCATTCTGATTGTCCCAGACAACTGATCAACCATATTGGACAACAATGCTTCCCTTTCAACCTCTTCTCCCTTGGATTTCAGGATGCTGGACTCTTTGTTTTTTTAATCTCTTTTGTTTGAAGGCTCTTTCTCTTGTGGATTCTTCTCTTTATACATGCTTCATAAAAGGTGCTTTTCTCCAAGGCTCACACCTCATGGGGATGCAATAATAAAGCTGATTACTATGCAAATGTTAGTAGATTTTCACTCTTCCCTAGCCCACCTACAGGAATCCTATGGTAGTCAGCCTCACTTCCCCACTAGTGTGCCATAGCCATGCCCTCATCCTCACCCTTAAGCCTTATGATACTTAAAAGTCAGATGCAAAGACAGAAGTAAAGGGAAATGTCTTATAAGAAGAGGATAATGCTATCTAATAAAAAATTCAGATAGAGAAGAGAGAAAATGTGAGAAAAATCATAGGCTGTGTGTGGAGAGGTCTTGGTAAATGAATGTCTTCAGAAAGTATACTTAGTGTAAGAAAATAAGGAAAGAGGGGAAAAGGGATACGAGAAGTGTAACTGGGTTTAAATAGTGTGTATATTTTTAATGTTTTTCATAAAACATGAGGAATTAAATTACTGATAGATTATTTATTTTAACAGTACTTTTCTAAGTGCAATATTGTTACAGAATTGATTTACATAAATCTCTATATGAAAGGGTTACACAGTTTTCTTATGTTTTGTCTAAGATTTTGTAGTCTATAATCAATTTCTCAATAAAAGTCCAATTAACAATCAAGTTAAGAAGAATTAAAGGAACTTTATTTGAGTCAAACTGAGCATTATAACCAGGGAGCCAGGCTCAACTGTTCCTCCTGTTAGAGATCAAAGACACAGTCAGATACATTTTTGAGACAAAGTATCATGCATCAAAATGACATTGATATTTTACATAAAGTTCAACAAGGATACATAGTTCAGGTAAGCAGTTACAAAACAAGCATCAAGTCATCATGACTCCCTACAGAGTTGGGAAAGAACAATATATTTTTTAAAGAAGTTACATTGCTAGGGTCAGAAGAAAGGAAAACAAAACAAAACAAAATGATCTTTATGGTCCAGCAGACACTCCCATCTTTGAGAAGTTCTTTTTGGTGTGTAATGCAGATGCACACTGCACATTAAGGAGAGAGAGAGGAGGCCCAAATGGACACACAGAGAGAATTTTATGCTGAAAAGTTCTTGTCCTGCCTTAAAATATAAAATTTATTTATCACTTTCCTAGTCCCTCAAAATTTATCATTGTCCCTAAAAATGTATATAGCTGAAACTACCTTTTTACATCCGTACTTTCTCACCTTCTATCTGCTCTCCCAACTGAGACTACTTTATTTCTTAAAACTTAGATCTTATTGCTTTACTATGCTGCTTAAAAACGTTCTAAGATTAAATACGCCCTCACTCCAAATTGTGAATGTAATTTTCCTAGCTAACCTGTGTATCTGTGCATGTGTGTGTGTGTTCATGTGTGTTGAATAAAGAAGATTCCAAACTGAGAGGAAAACAAAAGGAAAAGAAAGCGTATGGCAGTGTCTGATGATCAAAAGTAAGGACACCATTCAGAGGGGAGATCACGGCGCTAATCTACTGGTGGAACTTCTTACAGTGATTTTTTTTGAATTCACATTGCTGAGGGTTGAGCAGTGAGTTCTCTCACACTGCTTTCCACCTCACCAGTCTGCTTATTGTATTTTTATGATATTTTGGGGAGATTATATTAAATACATAAATAAATGAATGAAAGAATATATAATCACTTACTGAAAATCCTTCGTAACTAATGAAGCATGTAATCTGAAGATGGCTATTTATGTTCACTGTTAACTACTTTCCATCATTTTTTAAATGTCAGAAACCTTATCTGCAGGAACATATTGAACAATTAATTACTGAGCAAATTTTACATGTCAAGCAGTGTGATAAATTCTGGGCAAAGATAGAACCTCTACTTAAAAGAGTTTCCACTAAAGAATTGGAGAGGCCCATAGAAGTACAATATAAAAAGTAATAACAACAAAATTCATAAAATCATAGCAGAAGTAGTAACTGTGCTGGAAAATCAAGAAAAATTGCAAAGAGAAATTGTATTTGTTCTGAGACATGAAAAATATTTATCATATATTTACCTTTATTTTTTAATCTTTATTTATATACCTTTAGAACTCTACTTGCATTTAATTTAGGAAGAGTTTTTGGTACAAACCAACATGGGCTTGAGGACTTGAGTTTGGTTTTAATAAGAACTATGGCCTATAAGCCAAGTTTTCACTGGATTAACTCAATCCTCATAAACTCATGCAGTTGATATTATCACATCCATTATGCAGATCAAAAAAAGAAAAATAATTGAAGCAAACAGACTTTTTATGTTCCATAGTTGGTTAATGATAGAGCAAGTAACAAAAATGAGTCCAGACTTCAAACTGCCATGCTTTTCTCACCACAGCAATACTTAATAGTATTGTCTCAGCATTACTGACTGTGCTGTTCTTAAACTCTCCTAATAAGCATATTTTAACTTATTCATCCCTTTAAAAAATGAGAATAAGTAATTATTTTGATTATAACTAGCATTTATTTTCTCTATGTGCCAAGCACATAGTGTTTCACATCTCTTACTTTATTTAATACTTACAATATGAGTCATCTCATCATTTCTAATTTGCAGTTGAAAATACTGAGACAAAGAGCAGGTAAGTAATTTACCCATAAAAGTAGCCAAACAAGGACAGGAATCCCAACACTCTGACTCCAGAGACAATGGGCAGTAACTTCTCTGAAGTTTCATTGTGCTTTATCTGTACCGCTCTTATGACACTGCTTGCTTTCTACCTTGAATTATCATTAATACATCCGACTTGAAACACTGTGTCATTGGTTCATATGTGCATTGCTCCCTGTGCCTAGCACTGGGCTCTACATAATAATGTCCTCAATAAATAACTATTGAATTGCTTCATGACTTCTGATTTTCTGTACTGTCACATCTATGAAGAGTGCAAAAAGGAGGAGATGCTATGAGTTACCGTTCCATTGCTGACATTATTTTGCTCTTGTTAACTTTCCTGTAGTTTGAATAATAGATTTTCAGAGGTTTGTCTATTGAAAAAGAGCATCTAGATTCCTAGAAAAAAAGTGTTTGTTACTCTTTTAAATTCATTTACCTTAGGGCAAGTAGGTATGAACAATCTAAAACTTAATTGCAGGCCGAAAGTTTTAAAATGTTGATCATTGTACAGCTAGGAAACAATTTCTTAGATATTTTACTTATAAGTTCAGAATTTCTCCTCCCATCACTATTCTAACCTATTCATTTGCACATATTCATAGCCTGACACAATTAACACTTTCACCACTTTTCCTCTGTAATATGAGTATGGTTACCTAATTATATCTTTTCCATCATCCATAGGGACTTTGAACTAACTCTGTCTTAGGCATTTCAAGAAACTTACTCTGTATGTAACAGCAACCTGAGAGGAATAGAAATGGTATATATCATATAATTCTAAAGAGGGAATTACATGCCAACTCTGTACCAATTGTTATTCTAGGCATTACATATAAAACTATTTTAAAAACAGAAAAAAATCCTTGTACTCATGGAGTTTATATATGAAAGGATGGTGGATAATAATCTAAATAAAATGCAAATATATTTTAAATGGTAGTAAGAGATGGTAGGGAGAAAAAACAATAAGATATGGTTAGTAAATAAGGAGTTTTGGGGCTGTAATTAATTTTAAGTAGGGTAATCAGGAATGGCATGTCTCAGCAAAAGAAATACAAGAAATTAAGTTCTAGGCATGTGAATATTTCAAGGAAGAATGTTCTAGGTAGAGGGCATGGAAGTGTAAAGTCTGTAATGTAAGGGCATTCCATGTGGCACGTGGATAGAGTGATTGGGGTGTTGTGGAGACATAGATGATGAAGTCAGAAAAAGCTTTCTTGGGCCAGATCACATAAGAACTAAAAGACCATTGTAAAGGCTTTTGCTTTTCATTTGGAGTAAAGTGGGATCCATTGGAGGGTTTTCGGCAGAGAAGCAAAATTATTTCATTTACCTTTTAATAAGGTTTATCTTAGTTTGGTGCTGAGGATAGACTGAAAGAGGGCAACGACAAAAGCAGACACTTTTGGAGGTTATGCAAAATCCAGGCAAGGGTTGATGGCTTGGGCCAGGGTTGCAGTATGAATGTTTTAAGAAGTAGTTGGTTCTAAAGGAGGCAACAACATACAATGGAGAAAAGACAGCCTCTTCAATAAGTGGTGCTGGGAAAAATGGACAGCTACATGTAAAAGAATGAAATTAGAACACTCCCTAACACCATACACAAAAATAAACTCAAAATGGATTAAAGACCTAAATCTAAGACCAAACACTATAAAACTCTTAGAGGAAAACATAGGCAGAACACTCTATGACATAAATCACAGCAAGATCATTTTTGACCCAACTCCTGAAGAAATGGAAATAAAAACAAACAAAAAATAAACAAATGGGACCTAATGAAATTTAAAACCTTTTACACAGCAAAGGAAACCATAAACAAGATGAAAAGAGGGCTTCCCTGGTGGCACAGTGGTTAAGAGTCTGCCTGCTGATGCAGGGGACATGGGTTCGTGCCCCGATCCGGGAAGATCCCACATGCCGCGGAGCGGCTGGGCCCATGAGCTATGGCCGCTGAGCCTGTGTGTCCAGAGGCTGTGCTCCACAATGGGAGAGGCCACAACAGTGAGAGGCCCATGTACTGCAAAAAAAAAAAAAAAATTAAAAGACAACCCTCAGGATGGGAGAAAATATTTGCAAATGAAGCAACTGACAAAGGTTTAATCTCCAAAATTTACAAGCAGCTCATGCAGCTCAATATTAAATAAACAAACAACTCAATCCAAAAATGGGCAGAAGACCTAAATAGACATTTCTCCAAAGAAGATATACAGATGGCCAAGAAGCACATGAAAAGCTGCTCAACATCACCAGTCATTAGAGAAATGCAAATGAAAACCACAATGAGGTATCACCTCACACCAGTCAGAATGGCCATCATCAAAAAATCTAGAAACAATAAATGCTGGAGAGGGTGTGGAGAAAAGGGAACCCTCTTGCACTGTTGATGGGAATGTAGATTGATACAGCCACTATGGAGAACAGTATGGAGGTTCCTTAAAAAAACTAAAAATAGAACTAGCATATGACCCAGCAATCCCACTACTGGGCATATACCCTGAGAAAACCGTAATTCAAAAAGAGTCATGTACCGCAATGTTCATTGCAGAACTATTTACAATAACCAGGACGTGGAAGCAACTTAAATGTCCATCGACAGATGAATGGATGAAGAAGATGTGGCACATGTATACAATGGAATATTACTCAGACATAAAAAGAAACAAAACTGAGTTATTTGTAGTGAGGTGGATAGACCTAGAGTTTGTTATACATAGTGAAGTAAAAGAGAAGTGAGAGATTAGCATTGACATATATACACTACAAAATCTAAAATAGATAGCTAGTGAGAAGCAGCTGCATAGCACAGGGAGATCAGCTCAGTACTGTGTGACTACCTAGAGGGATGGGATAGGGAGGGTGGGAGGGAGGCTCAAAAGGGAGGGGATATGGGAATATGTGTATACGTATAGCTGATTCACTTTGTTATATAGCAGAAACTAACACTACCTTATAAAGCAATTATACTCCAATAAAGATGTTAAAAAAAAATAAAGCATATGGGAGGAAGTGCATAAGTTATATGCAAAAAATAAATAAATAACCACACACACGCACACGCACACACACACACACACACACACTATTTTAAATAAAAAGGATGAATCCTGTGGCCTGCCATTTCCAAATATTAAGTCGTACACCTATGGGTGGTAGGTTTAAAAGAGAGAAGATGGTAAATGAAATCAATGTATTTATATGAGTTTTGTTTTTAAACGCAGGATTAAACCCGACATTAAAATAGGCTACATATAAAGCCTTCTAACCTGGTGGAGTTTCATGATACACTACGGTGTCCTTTTCTCTGTACTAGCAAGAGAGCAATTCAGCAATTTGGCCTCCTTCTGACTATTAGAATGAGAAGTCCATTTGGTCATTACATCTGAATCCTAAGAATCAGATTCCTTCAAATATCACCAGGCATCATGGGGCCCTTGGCATTGCCTCGGCTCCTAAAACCTGAGTCCCTAAATTCATGACTCAAAAACTACTATAATATCTCAAGACTATAGGGAACTCTCTCCAACAGTACCAGGAGTGCTGTTGTGACATTCCCAGGACTTTCAGTGGCCAAGGTGACTTCTCTCTGGTTCTGTTTGAAATAATTTCTGCCCAAAACATCCAGAGATCTCAAATCATATCACAATAAACTTTTAGGATATCTGTTATGCAAAGTGAAGAGACTCCTAAAGCGGTTATATTAGGTCTATTCTTTTTTTTTTTTTTTTTCCTTGCGTTATGCGGGCCTCTCACTGTTGTGGCCTCTCCCATTTGCGGAGCACAGGCTCCGGACGCGCCGGCTCAGCGGCCATGGCTCACGGGCCCAGCCGCTCCGCGGCATGTGGGATCCTCCCGAAACGGGGCACGAGCCCGCGTCTCCTGCATCGGCAGGCGGACTCTCAAGCACTGCGCCACCAGGGAAGCCCTAGGTCTATTCTTGAGGAGAGGGATATAATTTATATTGTTTCTTTCTTTAAAATGTTATCTATTGTCCAATAAGTAATTACTAAAACTCTATATAATAAAGAAGTTGTAATTTTAAAAAAAGTAGTTGGTTCTAGAAATGTTGTGAAGGTATCACTGATTGATTTTCTTACTGATTGAATATGGAGTGTGAGAGAGGAGACAAGCTTGACTCCAAAGAATTTGGTCTAAAGAACTGGAAGAATGAAGGTTCCATTAAATAGGATAAGGCATTTGTTTCATTTATATATTTATTCCCTATCTTCTTCCAAAAAGTATTGGAGATCAAGTAGTCAAACACTC
>NW_006769379.1:246651-256998 GCF_000442215.2 Lipotes vexillifer
CATATATCATTTTCTTCCTGCATGTTGTTTGTTTGCTCCACATAGGACATGCCCACTGAGAAGAACTGAATTTATTGCACTCATCTACAGGAAAAAGGGAGATGACAAAATTTTTCTCACTTTTCAAAATTCAGGTCAAAGTTGCCATAGTTGTGAATTCAACTTGCTCAGCCATATGCTACTTACCTCTCTACTTTCAATAAAAGTCATTTCCATTCAGATATTTTTATTATGTAAGTTTCAAGTGGAAAGCATTATAATTCAACATCTGTATACACTACAAAGAGATCACCACTACAAGTCTAGTTACCATCCATCACCATTTTACCCTCTCCCCAACTAACCCAATTAGCATTTAGCCTTCCCCTCTGCTAACCACTAATCTGTTTTCTGTATCTGTTTTTTTTGCTTTATTGTGTTTTTTTTTAAGATTCCATATATGAGTGAAATCATATATTGTCTTTCTCCATCTGACTCATTTCATTTAGCATAACACTTTCAAGTTTCCTTCATGTTGCTGCAAATGGTAGGATTTTGTTTTTTTATGGCTGACTAATAATCCATTGTGTGTGTGTATCACATTTTCCTTATCCCTTTGTGCATCAATGGACACAGGTTGCTTCCATATCTTGGCTATTGTAGATAATGCTGCCATGAATGTAGGGGTGCAAATATATTTTCAAGTTAGAGTTTTTGTGCTCTTTGGTTAAATATCCAGGAGTGGAATAGCTGGGTCATGTACTAGTTCTATTCTTAATTTTTTGAGAAATCTCCATACTGTTTTCCATAGTGGTTGCACCAATTTATAGTCTCACCAACAGCGTACGAGGATGTCTCCTATATGCGGGCTGTGTATGCCTTTCTATTGTGTTGGAGCCATGACTGCTTAAGTGTGCTGGTGGACAAGCCTGCCTCCCCACATTCACACATGTTTACTGAGCACTTATTAGTGTAAAACATCTGATTAAAATAGAGTATTAAAAGGAATTGGAGAAGCAGAAAAAGTATTATATTATTAGCCATGATATAGAAAGTGCAAAATTAATTGCTATGGGAGTACCACAGAGAGAAAAATTTAATCTAACTAGAATAAATCATGGGAAGTATTATTTGAGCTGAACCCTGATTTATTCTTTATTCTGAGCAGGAGAGGGGCTGATATAGAGGAAAGAAGTGAAGGAAATATAAAGGGGACAATTCTGCTAATTATAAAGTTGTGTTCTTGGGTAACAGAGGCAATTGCCTATATAAGCTGAATCTTATGGTGTGGCTAGCTAGGAGAAATACAGCAATTTATGCATTTGGAATATTGGTTCTTTTTAAGTGATCCCTATCATTCGGCCATATTACACAGCACATGGGACATAGTAAGCTCTGACCAAATACTTGAATGAACAAATAAAAAAATAATAAATGAATGAATTGATTATCCAATTACTACTTCCTTTTTTCTTTCTATTTTTTTTTTCTGCCCCACATTGAGAAGATTTTAAGTAAAAATCAGATAGCAGTGATTGAATTCATATTCACTGGATCTTTTATTTTTTCATTTGCAGGAAGATGAACTCTTATTTTTATCTCTTGCTCCTAATTTACCTGTTCATCATCACTGGGACCCTTATGGTCTTCTTTTTCATCAAACCGGATTCCCACCTCTACACTCTTTGTATTTACTCATCAGTGTCCTGTCCTTCCTGGAGATCTGGTATACTACAACCATCATCCACAAGATGCTCTCCAATCAAGTCAGTGAGGAGAAGACCATTTCTCTGAATAACTGCCTCCTATATATGTATTTATTTTACTCTCTTGTCATTTCTGAGATTTATAAGCTCACCACCATGGCTACGGAGAGATACCTGGCCATCTGCAACCCCTTTTATTACCCCACAATCATAACACCTCAGCCCTACACTCAGCTGACTATAGGCTGTTGCTTCTGTGGCTTCTTCATGTCACTTCCTGAGATTGCTTGAATATCCACACTATTATTTTGTGGTCCAAATCAAATTCAAAATATCTTTTGCAACTTTGATCTCATCCTGAATCTGACATGTATGAACACTGATAGATTATTTTAATCAAGGTTGTAGAAATTGTACATGCTGTGGAGATCATCACGGCTATACTGCTTGTGGTTTTGGTTTATGTTTGTATCACTGCAGTAATCCTACATTATCTGCTCTGTTGGCTGAAACCAAAGGCCTTTTCTACATATGTTTCCCACCTTGCTATTTTCTTGATATTTTTTTGGAAATGTAGCCTTTATATCCCTGTGCTTCTCTACTAAGGATTCCTTTTCCTGGGGCACAGCCATTAGCCCACTCTTTGCAGTGTTATGGCCATCCTTTAATTCAATTATCTAGTCTAAGGAGTAAAGAGATCAAGGAAGCCATAAAAGTGCACACATGCCGATCTACTATCAAATAAGACAAAAGACATACCCATTAACAAAGTATATTTATGCCAGTATCTGTATTTATGTTTTCAGTGTGTTGCTGTTGTGTTTATTTTTTCTGTGCATTGACTCTAAGTGGGACATTTATCCATCCAATCTCTGTTCACTTAGGAAATGTCCTCAGAGGTTGATTAATCATGGAATACAAAGAAAATGGGGGCGAAGACTCACACAGTTCCGTCGTTTATTCTTTGAATCCAGAAGGACTCATAAAATTCTACCTCTGTCCTGACACTGTTGCAGCAAAAATAGAAATGAGACTTTTCTGATAAACAAGGAAAATAAGGAAACGATGAACAGGCTGGGGAAACAACATAAACAGCCTGAAAGAGTTAAGCAATCTTGGTTATTCTTTAGCTGTTACTACTAACAAACACTTGTAGCTAGACTTCTCCTTCACAAAACTGATTATTCTCTGACTCCATATGAATTACCCTTTGCACTTGGCACTCCTTCTTCCCTTACAACTCCCTTATAGCACTCTTCATTTCAGAAAGAATGTCACGACCCATAACTTCAGTGACAACAGAGCAGGTTGCTGAGGTGCCTGATGCCAGCTTTGGCCATGAATTTGCAGAAGAAAAGAAATGAAAGACCTTCACTACTTTGATCCTTATCACCTACCCCAGACCATGAGTCCCACGTATAAAATCTTTTCCAATTCTTCAAGGAGGGGGGCACGGTTCTTGAGGCATTAGCCTACTGTGTCTTCCCTTTGCCTGGCAAAGAAAATGAAAAGCCTCTCTATTTCTTATCTTCCAGTTCTCTGTCTCTGTATTTTTATTTGGCATCTGTGCACAGGGAGCCAGATTTGGCAAAATATCTCCTGCTATAATTAGCTGAAACAAGAAAGAAACATTCTTTGTTTTGTGTTTCTGTAACACATTTCTTGAGCTTCTACTTAGTATGGTTTTTATTCTATCCTGTGTCATGGTTTGCATGTCTTCTGTGAGCCCTCTAGTTTGTGAACCCTTTGAAAGTAGGTATCTTATTTTGTTCATCTCTATATTCCCCATGCCTCTTAGAATTCTTTGCCCAGAGAAATGCTCAATAATGCTTCACTAAAAGAGTAAATAAACAGAGGCATTCTTTGTCTCCTGACAAAATTATAATTTATAAAAAGTTATGTTATAGAAAACTCAGGCTATTCACACATTCAACAGAGGATGGCAGGGGAGCCAGTGATAATGAATAAAGATAAGATACATAATGTATTTACACTTAGAGTAACTTTTAATAGTTAAATGAAGCAATGTCACAGATAATCCACTTAAATTTCAATGACTGGCCTTTATTTACATGTTTAATAGGATTTTATTGATATCTTGGGAATCTAATCCCTTAAATATAAGAATTAAACTTCATAGTTTAGTCATGGTTATAAAGGAAATAATGTTTAGTCCTGGATCCTACTTTCCTTTACTCTAATAAGAAATAATTTGGTTGTGCTCTTTCTTCCCTGAGTAGGACCGTGTCACCAAAAATGCCATTTTTGTAAAGCTTGTAAAGATTTAGGTTTATGTGGTTTCCTTTAGGGTTGCTGTACTCAGAGATAATTATTACTGGATTGAAACATTCAGCAATTTTATATAAGATTTTCAAATGATACATTGCAAATCATCCTTTAAAAGATAATCACTTCAGATTTCTGATTCAGAACAAAATATATGACTTGAAGTAAATGAAATATATGTGCTTGGCATTATTCATAACAATAAAAATTATTTTTTGTGTATATTTAAATAAAGTGCTTTTTAATCAACCATCTAAATTAAGTCATATAAAAATTCTCTGGAAGAAGTAGCCTTGTCATTACTATTCCCATTATATACTTAATAAAATTTAAGCAAATTTCCAATATTCATCTGATTATAAAATGGTATAATTGAGTCTTCAGATTAGATGGTTTCAGTTTCAAATCCAGTGCACTTTCCATTATCCCAAGGTCTTTTTCAATTATAATTACATAGTTTGTTGTTAAAGGAGACATCATGGGTTTTGTTTTTTCTTATTCAATGCAGTAATACCAAATAAATAAAACAGAAAAATAATAAAATAGGTAAGGGAGAGTGAGAGAAGATAATGGTAAGGGAAAAAAAAAGAGTTTTATTTTTTATTATAGGATTGTAAACTTTAATTATGTAATTTTCCTTATAGAGTTAAGGGACAAATAACTTTAGAGGACCCAAAAAGATAAGAGTTAAAGTGGATAGAGTTCACTGCAAAAAGGTCTTTCTATTTTTTTGAATGACAATATTTAATATTTTAACCCATTTAGGAGACAACAATTTGAGACCTTTTAAAAGGAGAACTAACTCTAGAGAAACAAAAATAAAATTTTAAAAATAAAATAATGATGGCTTCTATTTCATGGGAAAACTTAGTTTTATGTTAAAGCTAACATATTTTTCCTTGTTGGTAAATGGGCCGAGAAAGTTGAACTCCAAAATATCCACAGTAAGCATATGAACTTTAGTGTTGCAAATTGGGGAGACTTTAGAATTTGGGCATATAAAGCATCTCTTGGAGTTTCTGAGTCCAGGAAAAGAAGATCTGATAACTGAGAAGAGACTCAGGCAAGCTGGGCAGTGCTGATAAAACTAGTATGTGAAGTACAGTTATGCCCAGAGCTGATAACCATGATCAAATAAAACAGCTCTCCAAATTACTCCCACCCTGTAAAACTGAATATAAGACTTCTCTTTAATGAAGCTGTCTGTTATCAACTCACACTTTCCCTGTAACCTCTTAGCACTCATTTATGTACATGGCTACATGCAATTTTAAAGATTATACATGATTCTAAATGTTCACAGTGTCTCTCATACATTCTTTACCTGTGTCCCCTGTACTCAAGGCCTCCATGTCCTCAGAGCCAATAAGCATTCTTGGAAAACTATAATAGTGGCAAGGTCAGAGGTCCAAGTGTTAAGCTACCAGGATTTAAGAGTTTTTCATCATATCCTTCCATCAATCCCAAGGAGACACCCTGATACTTGTACTAATAATGGTAAACATGCTCAGAGACTGAATAAACTCTGTCAATCTAAAGGGAGTGAGAAGATAGGGTGGGACTGAATTTAAAGTCAGCAGCAGCCAGAGTGGCAGCCAGGGTGTTGGCACAGAAACTATTAGCATGAATCTCTCCTGGGTGCAAACTGAAAACTCAAAGAACACTTCTGTCTTGATGTATAAATTCTCTTCCTTTTCTTCTGTGCACTTTCACATTGATACCTGCTCTAATGACTATTGTTCTGGTCCACTTTTATTCTATTTCATGATGACCAATCCTGCTGATTGGGTCCTAATATTTCTTTGGTTACAATGCTATCACATGGTTTACACTCTTGGTGAGAAGATCCTGGAATAAGTCAACCAGAAATATTGGTGGACTAAGAGAAGATTGACTAAAACAGATGAGTCTCATGATGGTCACACTCACATGGATTTTATCCTTTGTTTAAATACTTAAAAACCAAACAACCATGGGATGAGACTACCTCTCAGAGACTACTTTTGTTTTCTCATATAAAAATGAGGTTGATAATATCTGCTTCACAGAATCTTCTAAAGAGTAGAAATTAATGTAAATTAATCATGTCAATATATAAATAAGGCACGGTAGATGTGAATTGATTCTTATCTCTTGGATAAAGATTAAAAATATATTTCCTCCCTAACCAACTCCAGTCAGAGTTTCCCTGGTTCGTGTGATATAATGCATTCTCTAAGATTTGTGTTCATGCCTTTAGCACCCAAATTTGATTTTAATATAAAGAAACTATGTGAAAAAGTAAATATTATACTTTCAAGAAAAGAATTTAAAGCTCTCTCAATTTCATTGGGTGAGATAATCCAGGAAGAAAAGAAACTAGAAATGTAGAACCTTGATCTACCCTAGTAGACCATGAAAGCTAGATTATTCAAATTGGATTTATATTGGAATGAAGTTTGGCATGGATAGACCCACTGTTTTTTAGGAGGGTCTGAAACCATCCCACTATTTTCTTTTGGTTTGTTTCATTTTTGTAAAGTTTCCTAAAAGAGCTATATGTTTGGAGAAGGATTTCTGTTTCTTTTCTCTCCATTAAAAATAATACATAAATTAGGATGACTTTTATCCTACAGTTTAGAACTCTGTCCAATTTTCAAATATTTTATGACTTCATTAGTTTGTCAAATGAAGTATCCTAATTTTTGTTTCACAAAATACAAATAAAAAAGCATATATCTTACTTTCTTTGTTCTTTTTATTTAAATGATTAAAGGTAAGGCTAAATCAGACTTTTAAAAACCCAATCTGTGAGGCAAAGAATAAAATTTTCTATTTTAACAAAGGCTCTACAGCAAGAATTAGGATGTCTTGTTGCTTAAAGCCTGCTAAAAATCTGTAGTTGGGTTTTGACGGAGTCGTTGATTTACATTTCCTAGAAATAGGTTAGAACAAGAATTATATGTATGCCCTGAGTTCTTGTAATTCTTCACAGAGTGTGAAGAATGGACATCCCAGAATTCCTTCCTGATTTACAATTCTCAGATATAAAATCTAAAACTAATTAAAGAAACAAAACACCATCTTAACACTGACTCTATCTTACATCTATAACTGAGTTTTTTTCTAGTTTTTCATCTAAAATTTTTGCTTTCATTTTTTATAAAGTCCTGTTGAGAAACTTTGAGAGCCATAGTCCCACAAGCCGCTGAGTCACCCAGCATCTGTGAAAGTTAGCAGCTGCCTCAGCTGAATCTGTCTCCTGAAGATAATGTAGATTGTAGCTGGCGGGATTCTGGCCCAAGTAAAAGGCTATTTTTTTCTTTGTCTTGCCACATATGTAATGTTTCTCTCATCTCTATCTGAATTAGACTAGACAACTACATGTGAATTGTTTCTCTTTCTCTCCCTTTGTCTCCCTCTCTCTCTCTCTCTCTCTCTCTCTCTGTCTTTTGGATACATCTTATTTTGGCAGGTTCTTGACCTTTATGAAAAGCGTAACACTTTCCAAAGGAAACCGTGAGTACAGAATCCTTTACAGTACAATTTGTCACCAATATAATTAAGAAAGCTATCTCCTTTGACTTTTCTGTACTATCTTTGACAGGATCTGCAAGAATTGTTTCTTAATTCTTAAGAGGTAAAGAAGTTTAATTTTAACGCTTTTTATGAATGTCTCACTTTAAACAATGACCTTGAGCTTTCTAGTATACAGCACCAAAATCTAGCAATGACCTGTTTCCATGGGTTCACATGAAGAACAACCTAGTAACTTGGAGCAAAGTAACACACAGTAAAGGTTTGAGTCTCCATAGAAGGATTTAATTCTATAGCCAAACTTGTAAAGGCCATCCACAGAATAGCAATTATGTATAGCAGAAGGAGACTAAAATTTAAACTTTATATTGAATGTTTTCATTGTGGTAAGCTAGGAAAACTGTGCTTATATCCAGAAGAATGAAGGTGGACCCTATGGAGATTTTGCTGGATGTTGTCACAAATATGTTGGATTCCACTATAGGAAAATAATATTTTATGTTGTTTGATAGTAATACAATGTTTTATATAGCAAAAGCCAATTACTGAGATGCTAATAATTTGAAATTTGTCATAATTAGGTTGCAAATGTGCAAAACTTATGATTTGTAGTGTTTATAAATAAAGCAAATAAAAAGAGTAAACAATATATTAGTTATATTTTTATGTAAGAAGAATTCAATCTTTTCAAACTTTGGGGTATATCATTCATCAAGTTAATTGCAAGCCATTTTTATTTATTCATTAAATTAAGTTCATCATTATCAGTACATGTTAACACCTCTTCAGCCTTTGAAAGCAATAAAATTATATTTCTTTTTTATCAATCTGAAACTCTGTGATTTTGCTAATTTAAACTTGTCTTCGATTATTAGTCCAATAATAAGCATTTATTAAACTTTATTAAGTTTATTAAATTTATTAATGTTAGCACACACTTATGTGAAAAGTTGAAAAAGTGTTCTGAATGATCAAGAATTATTAGCCTAGGTTGTAGCTGTACATGGTTAAAATTATATAAATGTACTATAGTCTTCCTAAAAACAGGCTTTTATAGGCTTAAAGATATGTGAACATAAGTCCAATATGATTAAATGCCTTGAGACATATAAAAGGACAGTATACTAGAGATCTGAGAACCAGCAATAGGTAGAAGCTTTTTAACTTGCAGGCTATGGAGAGTGGTGGGCCAAAGGTGCTGGAAACAGCAGAAGAGATCCAGGAGAGGCGTCAGGAGGTGTTGACCCGGTACCAGAGGTTCAAGGAACTGGTTGCTGAGAGGGGTCAGAAGCTTGAAGATTCCTATTACTACCAGGTTTTCATACGAGATGCAGATGACCTCGAGAAATGGATCTTGGAGAAAATCAAGATTGCAGGCGATAAAAGCTATGAAGACCCAACTAACATACAGGTCATTTAGTTTCATTGACTTCCCTAGAGTAGACTCTAAGATCTCCAGGGAGGGAAACATTTTCATAATGTAGGTGTACATCTCGTAAACTGTAGAGGGATGATATAACAGAAAGTTTAGACTTTGGGGACTGTAATTCTGTCTTTAAATAGCACATGTCTTCAACTCCTTAAGCCTCAATGTCTTATTTACAAAGGAAACTCATTCTAGATAATATTTTATAAACTCATTCTGAAGTTAACCCATGGGCAAAACACTGAGAATTCAAAGAATTTATGACACACTATGTGATTTCAATATGTTGTGACATTAAGGATGGAATTGAGGTGAAGAGACATCTATGTTTCTGAAACAACTGCTCTTTGCTCTCCTCAGAAAGATGTGATTTAACCAGGGTTTTTACCAAATGGCTGTTCATGCCTCTTGTTAAGTTCGAATGAGAGGAGTCAGGTGGAGAGCTTTGGTGGAAGCTCCCACTCCTACTTGTACAATGTTATAGAAAGAGGCACAGTCAGGATCAGAAGAAAGGCTTGCATGCCTAAAATGTGAAATGGATATTGGAGAGGAAGCACCTGGAACAAGAACAAAGTGTTATCCTCTAAATGGATCAATTTATATATGACAGCAAAAGCATAATCTGGCATGGAAAAAACTCTCAATTAAAAAAAAAAAAGCCATTGTTTCCATGATCATCTTCCCCATTGTTCACTACTTTCAGTAACATTTAGTTCCTCTTTTCTGAAGAGGAAAAACTCTGTGTTACATTATTTCATTTCCACAGAAGGCAATTGAGAATTTAAAATAATATTTACTGGAAATTCCCTGAAGACAGTGGGGGCTGGAAAAAAACTTCCTCTATGGTCCTGGACATTGAGCCCAGGACCCTTTGAAAACCTAAGTGCAGTGGTGCCACCACCGCTTCTTTTAGGATAAGACTCCTCCAGGTATGGTCATAGGTTATCACTTAATCTAGGTTGGGAAACAAGTAGTTCTGACTGCAAGAAAGAAGAGGAATAAAAGAACCTCCCTTCCAGAGAGACCAGGCTGCATTAGCCATAAACTCTTATTTCTAATCTTCAGGGGAAATATCAGAAGCATGAATCCTTTGAAGCAGAGGTGCAAGCAAAATCGAGGGTCATTCCTGAGCTGGAAGAAACCAGGAAAGTTCGATTTCCTGAGGGGCATTTTGCCCATGAGGACACCAAGGTAAATTTATGGCAGAGCTCTGTGAGAGATGTTTCTAATTAAATTATCATGTTGATTATGTTATCAGAGTTTTAATTGATTACAACAGGTATAAACCTTGATATAACTGGCTTGGAACCATGGTACTGCCTTATATCTTTTACTTGGGTTAGGGCAGGAAAAATGATGGCATGTCCTAGTGTTCCTTGGAGTGGGGAGAAGAGCTATGATACGAAGTTGTCATCAAATAACATCACATTCCTG
>NW_006769379.1:257008-276107 GCF_000442215.2 Lipotes vexillifer
TGCTTATGCCACCACAGTACAGGTGGCTCAAGATCAAACCCACTTCAACCCAGATGAATTGGTTTTCTGAAATGTCCTTTCTACTTAATTCTTCTAGCCTCAGAGTCCTTGTCCCTTAAACTCTCTAAACAAGGGAGGCTTTTTCTTTGAATCTTCTCCAAAATCTTTCTCCCTTTGTCTATGAGACCTCTTTCTCTTCACAGCCCACATACTATGACTACTATTGTACTTTTCCAAACCCTCTCATCTGTTCATTTTGGGGAAAAAAACTTCCTAAAATCCCTTGTCTTCCCTAAACCCTGAAGGCTGAAGATCACCACCACTATGGAACCCATTACTAATGTACCAGTCTTTTTTCTGACTTAATTCATATACTCTTCCAACAAGTTTGTGTTGATACAGTCAATTCAGGTTCTTTTTTGTATAAGTGAATTTTTTTTTACTGTTTAAATATTTTTTTAAAAATTCAAAATAAATTTGTGTTATATTTAAAAATTATGGCTGTAGTCCCATATTTAGCATACAAATTCTAGTTTGCTTTACTGTCAACAAAACATGGTCAGGCAATACAGACATTAACCAGAATAAAGCTTATTAGAAAGAAGACTCTAACAAGAAAATCTCAAATTTTATTTATTGTCATAAAATAGAAATCACTTTGTATAATTTATATAAAAAACAATCCCTTACATTAATTAAAATATTTGAGAAATGTTTGAAACATCTTCATATCTATCAGAATCACTGGGGCTATATCAGTCTGTACCATGGCAGGATTCAGAGATAAATGTGGTCTACATGCTACATGTTACCTTAGGACCATGAAGTAGTTGAAAAATACAAGAATCTTGAAGGCATAACATATATGACACCTTCAATTTTACAGTATATGTAAAATCTGGTCTTCTAAGCTAACTTGACATTAGAGCCCTCAACTATATACTCTCAAATTCTCATTGCTTTGGTGCCACTATATCCTTTATAAGTCAGAAAAACACTGTAACTCTTATCCTTTCTGACAAACAGTCCATGCTAAATTTTTTCTATGTCTTTTTCAGTACTTTGAACACCCTCTGCCCATTGTCTACCTATCAAAATTCTACCTTTCCCTCAAGGTCCAATTCAAATGAGCACTCTTTCATGAATTCTTATTCTATCCTGTCTTATTGTCTGTAATCACTTCATCCTCTAAAACACCAAAACATTATTCATTTTTTTCTATTGTGGAAGATCGTATGGTTTAATTGCTATTCACATACATGTCCTATTTCCTCCTTTAAATATTTGTTGATCAATTAATGCACAAGTGAATGGGAGGAGGGATTTTTATCCAGGTCCCTCTCTGCACAGGTCTCTGAGTCTATACCTGCTGCTCCACAGCAGGTACTGTGCCTGAGTGGTTTTACTTTCCCCATAGGTCCTTCTGGAGGAACTCAGCCACCTGTGGGACCTGCTCCTGGAGCTGACTCAAGAGAAGGGCACCCTGCTGCTGCGGGCCCTGAAGCTTCAGCAGTACTTACAGGAGTGTGCTGACATCTTGGAGTGGATTGGAGACAAGGTATAGGACCAAACAGTATGCCTATAGGACTTCCCATCCATCTGCCCCAGACATCCCATAGCAATTTAATGCAGGCATTTCATAACAAGTCAGGATGTCTCTTCCTGGGCTTAGTTCCTTGGAATAAAGAAGAATGTTGGCAAAGATTTAGGGGTATTCTGGAAGTGGTTAACACTGTAGGGGGGATAAGTCTAAATGTATAAATCTGAATATGAAGAAGGCAAGACTTACACAAAATCTGCATTGAAAGATGATATAGGATTGTCCCCATTCTACCTTCCATGAGCCTTCACTCCTAGATTTTCACTCTTACTCTGTGTCCAGCTTAAAGCATTGCAGTTCGTTCCCTAATTCTTTGTCTCTCAGTACCTATAACTAGGGAGGTTTTTATTTTCTACATACTTAAAGAATAATCCTATGGTTAGGACTGAACATTTACACAAGCAAGTGCCTAGCACAATGCTTTTGTAAATGCTCAGTTTGTTGAATTGAGTAGAACCAGGATAAATTTATTTTTCAGGTTCCAATACACAAAAGGGTGTTCCCAGGGGCTTTTGCCAACAATGTTCCTGGTCTCTCCAAAGAATTACCCCAAAGACCACTGTTCCTTGGGCCAGAACGCCACCTCAGGAAATACACTGCTGCTTCTGACTCTTTCCTGAAGGGTTCTCCCAAGTTCCACCAGTATCTCCTTCTGAGTTATCCTGGGAATGTGAGCAAGGGTTTTGGGCATTTGACCTGCAGGAATTCCTAAATGTTTACGGGTGACTTACCAGAGTTTTCTCCGTCTACAGGAGGTTATAGTGACATCAGTGGAGCTGGGTGAGGACTGGGAGCGCACAGAGGTTCTGCATAAGAAGTTTGAAGATTTCCAAGCGGATCTGGCAGTTCGAAAGGAGAGAGTGAATGGAGTGAACCAATATGCCAATGAGTGTGCTGAGGTGAGGTGGGGAACAAGAGAGCCAAGCCAGAGAAAGGGTCTGATCTTCAAGAAGACTCTCTGGCCATTAGTAGATGGGACCTGAAAGATATAGGACATTGTGAGAAAGCAGAGGTATGCCTGTCCCTGGAGCAACATGCCCAGAGCAGTTTCCTCTCCTTTCTGAATTTATCCCTTGCCAGTCCACGGAAATGGAGATGAGAGTGAGTGAGTGTATGTGTGTTTACATAAATGAATTCAATCCACAATGGGGTTACTCCTGCACCATGCAGTACATTGATTTCTCAAGTTTATGAAGCACTCTTTCTTCATGAAGAAGAACCAGAATAAAGTGGCAAAGAATATAAAATAATGGTAGGCTATCATAATATATATGATATAATTAAACTAATTTTTTTTGTGTATTTTGTGGGGGAAGGGAAAATGAGGCAGATTTACCTTCATTTTCTTAAGAAAGTGCTTAAATAAGTTTTTAATTTCTGGGCATGTAAAAACTCAGTGTGTGAATAAATAATCCTAACATATGTGAGAACTTGGAAGTCAGTCTGATTTTATATGTACATGAAGGAATTAGAAATTTTAACAGTTGGCTATTGTGCTTTTCCATTTAAGGTTTCATTATCACTGCAGCTTTATAATGGGAATGATGTTTCTGTGTTACTAGAACCAGGATGAACGGGTACTCGAGTAGGGAAAAATAACATATTTCTCAATTTATTTCCAGACCACATTTCCAACAGTCCCAAATTTTCTCCTTCTATCACCTTTTTCTTAATGTGGAGATTTTTAAGTTATCTACTACTATCTACCAAACTACCACAAAACTGAAAACAACAAACAACCTATTTTTTTCAGTGAATCAGATTCACTGATTCATGATTCAGTGACTCAGCTGCTCAGCTGGGTTATTCTGCTGATATTACCTGGTATTCATAAGTAACTGCTGTTATACAGTGAGTCAGTTGGGGTGGAGAGTCTAAAATGGCCTTGCTCCCATGTCTGGAGATTTAGCAAGGAAAATGAAGGTTTTCTCCATATTCTCTCTCATCTTTCAGTAGATCATGCTTTTTTATGTGTTCCAAGAAGGTAAGAACAGAAGCTGAAAGGCCTCTTGATGCCTAAGTGCTGGGGCTCATAGAATATCATTTCTATTTATAAGCAAGGAAGGAGAAGTAGAAAATTCAGTCTGATGAGTCTTCAAAATAGAAATGGAAATAAACAGGAATAGGAGGAGTAGGGAGACTTGGGTATTTGGGAACTACTCAAAATTGCCAAGTATCAAAATGGGCTGATGCTGCTAGCTTAATCTAGTATTCATAAATCTCATTGCTTCAGTTAGTTTGCAAAAATGTGTGGAGTTTTCTGCAAAATTAAGTTTATCTGCATGTCTGTATAATTCTGCAAAGAGGGAAATAACTCTCATTAGCTTCTCAAAGGTATCAGGACCCCAAAAGAACCAAGACCCACAGTATTGGAGTTTTGAAAAATTAAGTCAGATTTCAAAAAAGGAATTTTCTCTTCTTTTCCTTGGTTTCCAGGATCTTGAAGGGAGTTAGCAGGCATCAACATGATGGAGTTCTAAAAATAATGAGGTTGGGCAACCTGTGTTAGTAGGCTAGTCTGGAGCTGTGGGCAAAATATCTGGTGGTTTGGTTTTCTAGATTTTGGTGAGGTGGATCAAGTAAGAGTTAGGGAGCAGGGCTAAAGTGAAGTGTGAAATAAGAAGTGTTTAAATGTGAAATAAGAAATGTTTAAATGATTTTTTGCATTAGTCTAGCATTGACTTTCTCCCACAGGAAAAGCATCCTGAGCTGCCCTTGATTCAGTCAAAGCAGGAGGAAGTGAATGCAGCCTGGGAGCGGCTCCATGGTTTGGCTCTCCAACGACAGAAAATGCTGTCCAGTGCTTCAGACCTCCAGCGATTCAAAAGGTAGGAATCTCACCACTGAACTGTAGGAAACTGCAATAGCACTATGTTTGTTATTTGTGTTAGCCTCTGTCTACTGTTAGCAATTAGTGGCCAATACCTCTAAAAAAAGAAACTCATGTGCTTGCCTTTAAAGACAACAAGGGAGAGAGTAGTTAAGAAAATTGTGACCCACTCTACAGCAAAGTATGTGTCTAATGGAGCTTAAAGCAATACAAATAACACTGGTAAATTAGTGATGGAAGCTCTGCAGAGGCAAGAAAAGCAGATTAAGAACCGGAAGGGAATGGAGGGTGAAGTTGGGAAGAAGGACATTCGTGAAGAGCTGACCTAGGTATAGGAAGTATATCTGGAGGCTCAGTTGTCATGATGCCCAAATCTCTAACTCTCAATGGAAACCATTAAAAGCAGTAAAGAACATTTTACATTATGTATTTTGCTAGTGTGGGGGAAGATAGGGTTATTTCTGACTGAGTTAGCTAGACTGGTCCTTGCTGTGGGCTGTTTGCCCTGGAATGCCTGCCTTCTTCCTTTGCTGGAGCTCATGGAGATGTCTGACAGGGACTTGACTGAAGCCATCCAGTGGATTAAGGAGAAGGAGCCTCAAGTCACATCTGAAGACTATGGCAAAGACCTTGTGAGCTCTGAGGCACTGTTTCACAGTCACAAGACACTTGAGAGGAACCTTGCAGTCATGAATGACAAGGTAAGCCTGTTGGAGGAATGGCTAATCCCCTGAGCTAGAAAAGGCATTTGGTGTTCATCTCATCTCCATAGGACACAGTAAATTCACTATTTCAATGAAGGAGAAATTGTGTGCCACTTGAATATACCTCCTTATCCTAGTTTATAACTTGTACATGAATCTTGGATATCTCTTAATTTATTTAATTATTTTTATTTAAATATACATATATGTTTTATATACGCTCAAGCTTTTTGTAATATATTTCATAATTTAAACCAAAATAGATAGCTTCAAGAATGGTTTCCTAATCTCACTCAGTACTCTATGGCCAGAGAGTCTTTTCTTTTATCTAACTACACTTTCTCTTGTTGGAGCTGAACCTTGTTTCTTCTTGTCCTTCACTCAGTCGAAAAGGGAGTAAGTTTCTTCTTCCCCTTTTATAATAAACTCAGACACTTAAAACACATTACCAGCCCATGCAGCTGAATATCAAAAAAAAACAAACAACCCAATCCAAAAGTGGGCAGAAGACTTAAAGAGACATTTCTACAAAGAAGATATACAGATGACCAACAAACACATGAAGGGATGCTCAACATCACTAATCATTAGAGAAATGCAACTCAAAATTGCAATGAGGTATCACCTCACACCAGTCAGAATGGCCATCATCAAATAGTCTACAAACAGGGCTTCCCTGGTGGCGCAGTGGTTAGGAGTCCGCCTGCGGATGCAGGGGACGCGGGTTCGTGCCCCGGTCCGGGGGGATCCCGCATGCCGCGGAGCAGCTGGGCCCGTGAGCCATGGCCGCTGTGCCTGCGCGTCCGGAGCCTGTGCTCCGCAACGGGAGAGGCCACAACAGTGAGAGGCCCGTGTACCACAAAAAAAAAAATAGTCTACAAACAATAAATGCTGGAGAAGGTGTGGAGAAAAGGGAACCCTCTTGCACTGTTGATGGGAATGTAAATTGATACAGCCACTATGGAGAACGGTAGGGAGGTTCCTTAAAAAATTAAAAATAGAGCTACCATATGACCCAGCAATCCCGCTACTGGGCACATACCCTGAGGAAACCATAATTCAAAAAGAGTCATGTACCACAATGTTCATTGCAGCTCTGTTTACAATAGCCTGGACATGGAAGCAACCTAAGTGTCCATTGACAGATGAATGGATAAAGATGATGTGGCACATATATACAATGGAATATTACTCAGCCATAAAAAGAAATGAAATTGAGTTATCTGTAGTGAGGTGGATGGACCTAGAGACGGTCATACAGAGTGAAGTAAGTCAGGAAGAGAAAAACAAATACCGTATGCTAACACATATATATGGAATCTAAAAAAACAATAACAACAACAAAAAATGGTTCTGAAGAACCTAGGGACAGGACAAGAATAAAGATGCAGATGTAGAGAATGGACTTGAGGACACAGAGAAGGGGAAGGATAAGTTGGGGCAAAGTGAGAGAGTGGAATGGACTTATATATACTACCAAATGTAAAATAGACACCTAGTGGGAAGCAGCTGCATAGCACAGGGAGATCAGCTCGGTGCTGTGTGACCACCTAGAGGGGAGGGATAGGGAGATGCAAGAGGGAGGAGATATGGTGATATATGTATATGTATAGCTGATTCACTTTGTTATAAAGCAGAAACTAACACACCATTGTAAAGCAATTATACTCCAATAAAGATGTCAAAACAACAACACATTACTAAACCCACCTTTGGGTTTTCTTCTGGAAACTGGAAAACCCGGGTTCCTATACCTACAGTAGGTATAGACACACTAGAAATTGGAGCAAGCCTATTTTCTTGAATGATTCCCATTCTTACTTCTTCTCATCACAATTTAACCATAACTTAAACTAATTACACCTGAGCTTCTACAGTGGAGTCAGCCCACAGGAATATCCCTACTGCTATGCTTTAATCATAGCTCTATGCCTGGGTCATTTCTGAAAATGATTTCACCATTCTACTTCTTTTGTTCTTCCTCATTTTTCCTCTTTGGTCTTTTTTTTTTCTAATTATGGATGATAAAATACCATGATTTAATGAATAATGATAATGAAATTTCAAATCCTAGGCAGCACCTAATGATAGTTGGGTATAGTAGAAGGACTAATGGTAACATGTGGAATTTGCCCTAGTAAACCTGCTCCTCAAGAATTGTGCTCAAAACTGCCTGGCATTACTGAAATTTTCTTGGCAGAAATTTTCCTTGGCACAAATGTCTCTCTGGTTCCCACAATAATATTTATGGTGTTAGTATAGAAGGTAATGAAGGACAGATGTATATCTAAACATTGCTTCTGACATTGACTAGCTCAATGACCTTGGGCAAATAAAATACTCAACCTCTCAGTTTTCACATACAAGGAGAGCAAGAATAGTTTTGCCTCACCGTATTATTAAAGGAAGACTATAAAACAAGAAAATGCATATGAAGTGCTTAGCACAATGAGAGACAAAATGTAATCAGTAAATTATTATTGTTAATATAGTTACATGAGTATATTAATATAAATATATCAATATAAAAGCACTAATAAATTATTCTAATTCTTATGATTATTATGTTACATTCTTCCCATAAAACTTTGCCAAGAGGACCAGAATGCTTGGATTTCCCACTGTGTTTCTTTATCTTTTCTTTTAATTATATAAGTTTCAGATGTACAGCATTATAACTAGACATCCGTATATACTACAAAGTTGCCACCCATCACCATACAGTTGACCACCTTCACATACTAGATTTCTTTTTTATCCCAAAGGTGAAGGAGTTATGTGCCAAAGCAGACAAGTTAAAGCTTTCCCATCCTTCAGATGCAGCGCAGATCCAGCAGATGAAAGAGGATCTGGTCTCCAACTGGGGGCACATTCGCACCTTGGCTACCAGCAGATATGAAAAGCTGCAGGCTTCTTATAGGTGAGAAATCCTTCTTCTCTATTGCTTTACCTATCTCTAGGTCAAAGTATAACATCAAAAGCAGAAATAAAAGAGTGAAAGGAGTAAAATAATGAGTGGCCCAGCCCTCCTGCCTGCTCAGTAGAGGCAAAAGCAATTTTAATTTGCCAGGAGAAGTCCTTTGAAGGCTGATATAATCCTCAGCGTGACACCTCCTTTCACCTGTACCCTTCCTGTCTTCCTCTGTTTGTACAGTTGTAAGAAGCTACGAAGTGGTCCATGGAACTGAAAAATTAGCTGAAGAAACATGTCAAAATCTTGGCCCTAGCTAAGGAACTGGAATTAATTTCCAAGCTGAAGAACACAAAATAAATCTAGAATTATTTCTGGAATGTAGGTCAGCTTACAAAAAATCTGGACATCATTTCAGTAGTTAATTTTTATGATTAGTTATTAAATCACCAGAAAATAGTGTTTATCTTATTGATATGATTTAAAATGAACTGGTGAGCTTTTGATTTTTTTGAATAGGTAATCTTTTTTTGTAGTTTTTGTTTTTACTGGTATGGTGAAGTGTGAACTAAAATACATGAGGGCTCCTAACCCTAAATCTAGTCGTCCCTTAGGCTTCCTGTTGGTTATGTTATGTCCTTATTTATTGGCCTCCTTGTGAGTACTTTATTCTACTTCAAGTGCATCTGGGATGTGACTTTGTGATGTTGGAGATGTCATGTCCAAGTGCTTCATCACACAATGACGCATCTGCCCTAGGAATATACAACCTGGAGTGAAGGATTTACAACCTGCACTGCTAAAGGAATAGGAAGTACATCAGAGGAATGGGAGGTGTAGGATTAGGGCAAAGCACATGTTGTACATCTTAGCCCAACCCAACCCTGACTCTTTGTTCAAAGTCCATTTGTATCTGGTTCCTCCTTCCTGTCTTTCCCCTTACCTTTCTCTCAGGTACCAGCGGTTCTTATCTGACTATGATGAGCTCTCAGGCTGGATGAAGGAGAAGACTGCTTTGATCAATGCTGATGAGCTGCCTACAGATGTGACTGGTGGGGAAGCCCTACTGGACAGGCATCAGCAGCATAAGGTAGAGAGGAAAGGCTTCCCCAATAGGAGGAAGAGGGCAGTTTCCAACAATGCCAGAAGGTTTCTTGCTGCATTTTAAAACATTTTGTCTCATGGCCACAGCATGAGATTGACTCTTATGATGACCGATTTCAATCTGCTAATGAGACTGGTCGAGCCCTGCTGGATGCCAGTCATGAAGCATCTGATGAAGTCATGGATAAGGTAATCTAGTTTAACAGAATTTGTGAAATTTTGATACATATTAAGCCTTCACTTAACCTCATACTAATATGACCATCTCTGAAAGAGGACAGAAGATGTATAAACATCTTAATGTGGGCTCAAATATCACTCTGCTTCCTTCATATGTCGCTTTAGCTAATTTGAGGCATTTGAAGTTCTCAGGACTTGATGTGTGCTCCCTCACCTCTGAGACATTACTTCATCAACCTAACTAATTTCATCACCTACCTTCTATCTAATTTGAAACCTCCATACCGTCTTGCCTTGTCACATGTGCTCTGTTTTATCACATTCCCATGCTCATCTCTAGATTGTGAATTCTTTGAGGACTGCACCTTATTCATCTTTGGGTTCCCTAAGGTACATAGCATGGTTCCTGGTACATGGCTCCCTTTCTTCTCTCCTCTATACAACCTCAAATCAAACTGATTTTCCTATATCTGTGTTTCTCAAATCTCCATTAAGCAACAGGAAAGCTTTAAACACTCAGAATTCCACTGAATGAAGATTAAGGTTTGCCATCATCCTAACCTCCTAGATCCCAAGGGCTCATGTAAATCTCCTGATCCCTGAGATATTTTACTCCAGTCACAGAGTCACAGGAACTCCTTGGGATGATAACTGAAATAAGATTTGCAGGTTCTTTTCATATCATTAGATTCCAAGCACAGCCCCAAGTGCTATATGATGAAGGTTGAGATGACCATATTTTCACTTCATCAAGATCTCTATGAGATTTTATACTATGGATTTTTATTTTTAACTATTTCCTGCCAAAGGAATAGTGAGACCCTAAATCCTTGAAAACTTACCTATTATCCTGGGATTCTGAGAATTGTTACTGTCTTTTTAATGGAGTTAACACAGCAGCTGTTTTAATAAGCTGGAATTTCTTGGGTAGATGCTTGGGCAGAAACAAAGGCTTTTATGAGTTTGAGAATGTCATTTTCACTGTGATGGTTCTTATTTGCTTTTGGAATAGAATGCAAACTTCTCAATCTGATCATTTAAGTGTCTATAAACTTGAATTTCATTAAATGTTTACCTTTTTTAGACACTGCACTTTTCTCTGGAGCACTTCGTATAGTCTAATGATTACTTGGAGTAATTACTTGCTTGTGGTATTATGTCCTCCTACAATCCCGATCCACACCTCCCTGCCCTTCAAATCTTTGTTTGATACAATACTTTCTATACTTCTACTCCCTGCTTCTTCAAATCTGAATTAATCTTTTCTTCTTTATTTATACATATTAAGTGTGGTGTACCTCTGTTATGATATTTATCCCATTTTTCCTATACTACAGTGATTCACTTAGATGTTGCAGCCTTAAGAGAAAATCCCATTTCCTATTCACTTTTGTATCCTTCAAAAAGCCTTGCATTATTAGATGCTCAGTGAATATAGGATAAAATAAATTAATTAGTATCTTCCGGGCACATTATCTCTTCCTTTTCAAAGATGGCAGTACTTACCTCCCATTGGGATGCTCTGCTGGAACTGTGGGACAAGCGTTGGCAGCAGTATGAGCAGTGCCTGGAACTACACCTCTTCTACCGTGACAGTGAGCAAGTGGACAGTTGGATGAGTAGACAAGAGGTAACAAAGGGGCTCAGAAAGTGTCCAGAAGCCATTTCTCCTTCTCCTTATTTGCTACTATCAACACCCTTACAACCATTTCAGTTCACCTGGGAACTGGAGGGTGAGCCACAAGGAGGAGAAAAGATTGGCCCTCTCTGTGAGACTCTTGAAATTCCCTCATGGACAAATGCACAGAAAAATACCTAAATACAAAGCAGAGAGTCTTTAAGCTCTACTGAACATGAAGTGAAATGAATATCCAGTTGTTAAGAGTTCAGCAAGAGAAAATGTAATGAGTCAGGCAGGGTTAATGAGAGATTTCCTGGAGGAGGTGAGTGGTCCTCTTGAGTATTTGAGATCTCAGAATAGATTGGTTGGTTCAGACACAGAAACGAAAGTGATAAAGTTGTATGAGAAGATTGGGAAGGGACTCTGAAGCTCCTGCTGCTAAATGTTAGCCTCTATCTCCTCTCCTACTTTGTGCTAATTCCCACCTTACTCTCTATTCCTCTCACCTCCTTCCTTACTCCTTTCTCAGAGATATTCCAAAGGGAATGTTTCTCACCAGTGAGGTACAGCTGGGATGTATCTTTCTGTCTTCTATAGGCCTTCCTGGAAAATGAAGACTTGGGAAACTCCTTGGGCAGTGTTGAAGCCCTTCTTCAGAAGCATGATGACTTTGAGGAAGCCTTTACTGCCCAGGAGGAGAAGATCACAGTAAGAAATGGGCCCTGGTTTGGGTATTGGCTTCATGTTTGTACATATCATCTAATACAATACCAACCCTTAGAATCACTCATAACTATCAGACATAACATGAGGGTTGTTCTTTAAAGAGAAAGCATCCAGAAAAATAATCATACCCATTTTTTATCAATACATTTGTATTCCACAAAACATATTTAGAAAGTTTTAAAGATTTTGAGCCATTTATATTTTCTGATGAAATGCATGATTGTCTTATTTTTTCTGCAGTATAAGTAGAAACTATTGGATCCATATCCAACATATAATCATAACTTAAAAATTTGAATGTATTATTTACTTTTTATATTTTTTCCCCTTCGATAATATCTCCATTTGGTTTTCTTTAGTAATATCTAGATATCTAAGTAGTATCTATTTTTTCCTGTATACCTTCATCTATGTGTTTCTCATTTAATGTTACTGTAGTCTTCCTGTGAACTGTTTAGTACAATGTCCCAGAAAATGTCTTATGTCAATACATAAGCAAGTCTCAGAGAAGTATGAGGAAGACTTTATTTGTCCAATCTACTGTATGTTCCCTAGGACAGTGCTGACTTTAACCTTGTATGTGTGCATGTATATCAGCAACAGCAGCAACAACCACACTAACAACAAAATTCCAAGTCTTCTCTGTTAATCTTCAGTCAATACAGAGCTTAATATGGTCATTCCCAGTCCATATGCTTGTTAAGTTGATTTTCACTGGTAAAAGCTAACCGTATAAAATAAATTACAGTTTATAAAATGCTATTGTTTATTTTAGATCATTTTCCTATTCCCAATCAATTAATCCATCCTGAGTCCTAGCAATTTTGGGAATCATGAATGAATATGAGTAAAAATTCATGTCTGTAATTTGTGACTCCATTCCCCATGTAGCTATAGATATAGATGTAGATAAAAGTATATATGATATATGATGGATGGAAGGATGAATAGATAGATAGATGATAGACAGATAGATAGATAGAGACTGGTGGCACTGGATGTGACTATATCAATAATGCTTCCTCTTATAAATTTAAGACTAGATCAGATAGTCACCTCATAGTGACATCAGGATTCATTTACTGTAAACTAGATTTAAAAAAAAAATTGTGACCTAAAGAAGGTAATTAACCTGCCTGAGATACAATACATTTTGAGATACAATTTATAACAGAAATCAGAAGTAGGACCTAGATCTTCTGACCCTGAAACTTGTCTACTTCTGACATTGTCATGCTTCCTTTTTAAACAGCTAACCAAACTGTGGCCACTTACTAGTGCCACTGAGGGAAAACCACTCCTTTTTTTTTCTTTTTCCAGACCTTAGACAAGACTGCAACCAAACTGATTGATAATGACCATTATGATTCAGAGAACATTGCTGCTATCCGGGATGGGGTATGTCCAAGATCCCATATGTGCCTCTGCCTGCTTATGCATGGGATCAGGGAAAGTGTTAGAGCATGATAACCTTGGTGGGCAGTGAATCTCATGTATCCATATTTGATTTTGCTGACAGTGAGTTTGTTTATGGTTTTTGCAGCTGTTGGCCCGACAGAATGCTTTACGTGAAAGGGCTGCCACTCGACGCAGATTGCTGGAGGATTCATTGCTTCTGCAGCAACTGTATCAGGACTCAGATGACCTAAAGAACTGGATCAACAAGAAGAAAAAGTTGGCAGATGATGAAGATTACAAGGTAGGCAGGATCTGCAAACTGCAGACCTTGGACATACTCATCGGGACTGAATTTCATGGAATTAGTCTTGGAACTGAAAGGACAATGGTGTTCAGCTGGTGAGCCTCATTTTATAGATTGAGAGACAGATACTCAGAGAAGGGCAATGACTCCTCCAAGACTGCACATCTAGTTTCTGGTTTTCCTACACCCTGTTGCCCATCACCCATTTTCTCTGGCACAATTTCCAGTGGTCCTTAACAGAACGGAGAAAGGGAGGAACTCTCCTTATTTAGCCCTCTGTTGCCCTCTGCACACTTATAGTAGGAAAATATTGTGTCTAATCATAATGTACATTCAAGCTACCCGGAACTCAAAAATAACCTAGTGGTTTGATATAATATAGACTTACACAATTTTGTAGCTGGAAAGGAACAACTCCTTATTTTACAGATGAAGAAACCAAGGATCTGAATTGTGAAGTGAATTGCCCAAGGTTAGCCAAGAATCAATGTTTAGAATGCAGTTTAACATAAAGGGTAGAAGCATGAATTCTTTTTGGAGAAGGTAAAAACTGGGCTTGAATTCTCTCCCTCTCCTGTCTTAGTTTGTATGACTGAAAAATTTCTGAATTATCTCTGAGCTATACATAGGTTTCTTTACCTTCTGCTTGTGTAAAACACATATTTTTCACTCACAATATAAACTATTATGCACACACATATATACTCACAAATTTTTGCACTTATAATCAGGGCTAGAATTAGTCTCTTGATTTCTAGGCCAATATCTATTCACAGTATTTACTTTCTAGATATCATTTAGTCTTAAATATATACCTCTGATGCTTTTGTCCTCACGTTTTTTTATAGAACTTTGAGCATCTAATCTGTACCTTTCATTCTGTAAAACTCAGCACTATGTGCTTGTGTTCTCCTGAGGAGTTATGGTTCAGATCTTCTGTATATGGGACAAAAGGATGGATGTTTCATGTACTAGGACAGGAATGGAAAATAATCTCCATCTTTCATGACAGTTCTGATAGATTGTTAGTGCTTGCATGAGGTGTCGTATTTAAAATGGTCTTCAGACTATATCCAGACTCAGTAGAAATAAATTCAGGCATTGATTAGCCACGTCTGTCATTTGTATAGAGGAGGGATTAGTCACACAGTTTCCTAAGCCTCTTCTGCCTCTATACTTGGACTAGGACAGTTCTGCCTTATATCATCTTCTTAGTTCAGTTAGATTTATAGTGAAAAGAAATTCCTGTCCTCAGAATGTCTGCCCCTCATTCTTCAAGGAATGGTTTTCCTTAATTGTTTTCATTTTGCCTCAGGATACACAGAACTTGAAGAGTCAGGTTCAAAAGCAGCAAGTCTTTGAAGAAGAATTGGCAGCTAATGAGATCCAGCTCAATAACATACAGAAAACTGGCCAGGAGATGATTGAGAGCAATCATTATGCCTCTGAAAGTGTGGATGTTCGTTTGAGTGAAGTTGCCAAACTCTGGACGGAATTGCTGGAGGCTACAGCACAGAAAGGTTAGAAGCAGAGTCTTGTTGAAAACGAATTCCTAAATTCTGAAACCCACCTTCTTCATCTTTACCACCTTGAGTTTACCTAGTGACCTCTATAAGAAGGGATGCTACTCATTTGCTTCCCTGTGTATTCCTGTATTGGTCAAGAAATTTAAGAATCTAACCTAAATTTATCACACTATTTATTAACACAATTTTATGTTTTCTTCATGTATGTAAGTCTTTTCAACTGAAATTACTTTTGTTTTCTTCACTTTTCTCTTCCTCTTGAATAAATATTCAGATACCATGAATCCAGTATTGGCTATGCACCTACAACTAGTATCCTTAAATTATATTATACATATTTTGGTTCTATAGATGAAACAAGGTTTTCTGACCCAGGGTATAAAATTAGACATTAAAATATTGGTACCTCATGTGATGTTCCCATGATATTTTATTCTTATGAATAGAGCTTGATGACTTATTTTACCTATCTGAGCATGTTCAGGCTTTGTTGTAAGCTCTTAGAAAATTCCCATGTCTGCTTGAAGAGCCTCTACTTAAATTTAACTTCACCTCTTATTTTGGAAAATTAATCAATTGCCATAATTAACACAAATAATGAAGTTTCTCTGTCAATATCCCCCTTGTTATAAACATCATCTATAGACGTGACTCTGCCCTGGTTATAGAAAAGATATATCATACTGATTTTGTCGGATGTCATCCTGATTTTTGGTTTAGGAAAAAAAAATTCAACTTGATTGTAATGATAAGAAGTTGCTGCTACTCTACATCATAGTAATTGCTTTACAGAAATAACACAAATAATTGCTATAAAATCATAGAATAAAGAATTTAGCTGAGAACAATGTGGATAATCAAGATATTCTCTGGAAGAAAAAATTGTAAGGCATGGTTGGTGATGAAGTACAGGCACTAAGAGAGGGGCTTAGCAAAGTTCTGAGAAAGATATTTAGGACAAGACACTTCAAAATTTCAAACTGAGCCAACCCCAAGTTTTATACTTCTCTCAGAAAATGCAGTGTTTGTGTTTGAATCCCTTTGAAAAGGAGGTCTCAATAGAGAGTAACAAGTGACATGAAAATACCCAAGATAGTTAAAATCTAACATAGCAGCACTATACCTTAACAAGAAATGAATAAATTGTTTATCTTTGTTTTGAGAACACTACTATCTTCAAAAACAAATACCATCTGAATTCTACAAATTTATGATAATTGCTTATATAATCACATGTGAGGCAGTTATACTTTTTCCCACTGGAGGGTGAAAATATTATATTGCTCCTTAAGTTGATATAACATGTATTAGCATGTAATGAGGATCAGTTATGACAGTTATCTGTTATCTTATACTTGCTGTCTTTTCCTAGGGACTCAGTTATATGAAGCTAACAAGCAGCTGCAATTTGAAAATAATGCAGAAGACCTGAAACACTGGCTGGAGGAGGTGGAATGGCAGGCTAGGTCTGAGGATTATGGGAAAGGTCTGTCTGATATACAGAATCTGCTCAGGAAACACAGCCTCCTGGAGTCTTCCATGGCTGCTCGTCAGGTTTGTTGCTAGCTCTTTGGCCAATTATAGGCCAACTCACCTGTTTATGTTCTGAGCACACTGATCATAAGTAATTATTGTTTAAAAAAAAACAGAGAGAGAGCAGGAAACTAAAGGTAAAAATTCAAAACTTTTAGTGGGTCAACTACCTCTTTCCAATATCTCCTTTAATCCAGCCTTTCTCCTGGGTGCCTTGTGTCTTTTGTCAGAACCCCATGGCTGATATAAGACTTTATTGACTCTTCTAAATATAACACTGTACTCTCAATCCAAAAACCTGGGTTTTATATATAGCCTTATCACTTACTTGTTCTGTGATATTTGGTGTATCTTTTCACCTTTTCACACCTCTGTATCCTCACCTGTAAAATAAAAGTTTTTATAAAATTGCCTCTTTCTATTCTGGCATCCTGCAATTCAAAATTTGAAAATATTTTTAATCGTACCATTTTTGTTTTCTTAAGAAAATTGAAACCCAGAGAAGTGAAGTAACTTCCCTAATGTCACAAAGAAAATTAACAGCAGGGCCAGGACTAAGAAGCAGATGTCTAGGCTCTTAGTTTCAGAGTTACCCACTGAAATCCCACCAGACTGTTAGTTTAAATAAATTTGTCCAATAAGTTTCTAGAGTATCGATACTGTATATGAGTTTCTGGAGAACTCAGTGGAAATCCACTTCCAGCTGACTCAATCTCTCGTCCCAGGAATCTTAGCTTGTATTTAAAATTTTTTCTGCTGTTCCCTAGAAAGTCTCATTGATTTTTCCTGTTAAAATACACTTTTATGATGTCTGCTCTTTGGTTATTCTTGGTTAAAAGGAAAAGACAGAATAATCTACAGAAAATAGAAATAAACAAAACAAACCCAGTCACTTACATAGCTCTAGGTATGGCTTAATGGAGCTTGAAGTAAAAGGCTGGAGTTAGGAAAACCATATAAAGATAGCTTTGAAATCTACATGGAGGAAGAGAGTTTGGAACAGATTTTCAAAGAAGGGAAAAGAAAAGATTTGGTGAAAAGTAAATAAAAACATACAAAGAAGAGGAACAGCATATGTAAACATGTAACAAATAGGAATATTTGACCCTATTTTGGAAAGTTAGGACCCTATTTTGGAAAGTGTGACACTATTTTGGAAAGTTTGGAACAGCATGTGTAAACATGTAATAAGTAGGAGTATTTGACCCTATTTTGGAATTTCAACCACAAGGAATTTGTTCTCCTCTTATGGAACACAAGCTCTTGTGCCCAACGCACAGTGAGGTCCAACAAACTGAAATCTCGGAGTTTGGAGCAGAGAGAGTTTTATTGCAGGGCCATGCAAGAATGGGTGGCTTTGATTTCAAATGGCCTCAGCCTGTAGCAGCTTGGAGCAAGGTTTCGGTTCCCGGAGAGATATTGAGGTCAGACTGAGGCAGTGAGAGCACTGAATCCTAGCCACTAGACAACCAGGGACCAGTGGCCAGGGACAAGGCCCTGCCCCATCAGCTTTGTAGGAATGAAGTTCCACAGAGAGATGGAAAGTAGTGAAACAAGTGTGTATTAGGAGGAAAATGAGTATGTGTGGATAGACACATGGGTGGGCTCAGAGAGAGAGTCACGCCGTCGTGATAGTTTGAATCACTTATATGTGGCATTTCTTCCAGGTTTCCTTTGGCTAATCATCTTGCTTTTTCTGGTTCTGAGTCTATATTTGGTATATCTCAGCGTTCTCCCTTGTGTGCATGCACATCTCTTAGCCAAGATGAATTTTAGCAAAGAGGCCTATGTGTAGGTTGACATCACCTACTATGGGGTGGCGCCCCCTTCCTTTCTACTTTCAGGGAGACTTTCTGCACATGTGTAGTTGGGAAGGTCTCCTTGACTTCAAGAATGAGGAATATGTGTTCTTTTATCTCTTACCTAGGCAGGGTTCAACTCCTCTCTCCTTCTATTTTGGAGTATCTTTCCACAGGGGAGAAACTGTTCAGCCTGGGGGCCATGTATCTCCTGCCTCAGCTTCAGCCCAAAAAAAAACAGAACTCCCCAAAGGGTTTCAGCAAAGCATTTTTTCTTTTTTTACATCTTTATTGGAGTATGATTGCTTTACAATGGTGTGTTAATTTCTGCTCTATAACAAAGTGAATCAGTTATACATAAACATATGTCCCCATATCTCTTCCTTCTTGAGTCTCCCTCCCTCCCACCCTCCTATCCCACCCCTCTAGGTGGTCACAAACCATCAAGCTGATCTCCCTGTGCTATGCGGCTGCTTCCCACTAGCTATCTATTTTACGTTTGGTAGTGTATATATGTCCATGCCACTCTCTCACTTTGTCACAGCTTACCCTTCCCCCTCCCCATATCCTCAAGTCCATTCTCTAGTACGTCTGTGTCTTTATTCCTGTCTTACCCCTAGGTTCTTCATGACATTTTTTTTTCTTAGATTCCATATATATGTGTTAGCATACAGTATTTGTCTTTCTCTTTCTGACTTACTTCACTCTATATGACAGACTCTAGGTCCATCCACCTCACTACAAATAGCTCAATTTCGTTTCTTTTTATGGCTGAGTAATAATCCATGGTATATATATGTGACATCTTCTTTATCCATTCATCTGTCGATGGACACTTAGGTTGCTTCCATGTCCTGGCTATT